>NC_061788.1:1943825-2245075 GCF_022458985.1 Mugil cephalus
ATAAATAAAGAACTGAGATAAAAGTGCAGAAATGGGTTGAGCCGGTTTGTTTGTTTGTTGTTTACGCAGCTTCTTTTTTAAAATGCTTTTATTCACAGTTCTAAAAAAGTCTCAACATTTCACTTATCAATCATTCATTGATCATAATAAGTCAGTCAAAAAAAACTAAAATCAAGTTTAAATGTGTTTGCTCACAGTTAGCGTAGCTTAGCATAAACACTGGGTACAGGTGCTAACAGTTAGCATGCCTCGGTTTGACTCGTCGTGTACCTGAACCAGGGTTTTGTGCTAAGTTGAGCTACAAGAATCAAAAGAAGAGTGAATAAACATATTTCTCCATCAAAAAACAAAACAAAACAACAACAGTTCTTTTAAAAGTTTGGATGATTCGCTCGACGGCCTGAGGTGAATTAATTAAAGCAAACCCCAAAAAGTCCTACATTCGTTTCTGTTGACGGCGTCCATCACTGTAAACATGTGGTTGTCATGGTAACAGTGTGCGTGCGTGCATGTGTGCGTCTCCCTGAAATCCTTCCCCCCTCCCTCGAGGACCTTAAGTCTTAAAGGCCTCCAGGTCGAACGCCGCCTCCAGGAGGCGCTGCAGCTCCGTCAGGTGAGTCTGTTTGTTGCCGGTGGCCGGAGCCGCTGCAGAACCACGACCGGCGTACCTGGAACACAGGTAACACGTCCACCGGTTACAGAGGAGGAAAATAGTCACAGGACGTTCTAAAGTACAACTACAAACACTTTAAACTGTAAATAAAAAATACTAATTTAACCCCCCCAGACTAGACTAGTCTAGAAAGTCATTTATAATTCTATGCTAACTCCAGTCTTTGTGCTAAGCTAGGCTACTGTCAGTCTTTGTGCTAAGCTAGGCTAACAGATTCCCTGTGCTTCCGATCTTTGCGCTAAGCTAGGCTAACAGTTTCCCTCTGCTTCCACTCTTTGTGCTAAGCTAGGTTAACAGTTTCCTCTGTTTCCACTCTTTGTGCTAAGCTAGGTTAACAGTTTCCCTCTGCTTCCAGTCTTTGTGCTAAGCTAGGCTAACAGTTTCCCTCTGCTTCCACTCTTTGTGCTAAGCTAGGCTAACAGTTTCCCTCTGCTTCCACTCTTTGCACTAAGCTAGGTTAACAGTTTCCTCTATTTCCACTCTTTGCACTATGCTAGGCTAACAGTTTCCCTCTGCTTGCAGTCTTTGTGCTAAGCTAGGCTAACAGTTTCCCTCTGCTTCCAGTCTTTGTGCTAAGCTAACTTCTCACCAGACGGGGCGTGAGTGGCCGACGGTGGTGCAGATGCGCGGCCTGACGTAGTCGTAGTATCCCTGGTTCTTGTGCTCCTCCTGACACCAAACCAGATCAGCGTTTGGGTATCGATCAGATTCTTCTTTCACCAGATCGAACGGGAACGGAGACAGCTGCAAAAACACGCGAGGGTTTTATGTTTTAATTTAGCATGTTAGCATCTTATCAGAGGAATCCTGAGGTCGACTACGCAGAAACTTGTTCTTCTTCTCTTTCTCTGTGGTTTGATTGGTAGTTGGTAAAGTTGTTGTTTTGTTGTGTTTCCATTGGTAAAGTTTCTCTTTAAATGACTGAGCTCAGCTTTTAAAGAGATGTTTTGCCGTGTTACCTGTTCGATGCGGACCACAGCCACGCTTTCGTCCAAGCCTCTGTTCTTTCGTTCCCGGGCGAGTTCATAGTAAATCTTGCCGGTGCAGAAAATGATTCTCTTCACCTTGTCGGGTTGAGCGGCTGCAGAGTCGTCCGGGATTAGTCGTCTGAAGTGGGTTCCTGCAGGACGACGACGACAAAAAACACACAAACACAGAAACTTTAAAATAAAACACACACTTTTTTTAGTTTTTACCGTCTTGCTGTTATAGGGATTTTATTATTTTTTTGTTTTTGTTTTTTGTTTTTTGCTGTGTGTGTTTTTTTCATTTTATTTCAAACTCAAATCCAATTTACACTGTGTAACCTAAATTATTATGTTGTTACCACAACATAATACAAGGGTCCTCTTAAAAAACGCCCTAAATATGGCACGTTTTCTTTTTTTTACATCAGTCTTTAGTCGTATATGGATGACCAGTAAAATAAAATAAAATAAAATAAATAAATACCTACAGATATATGCCATAAATGCTATTTATTCATTATTTATTTATTTATCCATATGTGTATTAATGTACTGGTCCTCCATAGATCATAAATACCACCAGTATGATTAATTTCTGACTTTTAACCCTTTATGTGCCAGTGTTTGTGAAAGTATTTATTGAACAAAAATGGAAATATGTTCAATAATCTAAATACAAAGTTTTTTTTCTCAGATTTAAAAAAAAACAAACAACTCCCATTAAAACTCATTAAAAATGAGTGAAACTACA
This sequence comes from Mugil cephalus, assembly GCF_022458985.1. Lineage (NCBI taxonomy): Eukaryota > Metazoa > Chordata > Actinopteri > Mugiliformes > Mugilidae > Mugil > Mugil cephalus. The sequence continues at coordinate 1,946,218 of NC_061788.1, forward strand.
GTCACAAGCTGCACTTTAGCTTTTTTCACATTCAGTCTGTCTTTTAAGTAACAGGATAAAAGATGTAGCTGCTACTAATCCTTCACATGTCCAAGGTTCAAACATACAAAGAGTTAAACGTCAGAAATGAATTAAACTTTTTGTTATTAGTGATTAGGGTTGAAGTGCATTAAAAGATTTATGTAAAAAAGTAGAAAAAACATATTAACATTTGCTATTTTTAAGATGTTTTTTGAAGAGGACACTTGTTGTCTCTTAATGGTATAATATTAAGTCTCTTCATGTCCTCCTGTGGGGACCCACCTGGCAACATGTCGTCAAAGCTGGACTTGGCCTCCGGGTGGCGCAGCAGCGACTTCGGCGTAAACACTATCAGCTGCAGACGAACAGATAAAGAACGCGGTGAGTGGCCTGAACTAAACGACGCTTCACGTCGGAAGGTTTTGCAGCTTGGACACTGACCGGCTTCCTGAACGGCTGCAGGATCTGTCTGCGCAGGACGTGGAAGTAGTTGCCGGGAGTCGAGCAGTTGACCACGATCCAGTTACAGTCGTAAAGCTGCCGCATCGCGAAGTCCTCTGAAGGTTTCTGACGGGATCAAGCGGAGGATACGGGTCAGTAACAGCCTCTGTTTCCTCAGGGTTAGTTTTTACTGCTACACTATTCTTCGTCCTCTCTTCTTCCTCCAACAATCCTTCTCTAGATCCTCCTTCATGCCTGTTCTAATGCTCAGTTCTGTGGAGAGTTTCTGACGTGAACTCACAGGGAAAACATCTGGGTCATCGTTGCACATCTGCAGGAACCTCTCGGGCCGAGCTGACGAGTGCTCCGGACCCTGAGAGGAGGAAGTTTTTAATTAACGGGGCTCATGCAGGTCTCAAAGCTTTTCGGTGGTGGTGAAATGCAGCGTATGTTTAAAGCCAGTTTAAGAAGTGAACGTGGAGTTTCTCCTCCGTTCCTACCATGCCCTCCATGCCGTGAGGAAGCAGCAGCACGATGCCGTTCTGTCGGACCCACTTGGCCTGGCCCGAGCTGATGAACTGGTCGATGATGCACTGGGCCGTGTTGTGGAAGTCTCCGAACTGGGCCTCCCACAGGACCAGCGCGTTGGGACTGGCCATGGCGAAGCCCAACTCAAAGCCTGAGCACAGGAACACAGCAGAACACTTAGACATAGACATAGCGGAACAAAAACACTTCTTCTTCTTCTGTTATATTCCTGGTAGTTACCTAGGACTCCGTACTCAGACAGGGAGCTGTTGCAGACGGTGTAAGGGGCTTGATCAGGGGAGATGTAGTTCATCGGGATGCAGATCCTCTTATCTTCGTTCTGGTCGTGCAGAACGTGGTGTCGGTGGCTGTGGAGTTTAATCAGAGACACGGTTCATGGTGGATTTCATCTCATCGAGCCGAGTGTGAAGGATGTTTCATGTTTACTTTTAAAACCAGAAACGAAAAACTGGAAAAAATACAGTATAATAGAAAAGTGTTTCAGGGTTTCTACACATATGGAACTTAAAAATTCCACAGAGACATTTTCCAGAACAGAATTTTCCAGACTTCTCAGTTAAAAAACCCAGATAAATTCGGTGCATGTTTGTTTTTTATATAACTTGCACATGAATCATCATCCTTTTAGTTTTGCTGCCAAGTGCCTTAAAAAATATGAATTAATAAACAGATCGATCCATTTATTTATTTTTTAGTTATTCATAATTTTATGTTTTAGAAAACTGAACAGTGGTAACGGTCTTAGAAACATGAATATTTTTCTGTACACTACTTTTTCAATTTATAAAAATTTATAAAATCTAATTCCATACTTTTCCGTACTCATGTAAGAACCCTGAAGAAGAGAAAGTTAACAGTGAACTTAGTTTTCTTTCTGCTGACGTAATTTAAAAAAATAAACAATTGTGCAACAATTCAAAACAATGTCTCCGTGTGGACTTTCCACATTTTCTCTGTACATCTCTATTTTATTTATTTATTTCATTTTATTTATTGTGCTTTCTACTATTTCTACATTTCCTCTACGTTAACCGTTCAAAGTTTCCTTATGTACACACACAATGACAATAAATGATTCTTGAATCTTCTTCTCCAGGAACCGTGTGTCAGAAAGTCTACAATTTTTATATGAATCTCAGAACAACTGGTTTCTCTTTTAAATCTTTTTCTGTTTTCTATTTTCATACATTAAAGGACTAAAGGTAAATTTGCTAGTTTACCATCTTTTAAATTGAAAATAAATTCTAAACTGATTTATTGTTTGGGTCTAACACCAAACATTAAGCAGATAGTGAAGCTCGTCCTCTGTTTAGCTGTAAATGTCCTGGAGTATTTAAATGTTCCTGGCCGTGTTACCTGAATGTCCCTCTCTCCACGTCCTGTCCACTCAGACGTACGTGGATTCCCTCTTTGAGCAGCGAACCGAAGGCCATGTACTCGCCCAGCGCCCAGTCGCACACTCGCTGGTTCACCATGTTGGCGCGTCCCTTCAGGATGCGACTCAGCCCTGAAACGTGAGCACACGTGAGTTTAAAAGGAGCTCAGAGGACGACGCTGGACGAAGACAGAAGTGACAGCGGAGGACAGCACCTCCGTGTATCGTGAAGTCTTCCACCGGGACGGAGGCCGCGATGTTTCCGATGTGGCCGAGCTCCTCTTCGCTGATGCCGGTCGAAGGGCAGCTCATGCTCTTAGGTTGACCCTCCAGAGTGAAAAAACCTGAACACACAGACACACAGAACAAAAACATTTAACATTAATTTACCACGTCCCAAAAACACAAACACACCAATAACTGATTGAAGCTGAACCACAGCAGCAGGTCTCTCACCAGGCCACGGTGAGTCCAGCCAGTGTTTGATGTGGAGGATCTTCTCGTCCTTGGAGCGAGCGTAAGCTTCCTCACAGATTCTATCGTAGCTGGCGACTTCCTCCTGCAAAGGGACGCGTTCAAACTGAGCATCGAACCTCAAACCGTCTTCATTCCTGCTCATGTCAATTTTAATCCACAGACTATTTAATTAACAGATGGATTTAAACTAGGATATCTAATTCAAAATAAAATAAATCCATTTGCTTAGCTTAATTTCAAGTGCTAACCTGTATTAACAGCCTCATGCAGTAAATGAACAATGCAACCAGGAGCGAGATCTCTTAATAAAACAGTAAATTACTCATGTGAAACAGATGTTATTAGAGAATCCTGTAGTTGAGGTAGATAAAGGTCCAACATTTACTCACATTTAAGTAACAATCCCATTTCTTTAAATGTCATCAGATCTGTTTTAAAGGATATTTTATTTTCACAGACCATCACTGATCTAATTTATGGATACTGCCTTTGACATGTGAATATATATTATATAAATAAATAAACAGGACGAGCTGCTATTAGCTGGGAGGCTAGGAAGCTGGAAAGTATTAAATCTTCCTCCCGTCCTGTGGATTTATCGCTATGATCTCCAGGACACAGTAAATCCTACACACTCTGACATGACTAATAACTACTCTGCCTTAACTGGGTTTCTCTGTCGCTACATTTCATTAAACTGCTGTTCTACCGTTGTGGCGTACCTCAGGGTTCTGTACTGGATCCTATACAGTTTATCCTGTATATGCAGTAGATTGTTGCTGTACCTCGTATTCTTGCGTTGTGACGACGCCTTCGGCGATGAGTTTTTCTACAAACTTCTGCAGGACTCCTTTCTGCTTCTTGATGCGCTTGTACATCAGCGGCTGCGTGAACATGGGTTCGTCCATCTCGTTGTGGCCGTTACGTCTGAAGCACACCTGGAAAGCAAACCTGAATCAGCCGCTCTGTTTCTGATGCTGCCACTGAAACACGACATGATGCAAACTTTGCATGGCACAGCTAATCAAAGCCTTCTGCTTTTAGCTGGAAGGCTAACAAGCATAAGCATCTGGTGACCATTTGTGGAACTGTGCTCTACTTCCGTGACGTACGTTTAGGCCAGTGTGGAAGTTAGAAAAAACAAATCCACTGCTCGTGTATATTTACCAGGTCAACGACGACATCTTTGTGGAACGTGTTCCTCCACTCGGCGGCCACGTTGCACACGTACATCACAGCCTCCGGGTCGTCGGCGTTGACGTGAAAGATCGGCGCGTTCACCACTCGAGCCACGTCCGTCGGGTACGGAGAAGAACGAGCCACCCTGGGATCTGTGGTGAAGCCGATCTGTGCCGACGCAAAAGACAAAGTGGAGCAATTAATTTGTAAAATTTGGCCTTCAATCTGCCAAATCTGTCCATCTTTGAGGTTACCTGGTTGTTGACCACCACGTGTACGGTACCGTGGGTTGTGTAGGACGGCAGGTCAGACAGGTGGAACGTCTCGTAAACGATTCCCTGGCCAGCGAACGCAGCGTCTCCGTGCAGCAGGATGGACATCACCTGCACAAATATTCACCGAACACGATTGTAAAAAAACAACCATAGAGACTTTACATCTCTACAACGTTAACGTACCCTCTTCCCCTCAGTGTCTCCACAGTAGAACTGCTCAGCTTTGGTCTTTCCCTGAACCACCGGGTCCACGGCCTCCAGGTGGGACGGATTCGCCACGAGCGACATGGTTATGTACTTGTCGCTGACCCGGTTTACCCTCCGGTGATACATTCCCAGGTGATACTTCACGTCACCAGAGCCCTGAACGCAGGAAATGTGGAGTTAAGGAGTTGACAACAGGACTGGTTGGGTTCAGCTCTAAAAGAGTTGTTGGGGAGTTGGGGTTTTGATAGGAATGAATGGATTTTGCTTTGTTTAATGAAGCTAGCTTGAAGAAAGTTTCCCTTCACAGGTTTCTGTGAAGGTTTCTATTTATTTTCATGTGTTCAAACCTCGTCTGCAGCCTCTAACTTGGACTCGAACTGGCAGAAGATTTGTTCGAGCTCCTTCCGGATCACGTTAGCCAGCACATTCAGTCTTCCTCTGCAGACACAAGGAAGAGCCAACTTTACTCTGTCAGCCAAACACCAGGGGGAGCTCCACATGCTTTGTCTTCAGACTGGTTCTACAGCCTGTGGCTCGGATCCAGCGTTAGCGTTACAGACCCATAGGTGGACGGACACTGTACCTGTGAGGCATTCCCATGATCACGCTCTCCACTCCGCTCTGGCTGGACTTGTCGATGATGGTCTTCAAAGCCGGGATGAGCGACTCGCAGCCCTCCAGCCCGAAGCGTTTCTCCGAAGACCACTTCCTCTGGAGAAACTCCTCGAACCTGCAAGAGTTTGCGGCATTTGCTGCTTTAACACTGAACGAGGAAAAAGGAAGAAACATTTTCCCCTGCGGCTGATTTCTGCGTTTCCTTCCAGAAATGCGAAGGAATGCGAAGACAGACCTGGTCGCCCGGATCATTCTGGCCAGCAGCGTCCTCTTCTCCTCCACAGAGAACTGGAGGACTCCCGGAGTCTCAAACTTCTTTCTGATCCACTGGCATTGCTTCACGTCGTTGATGAACATGAACTCCACCCCGATGTGTTGACAGTAGGCAGACTACAAGACAGAAGGAAAGGTCGGTGTGAACGAGGTTATTCCCCGAAACCAGGACCTGGAAGTAGTTTTTAGACCTGGGAACATCATGACACTTAATATTTCCAATCGAGATAGAAGAGGAGGGTGGTTTGAAGGTGCAGACAGTTAGCTTAGCGTAGCCTACAGATCCCTCTTTATTTAATTACTCCATCCTCCATGGATCCTGGATCATACGTTTGGGTCCTAACTTTGGAATTTGCTTTGCTTAAATTACTTAAATTCTCTTTCAATTTCAGGAAATTGCACCAGCATATGTCATAAAAAAACACAAACTTGTAAAATAAAGAGAGTTCTGTGCTATTTACAGTATTTATTTTTTTGAAACGAAGGCCTGAAACAAACCATCTACTCCTTCTGAAACTCACGGTATCTTGTTTGCTCACGGGGACGAGTTAAACAAAATAAGAAACTGAGAAACGACAGACTTTCAGGAGCCTGTACCAACATCACCACCAATACCAGAAGAATGAGTTAATCCAGTTACTGTACTGGCAGATTTTCTTATTTTACTTTTAAGGAAAAAGGAAGCTCCTGGTTCTGGTCCAGTGGTAGGTGGAGATCAGCTGATTCAATATTCTACTGACCACATGGTGGCGCTGCTTATTTTAATACGCATGTGAACACAGGAACTTACAGATGGACAGATGGACCAGGGTGAATGTTAAAGTCTCTTCACTACAGGGAAACTTAAACCCTGAGTGGATGTTAACCTCATCGTCAGAGAAACCTGCTACAGAGATGCCGACGTATCTCGATGTTTTACCTCCAGGCGGCGTATGATCTCTCTCAGCGGTAACGCGTTCTCGCTGCCGCCGATGAAGGTGGTTTTGGGAAGTCGGAAGACCTTGTCCAAGTCGCTCTCGGCCAGCCCATAAAAACCTGTAGAGGGCGCAGTGACGTGGGAAAAGAGGTGGAAAAGAGAGAAAAACACGAAGAAGATGAGATGAGTTTTTTATGTTTTCACGCCCAGACTAATCTATGAGCTTCACTTTATCTTTAATTTCATTACTATCTCAGATAGCTCCATGTGATGCCAGATAAACCGGTCTTCAGACTCATTACTGTGTGGTTGGTTGTGCGTCTCTGAGGAGCTGTTTCTGATCTGCTGCTCTTTTAATTAAACGTTTTACCTCCATTTAACCACTGAATCTGCAGCTGCCTCCGAGCTGAGACTGAACTGATCACATTCTCAAAGCGTCTGAGCGAACCAGCCAAACGAGATCAGACAAGTCCCACAGCCCTCGTTCCAAAAACACCTTCTAACGCGCTGATCTACATCTGAAGCCTTTTCTTTTGTCTTTGTCGAGCTTTGGTTTGACTTAACATTTGAAGTGTTTTTTTATTAACTGACCAGTAATTTCCTTGAAACCCAAGCAGCTAAATGAGTTTCATTGAACAAAGTTCAACATTAAAACTCATTAATAAATGATTTACAGTTATTAGAAAGGAATGTCACCATGGAGATGACATTCAGTACCTGGAAACTAGACCAACTTCCTTTCTCCACCTACTACAAGTATTTAGTTTCTGTTTGAGAAGTTGATCTGCTCCTGCAAAGATCTACTGGGACAATCAGATCTGCGAGCGGCTTAAGAACGAACGTGAGCCGATGGACGAGTGAAATGTTTAGCGTTTGCTTTCTTATCTGTTGTAAAAGATAAAGGCAGGAAAATAACTTTAAAGGATGAATAATTAACAGGAATTAAGACGTCTGATTGGATCACGCTGGTGCACGGGTGGTTTCTTTCCTCTGTATTGCTTGAAACACGACTCATAATGAAATAAAACTCAGATGGCGTGTTAGAAACATATTGATATAAAACTATGAGACTCACATCGTGCGTCTAATGAACTTTGCAACTTTGCAAGTGTATGTGCGACTGGGTCAAATAACAATACAATAACAGTAAAATTGTCATTTCTTTTTTACTTCAGTCAAACTCTGCAGGAAGTGTTAAGCTGAGCACAGTTTCCCCCCGTAATGAAAACACACCATGTGTCAAACAGCCAGAAGCAGCTGACGAGCAAACAGGACGAGAGTGGTGGGTTTCGAGTCAATACTCTGAGGAGGAACCGCCGGAGACATTACAGAGCAGCTTGTGTTTATCTATGTGACCAAACAGAGATAAGGCAGCGTGGAGCAGGAGGAGGAGGGTGGAGGGAGGGGTGCATCTGTTTGAACGTCTGCGTCAGCAAATTAGAGCAAGCATTTTTTTTTTCAATCCAATACAACCGAGTCAGCGCTCTGAGAGATCTTTAGACTTTCCTCCCTTTCGCTCTGTTTTCTCTGGTGGTGAAAGGCAGTGGAGGCAAACCCTCACAATCTAATCACGGGCAATATTTGAATGAGGCAGATAAGCCTGGAAGGAATCCTTTAGTGCAGGGGGGTCAAACTGGTTTTACTTCAGGGGGTTCACATACAGACCCAGTTTGATTTAAAGCAGCACAATAACTTTGTTTTTGTGCAAAGAAGAACAAATCATTTATGAAACTCGTCATGACATTGCTGCCTTCTGCTCTTACTGAAAGATAAATTAGGACTAGCACTTTACTTTTATTGACAAATGGCTTCAACTTTTCTACATAATCGTCACACTTTTTGCAAATTAATGCAAAAGGTGCCAGATTAGATCCTCTGGGCCACTTCAGGCCCACGAGCCTCCTGTTTGACACCCCTGCTTTGGTAAATACCGAGCAAAGGTTGTCACACGCCTTCTTTCCAGGTATAGCACCACCCTGCAGGTCGACCTGAAGCCAACACACCAGGCAGGGACCAACCACACCACTGTTAATGAAGCACCCAGCACACCACGGGGGGAGGAGGGGGGAGGTAGAGGGGGTCAGGTCCTACCTTGGGCGGTAATTTTACACATACGTTCTTTAAAGCGAGAAAACTCTGCAGATACAAACACACGGGTTAAACATGGCACAGAGCGAACAGCACATGTTCTTTTTGAGGCCTCTGACCTCGTCCTCTGTGAACCACCGGGACAAAGCGGAGCTGAACAATACCTCCACTAACCTCCTATCACCTGCCGCTAAACTCAGAGGCCCCGGCCTTTTCAGCAGCAAACAATGAGAGTTTGCTACAGGAATGCATAACACACACAGTTACAGCTTTGTGTTAACAAACAGAAACATATTGATTTATATTTATTCCTAGTCTGTGGTTTGTTGAAGTATTGAACTGCTCATTATTTCTGACGTTTTAGTCAGCGGATCTAGACTAAATAACATTTAACGTGAAGTTCATATGTACCTAATGAACTGGCCAGTGAGTGCATGAATGAATTCCCAGGTACTTGAACGCAGCTGTGAGTAAAATGCATTAGCCTGCCAGGTGCTAACTCGGTTTGTTGTCGTAGGATGATTCACAAAAACAAAGGATCGATAGGAAAAGCCTGCAGCGTTTTCCTCACCAACGTTCTGGAAACCGACGGCGCACGGAGCGTCGTCGAAGTCGACACAGCTGATGTCCAGTGGGTCGAGCTTGGCTATGTGATGACCTCGTACCTGCACACAGGGAAACGCCGTCAGCATGTGGACGCTTTGACGAGTCCGTCCACATATTTCAGGACCATACTTCTTGTAAACTCCTGACAGCTCCTGTCAACGTTTCCTAACATGTCAACACGACCCAGTTGAAGATTGAGGTCAAGTTTTTTAAACGAGCTGCTACCAGTGACGGACAGAGCCTCCGGCTGAGGCCCAGGACGGTCTCACGTTTGTTTTCATGAGTGCAACTCTCTTGACAGCTTCTGAATAGTTGCTGTGGTTATTTGTAGGAAAATTACCACCGATTTTAATTCTGTCCAATAATTTTAATGATGATTATAATTTCTTATCAATAAATTGTTCAGTTTGTCATGGTTTTGTTTCAGCAATCAAAAAAGTTGCTATTATCTGGGAGGCTAGGGAGAGCTAGTATTAGCTGGGAGGCTAGGGAGAGCTACTATTAGCTGGGAGGCTAGAAGGTGATACTATTAGTTGGGGGTTAGGAAGAGGTACTATTAGCTGAGGGCTAGGAAGAGGTACTATTAGCTGAGGGCTAGGAAGAGGTACTATTAGCTGAGGGCTAGGAAGAGGTACTATTAGCTGAGGGCTAGGAAGAGGTACTATTAGCTGGGAGAATAGGGAGAGGTACTATTAGCTGAGGGCTAGGAAGAGGTACTATTAGCTGAGGGCTAGGAAGAGGTACTATTAGCTGGGAGAATAGGGAGAGGTACTATTAGCTGAGGGCTAGGAAGAGGTACTATTAGCTGGGAGAATAGGGAGAGGTACTATTAGCTGGGAGGCTAGGAAGAGCTACTGGGAGGCTAGGAATAGCTGTTATTAGCCTTTCGGCCAGGAAGATCTATTATTAGCTGGAATCATAGGATGCTAGGAAGAGCTACAGCTACCTGGGAGTCTAGGATGTTAGGAAGAGCTACTATTAGCTGGGAGAATAGGGAGAGGTACTATTAGCTGGGAGGCTAGGGAGAGCTAGTATCATCTGGGAGGCTAGGGAGAGCTACTATTAGCTGGGAGGCTAGGAAGAGGTACTATTAGCTGGGAGGCTAGGAAGAGGTACTATTAGCTGGGAGGCTAGGAAGAGCTACTATTAGCTGGGGGTTAGGAAGAGCTACTGGGATGCTAGGAATAGCTATTATAAGCCTTTCGGCCAGGAAGATCTATTATTAGCTGGAATCATAGGATGTTAGGAAGAGCTACAGCTACCTAGGAGTCTAAGATGGTAGGAAGAGCTACTATTAGCTGGGAGGCTAAGAAGAGCTACTATTAGCTGGGAGGCTAAGAAGAGCTACTATTAGCTGGGAGGCTAGGATAAATAACCACATTAGGAGTGAGATACTGCTTTCTCTTTGCTTATTTGCTTGCGTGGCCTTTGTGCTCTGTAACTACGACCCAGAACTAAATGAATCTAAAATCCCCCGTGGACTTTAAAGTCTAATCCAAAATATGCAGAGATGTGAGGCGTGCGCTTCCATTCTCAGTGTGACATAAATACTAAAGGTTAACTACCTGGTAGGCTCGGATCAGTGTGTGCACTGCTAAATGATCCTCCACCAGCTTCTCCGTGTTGGGCCGAGCCTGGACCAGCGCCGGGACACGGGCCAGACCCGGAGAGGGTCCCCCCAGGGGAGGGGGGCTCTGGTAGGCTGCACCAGGCGGAGCTCCGGCATTGGCGTTACGGAAAAATATGTCCCAGGACTGAAGAGGAGGAGGAGGAGAAGAAGAGGTTTAGACGAGTGTACGACATGGACGCATCAAACTGCGGCTGATGGGACAGTTAGTAGTTTAGTTAATAAACCAATAAATGCTGAGACATTTCAGGCAAAAGCAGAAATATTAACCTCACGTGGAAGATGGAGGGAAAATTTGAGGCTCACCAAAGTCTCCAAATATCTTTAATTATTCTTTATATTCTACAAAATCATCGTCAGGAGTCATCCTCTCAGGACCATGCATGTGTGGTCCAAGCTTCATGAAGATTCACAGGTTATTTTTTAAGTCATTTTAGTCTGGATTACTTCAGTGAACTGCATGTACATCCCTGAAACGATGGCGTTGAAGTGGCAAAAACACGTAAAGCATTAGGTGGATGTTCTGCACAAACGTTTTGTTTTTACGACACATAAAATGTGAATGTCTGTGTCCAAGGGTTCAACGTTAATCCACTTATCTGCTCATTGACTGTAAATCTGAGCTGTTCCACTTGGCCCGACAAAAGGCAAAGTTTAAAGTTCCCAGATAAGCTCACAAACCTGGCTCTGGTTCAAACCTCGATCAAGGCTCGGGGCTTTGTTTTTGTTTTTCAAAATGAAGCGCGTCATTATTTGATTGAAGCCGAGGTGGGTTTGGTTTTGGCCGTCGAAGGGAAAAATAATGAGTCAGTAACTTAAATCAAGACTGTAGACAATAGTTTTGTGTGTTTTCTATGATCTATCGAATCACTTTCTGTTCTTCTGATGGTGATTTATTGTGTCCTAGTATAAACACGTATTCTAACCTAATCCAGTCCAACCTCATTTATAAAGCACCTTAAAATAGCCACAGGGAACCAGTGCTGTACAGATTAATAAATAAAAGACATAACAACTCACACAAGGTTTTTTTTAGTTTTTACACTGATTGATTGATTCTTATTACATATTCTTATTGCCTACACGGCTCTTTCCTCTGAACACTGGTGCACTTTGGGTAATGAGAAGTAATTTCCCCTTGGGATCAATAAAGTGATTCTAATTCTGTGGCTGTTGTCATAGTATTTGTGGTAATAATAGTAGTAATCAATCAGGCTGCGTTTACACAAGCTGGTGGTATGAGGAGTCAGATGTGCTGCGTATCGTCCATAGACCGTATATAAATATGGACGCTTGGTGCGGTAACCAGGGATACGGTCGGCATCATCGTGTGATTTCTGAGCCAGAGTCTCTTCATTATGGTCCGACGTTGGGGCCACAATATTGATGGTTTCAGTCGCCATTGTTGAAAGCGAAGTAAGAAAGTAGAAATAAAAATTAACCCGACTGGCAAAAAAAAAAAAGACACAGCACCAACTAGTGTTTGGGAGGAGTTGTTACAGATTGAACCAGACTGAAGAGATTCACACCAACGGAGGCTGTAAAATAACCTGAAGTCTCATCACACTGATGGAAACACTTCTGAACACAGTGACTCTAACTCAGCCTTGAAATTAACTTGTAAACCTCACTGATGTGTAATACTGACTCATAAAGTGTTTCGTGTGTTTGGTTGGTGTCTCTTTGTCAACTTTCAGGATCTGCTGACGTTTTCAGTCATTTTTTAAAAAACATATACAAAGTTCAACCGTGGGACTGAACTGAGCCTGAAGGCAAATTTTTGTGTGTGTGTTGCGGTAAAGTTAAACTGTTTGTACCTTGTGCACATTCTTGGGATCCTCCAGCCACGCGTAGTACATCTCCTCTACGTAGTTGGAGCTTGTGCCATTAAGAAAAGGCTCAGCGGCCACAGACGCATTGAGGCGCCTCACACACTGAAACGTCCTGCAGCCTCCTTTGATCGCCGCCGCCGTCCCGGGCTGCGACGCCACCGTCTGTGCGGCGGCGAACGGCCGAAGCCGTGCTACTGTAGTCCTTAAACGGTGCATGACCGCGGCTCAGCCACAGCTTTCAATCACCCAAACCTTCCGCCTGCAGCAGAAACACTGTCCCAGGGACGAGGAGGACGCCCTCCAGGCTCCTCTCAGTCCCTCCCTGATGGGTCAAACCGGTGAGGACGGCCACTCCCGGTCTACTGCGTCTCGTGTCCTGAATGTCCACGGGATCCACTGTGGAGTCAAAGAAACACTCGATTCAGGTTTATGTTCTAATTAACCTTCAATAACTTAATGGTCGTTATGCTTTTTGTTATCGTATTTGGTAAAGGTGTGTATTTTTAAGCACATTGTGATATTTCAAACTCAAATCCCACAATATTCCATGTTGACACTGTTTAACCTAAATTACGTTGTTACCATTAAGGGACAAAAGTGTCCTTTTCATAAACACTCTAAAAGAAAACACGTCTTTTTTCTACTTTGTTTTACATAAATTGTTATTATTGTTAGGGTGTGATGGTATATGATGTTATAACACACATAGTTTGTTATTTTAAATAATCTGAATGTAGCGTTTTTATTATTAGGGCCTTGGACATGTCAGTGGCATTACGTGATTAACATTAAGCGACAAATAATGGAAATATTTAATTTTTTCTGAAACAAACCCTGTAAATAAAGGGTAAAAGTCAGAAATGAATCAAACTCTCGATATATGATTGGCACTTAAGTGGATTAAAAGATTTATCTAAAAAAAAGACTGTTTGTTCCTTAATGGTAACAACATAACAACTTTAAATCAGGTCTGGGGGTTAATGATACATCCCAAGATAAGATCTAAACCAAGAAAACCCACAAAAGTTCAGAAAGATCCTTAATTACATTAGACATATTTAAATTATATTGTATACAGTATTTATACATCTTAATAACAGAATTACACATCCCACGAGTCAGTTCCATAAGAAAGCAAATGCAATTAAACAAAACAAACTATAGTCTCCACATTTATTCCCTTTTTAGAGCAAACCTGTTTTTGATTGAATTGTTTTTGGAGCTGCAAAGGAACCAAATAACGTGTTGTAAGGAGCCAGTAACTCGTGGTTTGTGTTTTTATTGACAAATAAAACAAATTGTCAGTGTTATTGTCGTGACACCAGAGGATAAATTGTACAGTACATCCTGAACATACAGTAGATAATGAGCCCTGGGTATAGTCCACGTTATTATCTCCACTACTGAGGGAGACACGAGCCTCATCGATTCTTATATGATTTAATTATTTATCCGTAAAATGTCAGGAAAGTAGAAGCAAAACGTTCCTGGTTCGACTAAAAACACGCATTTTACTGACATGTACGACGAAAAAAAGCGTTGGAAATAAGTTTGTTCCTTCTGCTATGTGATCGTGAGAAGAAGCTTTTGGAAGTTTTGTGGATTATCGACGTTAATTTGCAGCTGAGCGACCGTAAAACTTAATAATTTACCTGAGTTTTGACACGTTTGTCCTCATAACGTTTGGAAAACAGAGACCGAAGCTCGAGCCGCACAAACTGTTTTTGTTGTTTTGTTTTAGTTTTTAAATAAACCGTCGTGTCACGCGTGGAAAAGTAACCTCACGTTTAAACGGACAGGTTAGCATTCAAAGTTAGCTAAAAGTTTTTTTTTGGCTAACGCGTTTTGTTTTGTTTTGTTTTGTTTTTTACCTGCCGGAGCTCGTGCAGCTTCTTCTTCCGCAGCGTCTCGTGCCGAAGAGTAAAGTATCCAAACAGTCCTGAGCGCGAGCTGGATGGTAGCGTGTGTGTGTGTGTGTGTGTGTCCCGCGAGCTCGGGCACTGTCCAATCACTCTGGTGCTGATCTACGTCACGGAGGTGTGACGTCATGACGTAGATCAGTTGGAGGAAAAAAAAACATGAATGTAAAAAAAAAAAAACAAACGGAATTTAACTGTGTTGATTATAAACGGTGGTTAAATAAAAGTATAGATTATTTTTTAACACATTTATTTATATTATTTGGTAGTTTCAATTAAAGATTACAAGTATTAAACATATTAAAAGAATATGAAAGAATGTCTTAAAAATAGACAATGAGCAAAACTCAATGATTGCTGATTAAAATCAAAGTATAAAGTATTATCTCTTCTATTTTTAAATCGTCCTGAAGTGAGGTTTCCCTCTCAGCTTTCACATTAGATTGTTCCTTCACAGGAAAGTCCTGCAGCTTTTTACTGTTATGTTAATGTGTGTTAATGATTTGGAGGTTTTGCCAACACAACTCCACCAATCATGCAAATGAAGTCTTTGTGATACTAAAGAGAGTCTTCAGGGGCAGATTCGCTTCATTTATGGTAAAGCTCAACCTTTGTCCTCCTGGCGCTGATTACGTAAAGAGCAAGTCAATGAACTTCTTGACCAGATAAAATCAGCGTCAGTCTCAGTGCAGTTCTAAGTACAGTTAAAGTAAGAAATAATAGTTGATTCCATTAAATTCTGGTTTGATGTTTTACAGTGTGATCATTTTCTCAGAAAGGCAGAATTACAGCATGATGTTAAAACTGAAATAAAAGAGTTTCTGAGTAAATCTTCCCTTCATCAGATAAAGAGTCCAGCGGCATTGTGCGCTCTGCATTGTCAGTTTATTGTTTCACACACTGATTACATCGGATCACATTTCAATATTGATAATCATCTTCAGTTTGAGTCAAATAAATAATGATAAAAAAACAAAACAATGAATATTAAAACAGAAAAGCTTTGTTTTACATACAGTTAGTGTCGTGATCGATCACGAGGCTCTTTCACCTAAACGTTACAACCCAAACTCAATGCTGGTTAACAGAAGAAGGACTGATAGTGATACTGAGCTGTTTGCTTAGCGGGTGAAAGATAATATTCCACTAAAGTTTCAATTTACATGGGCAGCCTTCTCCTTCTTATTTAACTCCTTCCACCTCAGTCTAGAAAAAGATGTTTGTCTGTGATGATTCATCCGGGTCACGGTGTAACTGAAAACAAGCTAAAGCTTATTCTCTTGAAGACGTTTCTTCCAAGACTGAAGTTTTTTATTAGGAAAATCTGGATTTGACCATTTTTAACCCTCTGATTGGTGACTATGCTCTAATTGACCGTGTGCTGACTTTATTATTAGTCAACTGAACACCAATCATAGGGCTCCTACTCCTCGCCAAGACCTGTTAGCGTGGCTGGAGGGAAGAAAGCGTTAGCAAAACTAGCAACCATGTGGTATAATTTCCTCCGCTGGACCTGGCAACTGTAGTTTCCAGCAATCTGAGACGCAACAAAGCCAACAAATGGTCAGAGGACGTTAACAACTGTCAGCAACTATGTGAACATTAGTAGATTTTGGATACATTTCAAATTTTCTTACCCCCATTACAAAAAAATAATAATAATAATAATAACCAATCATAAAAACTGGAAAAGGGTGAGAAAAGTAGACATGTATGTAGACGTGTTTTGCTAATGGCTGCTAACGTTAGCTGTCTAGCCTCCATGTTATTTCTAGACTCTACTGTTCCAGGTTTTCAATATTTTTCTAAGAATGAAAACTGACGATGCCTAATGTTTGGCTAACGTAGCAACAGTAACACCGGAAGTAGGGACGTCACAAAGAGTAGGAGCCCTCTGATTGGTTGTCAGCTGACCAATCAGACGGCCAACAAAGAGCCAATCAGTGGAAGTTAATCAGATGAACTAAGGTGTGGATGGAGGTGAAACCTTGAGATGTTAAGATGGTTCAGAGAGAGGCCGTCCTGATGGAAACGGACTAAGGACTCTTCTTTGAGGACATTTTAGCCAAAAAATACACATCTCTATCTGAACATCTGTCCACATTAAGTTTGACGTCCATTCACATCTGGATTGTTTCTGCTCGATATGTAGAACCCATATTTATTTAGAAACACGATACCACCAGGTTAATCTGATTAACTTCCTGTAATTGGCCCTTTGATTGGTCAGCTGACCACCAATCAGACGGCTCCTACTCTTTGTGACGTCCCTACTTCCTGTGTTACTGTTGCTACGTTAGACAAATAAGATGGGGTCCACTCCCATAAAGAAACACTTAAAACCTGTAATAATAGAGCAAAGTCGTTAGCTAACGTTGGTGCTAACGCTGGTAGACTTTGGTAAAATAACCGACTTTCCCACCAGTTTTCAGTTTGTGTTCAGAGAGAGACCAGTCTAGGGTGGAAAGGGACGAAGGACACTTCTTTGAGGACATTCTAGCCAGAAAAGGTCTTAACATTTGTCTTATGTATATACTGTATATTCCTCTGTCTCTATCCCTTGTATTAAAATGGAATCAGCTAATTATTTAGGTCATTATCAGACCCTGTGAAGTGGTCCTGATCCTCTGCATTAATTTCATTTGGGACGCCGTCATCATGACTTAGGGAGATGATAAACATTTTAGAAAAAGCCTTAAAGTCTATTTTACTCACTGAGAGCAAATATAGAGACTAAACCCTCAATCGTCTTCAAGAAAACAGGTTTTAGCTCCAGATAACACCCTCCTGATACATACATGTCCAACAAATGCTCCTAAAACACGACAAGCATCAGGAAAACACTCCACAAACAGGAACCGTAATGTTTGGAATAAGAGCGCAACAATAATGTGCATATAATCCTCCCGTTAAACCCCATTAAAGTAGTGGTATTATCATAGTTTGGCCTATTTGGGCAATATATATATATTTATATATATAAAAGGTTATGCAACCTGCAGAGTCTGATGATAATGACAAACTCGTTGGCGTGAAAGAGCTAAACTGACTCGCTAAGCTTCAAACACAACATGCCGCGTGCAAAACAAGAAATCACAGACCAACAAAAATAATAAATAAATAAATAGATAAATAAGTAAATAAAATAAAATAAAAAGCGCGCTAACAGCCAAGGTTACAGCTCGGAACATCATGCAGTTAAATACCATCAACGGCGTATTTGTAGTTAAGTCACCACGATGAGACTGGAAACAGCGGGATACTTATAGAGTCGACCAGCTTCGGGAGTTTACGTCAGCACACTGAGGATTTAGCTAAGAAACGACAGGTAGCATGCACAGAGGCGTCAGTCCAGGGTCAAATACACTCCAGAGAAAGAGGGAATGAAACAAACAATAACAAGACAATTAAAAAATAGAATAATTAACCCTTCATGGGGCAAGGAACCATATCTGGTCACTTCATCACATTGTTCCTCTCAGTTTGAGGTTTATTGTCATGTGGTTTTCATTGAGCCAATCAGAGAAGATCCAGGAAACATCCTCAGGTCTAATCAGGGTCTAATGTGGTCTACAAGGTCCCCCTCTGATCTGGTTTATCAGGAACCATGAAGAAGAACAAGTGTCCTAATGTGTCTAATGTCATAATGTTGATGTTCTAATGCTCTAAATACATGTTTACATTAGTTTCAGGACCAGGAACCAGATATGGGAAATTCATTAATCTGGATTTTATACATGAGATTAAAGTAAAACAGTCTTCTGACGTCCTATGAAAACATTCTGGGGTTGACATTTAGGATTTCCACGTATTTCAATGAGTTCCCTATGACGGGTTAAACACAGGCGGCCTTAGTCGTGCAGAGGAAACAGTAACGCGGGTCAGAGTCATGCTCGTCATAAAAAAAAAGAAGGAAAAGGAATAAAGGGTTAAGATGTGTCGTAGATTTACTGTACAGTCCGAAGAGCACGAAGAAGAACGTCAGGATTAATACTAGAAGTAAGGATGTGAAGTGAAGGATGGAGGCGTCGTTTCCCCGTGGCTGATGAGCGCCCTCTGCTGCACCAGAGGAGGGTTTTTTTTTTTTGGCGATGGGGGTATTTGGGGGGGTTGTTGAAGAAAGAGAGAGAGAAGAGCGAGGTTTGGGGCTGCAGAGACGCAGCAGGACGACCACGATCCAAGAAAAAAAAAAACAATCCTCAAACCTCCCGTCCACATGCTCCTCTCTCTATGAGCCGACTCCTTCTCTGGGATCATCCCCTCGTTCCTCCCCCTCTGCTTCTCTTCATCTCCTCCTCACACCTGAAAAACAGAGTTAGCGTTTTAGCGTAAGTGTCCTGGGACGTTGCACTTGAACGCACCACAAAGACTAAAACCCAACAACCTGCTGGTTCTACACCTGAGAGGAAATAACTGTTCATACCAGCAGGTGGCAGGAGTCTGGATTCATGATTCAAAAAGGGAAACAGGAAGAGCTACTATTAGCATCTTAGCCTCCCAGCTAGCTGTAATTCCTAGCTAATAGTAGCTCCTACTCGCTTCCTAGCCAATATAGTAGCCCTTCCCAGCTTTACAACCTTCCAGTTAAAAGTAGCTGTTCCTAGCACCCCTGCCAATAGTAGCATTTCCTAGCTTCCTAGCGTCCTAATGATAGCTTCACCTTGCTTCCTAGCTTCCTGGTTAACAGTTGCTCTTCCTAGCCTTCCTGCTAATAATAGCTGTTCCTAGCTTTTCAGCTTCCCAGCTAATAGTAGCTTTTCCTAGCTTCCTAGTCGTCCAGCTAACAGTAGCTCCTCTTAGCCTCCCTGCTAATAGGAGCTCCTCCTAGCTTCTTAGCCTCCCAGGTAATAGTAGCGCTTCCTACCTTCCTAACCTTCCATCTAATAGTAGCTTCTCCTAGCCTCTCTGCTGATAATAGCTGTTCCTAGCCTGCCAGCTAACAGTAGCTCTTCCTACCTTCCTAGCCTCCCAGCTAACAGTATTTGTTCCTACCTTCCTAGCCTCCCAGCTAACAGTAGCTGTTCCTAGCTTCTCAGCTTCCCAGCTAATAGTTGCTCTTACTAGCCTCCATGCTAAAAGGAGCTCCTCCTAGCTTCCTAGCCTTCCAGTTAAAAGTAGTTTGTCCAAGCCTTCCTGCTAATAGTAGCTCTTCCTAGCTCTAGACTCCCAGCTAACAGTAGCTGTTCCTAGCTTCTCAGCTTCCCAGCTAACAGTAACTGTTCCTACCTTCCTAACCTTCCATCTAATAGTAGCTCCTCCTAGCCTGTCTGCTGATAATAGCTGTTCCTAGACTCCCAGCTAATAGTAGCTCTTCCTACCTTCCTAGCCTCCCAGCTAACAGTAGGTGTTCCTACCTTCCTAGCCTCCCAGCTAACAGTAGCTGTTCCTACCTTCCTAGCCTCCCAGCTAATAGTAGGTCCTAACTTCCTGGCTGTGTGTTGGTGTTTGCTTTGGGGGGTTCACCTCATCCCTGCAGGGGGGCCGAAGGTGCTCCTGAGCCGTGGAAGTGGACGTTTTGCCACCGGCTGTCCCTGCGGTGCCACACCCTGGTCTCCTCTGATTGGCTGGAGCGGGGTCGTCCCTGGCCGTCCACAAACTGCGTGAGGCGGATGTAGGCGATGCAGGCGGCGTCGTCCCCGATCATGTGCACGTGGGGGTTGAGGATGGTGGTGTGGATGGGTTTGCTGTTCTTGGAGAGGACTGACAGGACAGAGACAGAGTGGGTTCACGCTAACACCACGCTAACAGTACGCTAACAGCATGCTAACGCGTCATACACTGTGAGAACAACGCGCCGACTTACGGTTGTCGAAGTAAAATCTGTGGAAGTCCATCCCCTCCACCAGGTTCCCCAGCCCCTCCGGCTCAAACGAGGTCAGACCAGGGTCACAGATCTTCCTGGAAAAACAAATTATAACTTTCCATTCTGACGTCTGGCTTAGTGTCCGATAACTATTTAAAGATATGACCTAAGACAGGAGCTCCTGCTCCCGACTGTTTAACAGTCTGTATGTTTTGATTCAATATTTCCTGATGGTGATGGACTAACTCAATATCCCGACTCGTCGCTGTGAGTCAGCGTGTTTTATATGTGTCATGTTTTCTTTTTTCATGACTTATTTCTACCAACCTCTCACTCTGACTGTAAATATAATCTTTAATCTTGACTTCGGTCTCATTATTTCCACATTTAAGTCAAATTACAGTTTTAATTAATTCACTGTTTTATATCAATGACTTGTTATAAATCACATATTTGACTCATTATTAATTTTATTCCATTTTGTCTGTGAGCTAATAATTTTGATTAAGCAGATTAACGTTTGACTGTTTTATGATCTGTTTTTATAATCTTATAAACTAATAACCTAATTCAGGTCTCTCTTTAAAACATTCTTTTATTGCAGAAACTTTCCTGGTTTTAACTACATTTTAATTGAATTTTTGGTTTCATTGTTTTGTTTTCTTTTAACTTTGTCTCATGTGTCTGTTTTTTGTAGACGAACAGATTTCTACTGTGACTTGTTATAAATCATAGATTTGACTCAGTATTTTGCAGGTTTTGACTTATTTTTATCATATTTTATCCGTAGTTGTGAGTTATCGACCAGTTACTTTAATTTAGCCGGTAACTTTTGACTGTTTTATAATCTTTATAAACTAATAAGTCTTTCATCTAACAGTAGCTCCTCTTAGCCTCTCAGCTAACAGTAGCTGGTCCCAGCCTCCTAGATGAAATTACATCTCAGAGCCTTTCCTGGATTTAATTGAATTTCAACTGGTTTAACTTCATTTAACGTATTAACTTCTCAAAACAGTCTCTTTACTGTGACTTAGAAAGTGAACTCAGTTAGTTAAATGTGATGTTAAAGTAAAACTAATCTCACAGTGATGATGAAACAAGAACCAATAAGTCAAAATCTAGAGTAAAGAGACTTTTAATTCAAACTTTAACATCATATTTAATTCATTTAATTCAGTAAATCAAGATTTTTATTTTTATTTTTCCAGTGTTCGACTAGTGCGAATCATTTCACCTTAAAATAATTCAAAACTTGGAAGATACTGAGTCAAATCTATGATTTATAACAAGTCACAGTAAAGACACGGAGACTGGAAACTAAAGTTTGACTTAAATGATGAGACAGTTTGTGATTTAATGTCAAATATTTTAGTTGAAATAAGTTAAATGGGTTGAAATGATCCAAAAGTGGCCAAATATTAAGGGAACAAAACTAAATATCTTGATTTTCTGAATTGAATGAATGAAATACGACGTTAAAGTCTCAGTATTTTACAGTTTTCACTTATTAGTTCATGTTTCATCCATCAAGTTTTACTTTAAAGTCATTTGTTGAGTTCAGTAAATCCAGATTTCTATTTTTATTCCCTTAATATTTGACCAGTTTGGATCATTTCAGCTCATTTAACTTATTTCAGCTTCAAACATTTGACGTCTGTAACTTCTTATAAATCATAGATTTGACTCAGTTTCTTACTGGTTTTGACTTATTTTTATAATGTTTTGTCCATAATTCGACATATTTCAGCTCCAAAGTTTGACGTTAAATGATGATTAAGTAAAACGTCTTGTTAAATTGGACTAAATCTTTAATTCATGGCTTCATAAAGAGATGTGTGTGTGTGTATAACTGTGAGTGTATTTGACTCACATCATTATATATAATCACATTCTAGTGTCGTGTCATTTAAGCTCTTACATTTCTGACTTTCTCCTCCATCCTTTTATTCCATTATCTATTACTTCTCTTTATCCAGCCCAGCTTTTATTCTTAATGGCCGGAGAGAGAAACAATGGCTGTAATTATCTTTTTGTTTTAATCTTTTAATGCAACAACACATCAGCAGGTCAATCAGACTAATGGTTTCCCTGTGTGTGTGTGTGTGATGGAGCTTTTAACTGCACTTTTTCCTGCTCTGGTTGTGGAGAATAAGGGACGAGGTGAACTCACGCGTAGGCCTCGAAGTCTCCGTTGTTGATGGCTTCGATCAGCTGCTCCGTGATCTTGATGATCTCCTGTTTGCGAGCTGCAACCAAGAAACAAAGCGTGAGTTAAGTCTGAGGCCAGAGGTTTGAGACGCTGAGTGGAGCCGGGACGGTGGGACGGTGGGACGGTGGGACGGTGGGACGGTGGGACGGTGGGACGGTGGGACACCCTCCCCCGCCCCCCCTCACCTGAGAGCTTGTTAGTCATGATGAGTCCCGGTCAGTCATGGCCCTCTTCTCGCCTCCACGCCTCTGCACTCATTGAAAACCACCTCGCTGCTACAAAATAAAAGCCTCCCTCGTGTCTCCTGTTTGCATGTGAGGCTTCCTGAGCTCATCACGCTATTCTTGTCCCGGGCCCTTCAGATCAGATTTACTGTGTCCTTCTCCCCGTCGCTTCATCTCGACACTGAGAGGGAGGCTTAGCTCGCTCTGACTCTCCCCCCTCCTCCCCCTCCCTCCCCACCTCTCTGTCTGATTTATTCCTGCCTCTATTAAACACCTCCTCACTAAATACACATGCTTCACACTGGAGCTGCTCACTCTGTTTGGTTAAAAGTAGCTGCAGCTTCCTGTAAAAGCATCAATCAGACCAGCAGAGGGTCCACAGGGGTCACAGCATCTTTGGTTGATTAGACAATTTATCTGTATGTATATACTTAACTTTAACAAATTTCTTGAAATACACATTAACATGAATCCAACATATTTTACTAAAAGGATGAGGGACAGTTTAATGTTTAATGGAAAATGATAATAATGTATATTTATAAATAGCAGTAGGCCAAGTCTAATCTCTCTCTCAGCTAGCAGCTATAGCCCACTCAGCTAGCAGCTACAGCTCCCTCTGCTAGTAGCTTTAGCTCTCTCAGCTAGCAGCTACAGCTCCCTCTGTTAGCAGCTATGGCTCGCTCTGCTAGCACCTACAGCTCTCTCAGCTAGCAGCTATAGCTCGCTCTGCTAGCAGCTACAGCTCGCTCTGCTAGTAGCTTTAGCTCCCTCAGCTAGCAGCTATAGCTCCCTCAGCTAGCAGCTATAGCCCACTCAGCTAGCAGCTACAGCTCCCTCTGCTAGTAGCTTTAGCTCTCTCAGCTAGCAGCTACAGCTCCCTCTGCTAGCAGCTATGGCTCGCTCGCTACACTACAGCTCCTCACTAGCAGCTATAGCTCGCTCTGCTAGCAGCTTTAGCTCGCTCGCTATAGCTTAGCTCCTCAGCTAGCAGCTATAGCTCCCTCAGCACAGCTATAGCCCACTAACAGCTAGGCTCAGCTCCCTCTGCTAGTAGTTTTAGCTCTCTCAGCTAGCAGCTATAGCTCCCTCTGCTGGCAGCTATAGCCCGCTCAGCTAGCAGCTACAGCTCCCTCAGCTAGCAGCTATAGCCCACTCAGCTAGCAGCTACAGCTCCCTCAGCTAGTAGTTTTAACTCTCTCAGCTAGCAGCTATAGCTCCCTCAGCTAGCAGCTATAGCCCACTCAGCTAGGAGCTACAGCTCCCTCTGCTAGTAGTTTTAGCTCTCTCAGCTAGCAGCTATAGCTCCCTCTGCTGGCAGCTATAGCCCGCTCAGTTAGCAGCTACAGCTCCCTCAGCTAGCAGCTATAGCCCACTCAGCTAGCAGCTATAGCTCACTCAGCTAGCAGCTATAGCTCCCTCTGCTAGTAGTTTTAACTCGCTCAGCTAGCAGCTACAGCTCCCTCTGCTAGCAGCTTCAGCTCGCTCTGCTAGCAGCTTTAGCTCCCTCAGCTAGTAGCTGCAGCTCGCTCTGCTAGCAGCTTCAGCTCGCTCTGCTAGCAGCTTTAGCTCCCTCAGCTAGTAGCTGCAGCTCGCTCTGCTAGCAGCTGCAGCTCCCTCTGCTTGCAGCTATAGCCCACTCAGCTAGCAGCTACAGCTCCCTCAGCTAGTAGCTACAGCTCCCTCAGCCATGAGCTATGGCTCCCTCTGCTAGCAGCTATAGCTCCCTCTGCTAGCAGCTATAGCTCCCTCTGCTAGCAGCTACAGCTCCCTCTGCTAGTAGCTTTAGCCCACTCAGCTAGCAGCTATATCTCGCTCTACTCACCTTTCACATCTTCATCCTCAATAGTTGTGTTGCTGCTGTCAGATGATTCCTGCTGAGGACAGAGACAGAACCACTGATCAACAAGAATCCAGTAACCAGGAAATAAAACACACACCACCACAGATGTGCATGCACACATCCACACAACACACTACTGCCAAAAAAAATATAGAATCATAACAGACAGTATGAGAATAATAATAATAATAAAAATCTACATTACTCAGCAGAATGAATGAAGTTTGACATTAAAGTTCAAACCTGCAAGAAACTGAGTCAAATCAATGATTTATAACAAGAAAAAGTAAAGAGAAGTCAAATGTTTGGAGCTGAAATAAGTTGAAATGATCGTTAACGTTTAACTTTAAAGTAAAACTCAATGACATTATGGTTCAAAACTAATCAGGTGACTCACGGTGATGGATGAAACATGAAATAAAAAGTCAAAACCTGCAAAATACTGAGACTAATAAATGATCTGGACCATTAGTCACAGGATTTATCATAGATTTGACTCAGTATCTTCCAAGTTATTAATTATTTCAAGTTGAAATGATCCAAACTGGTCCAACACTGGGAAAATAAAATAAAATTCTTGATTTACTGAACTGAACTGATATTAAATATGATGTTAAAGATGGAATTAAAAGTCTCTTTTCTTTCATTTTGCAGGTTTTGACTTATTAGTTGATGTTTTGAGATTTGTTTTGCACCATTTTTATTTCCAATCAAACTTTAACATCAAATTGAATTAACTGTGTTCAGTAAATGGAGAATTTTTATTCCTTTAATATTTGACTAATCATTTCAACTCACTCCACTTATTTCATAAAGAGCTCCACAGAACTGTGACTATCTCATGTACTTATTGTATTTTACACTTTCTCCATCTTCAGTAAAATAAATAATAAATCTACGACGTGGTTCACAAAGCTTCACACCGACAACACAACTCTGCGGCGCCGTCCAACGTTACGCACTGAACAACATTTATTCAGCGCCTCTGGAGGCTGAGACGAGGTTTTAAATAGAAGCGACTACTCGTCTGAACACAGAGCGGCAGCAGGAGACAAGAAAACACTCGCTCCCACCGTCTCATGCAAGAAGAAACACAACACAACATCATCGCAGGTGGAGGGACAGAGTAAAGGATGGAGGAGGAGATGGAGGAGGAGGAGGAGGAGGAGGAGGAGGAGGAGGAGGAGGAGGAGGAGGAGGATGTACCTTGGTCCCATCTACTGGATTATGGATAACAGTAGTCTGAGGCTCCTGGAGGGAGAATGGAGAGAAGAGAAAGAGGAGAGAGTGGAGGAGGGATGAATGTTTGGTGGAGGTTGGAGAGGAGGTTTCATGGTGAAGGATGATTTTAATCAACGTGAATGATTATTAAACTCTGTATCCGTCACTTTAGTCCCAGTGAATAAAAACATTTAAACTCAATGTACTGACTGTAACAACCATAGACTGTATATAAAGATGGAGGCAGAATGGCTCCTCGAAAGCAAAGCTAGTAGAGCTCCCCCTGGTGGCTGGAGGCTGCGTAGGTCGGAAGCTCCACCTTCTCCAAGTTAGTGGGCGGGACTTGGGCCAAACTAAAACACTAAAATACACTTTACATAATTAATAAATAAATAGTTATTTGGCAAAACAGGATGTGACAAATGTGACATAAAAACTATTTTTAAACATAAGTATAACGCAACATTTCCTTGTAACTGGTGGAGGTAGAGCAGAGCAGAGTATTAATTCAACAAAAAAGTGAATTAGTCTGGAAGAAGTGTGGGCGGGGCATCGATATCATGGCTCCTCCCTCGGGTCATACTGATTAGACTCTGGCTGCAAGATGTTACCACCCGTATCCCCAGGAAAGTAGCATCAGTTTGACCAATGACAGGAAGTGGAGACGTGGTGTCCATATTTATATACAGTCTATGGAGACGTGGCGTCCATATTTATATACAGTCTATGGAGACGTGGCGTCCATATTTATATACAGTCTATGGAGGAGACATGGTGTCCATATTTATATACAGTCTATGGAGGAGACGTGGCGTCCATATTTATATACAGTCTATGCTCTGAGCAGCGATTGATCATTACAACATTAAAGACTTTATAAGAAGGTGCATCACCCAAAGTGTCCTGGCAACAACAAACACACACTTCCCTCCCTTCTCACACCTATACACTCGTACCAGGACGTGGTTTGGACAGACAGACGGACACAGAGCTGCGTACCAGTGCAGCAGAGGGGGCGGGGCCTTTGGGGCTGGTGACTATGCTGTTTCTCGTGCTGTTTGTCTGGGGCTGTGCAGGAAACACAAAGTGCCGGATGTTAGTTGGTTAGTTAGTTAGTTAGTTAGTGCCGGGTGATGGTAACGATGAGAGCTGCCACCTGCTGGCTGTGAGGTGGGCGGACATCGTGCACAAAAAAAAAAAAAAAAAAAGTGAAGTGTAATAGAAATAAAAATAGAAGCTCCAGAGACAGAAATAGTGCAGAGTGTGGACGTTAATCAGGTGGAAAAGAAGCAGGAGAAAATGAACCCGTCGCAGCTTTTTCTTTTCATTAGCTTTAACCTCGTTAGCAGATGGCAGCGACAGCTGTGCACATCTGCAACATCTGTCGGAGAGGAAGACGCATCCGTTTTGACATTAGTGTCTCTGGAGGTTTTTCCTGCACAGTGAACGACAACATGGAAACACGAACCCGCTGAATATTCTGTCAGAAATATGAGCTCAAACACAGTCAACTCTCTATTATCTGCTCATTATTCTCCTCGGACTCTAACTGAGTCAAAGCATCAGCTGATCTCAACTCTTCTAAAAGAGAAAATAAGGTGAAACGACACATTCCCAAAGGAAACAGAGCTCGTACTGAGCAGAAACACAGAGGAGGCGCAGGAGGTGACGTCAGGGAGCAGCCGAGGAGAAGCTGTGATTACGTAACGACAGATTAATCATCTGGTGGAAATAATCTGAGATTAGCATTAGGCCACTGGAGGAAGGAGGGAGGGAGGGAGGGAGGGGGAGGAGTTAGCACGAGAGGAGGTGCAGGTTAATGAAGGTGTGTCTTTTAGACAGACCGATCAGGCGTAACATTATGACCACCGCCAGACAGCACTGATGACAGTGGTCATAATGTTGTGGCTGATAATAAAAAAATAAAACACTTCAGCTCCTCCAGAGGAGAGAGGAGCTAAATATGAGGAGGAGGACACAGGAGTAACTGAGCACATTAATCTAAAGTGAGTTTAAATTAAAACATTAATTTACTAAACGATGATTAATTAAAAGAGGAAATAAAGTTTCTAATGTTTAATAAGTTAAATATAAATAATATAAACACAGTAACATGAAGGAAACAAGTTCATTCCTGGGAGAGGAGCAGCCGGAGGACAGAGGGACAGAGGGAGGACAGAGGGAGGACAGAGGGACAGAGGGAGGACAGAGGGACAGAGGGAGGACAGAGGGACAGAGGGACAGAGGGAGGACAGAGGGGCAGAGGGACAGAGGGAGGTGAGGGAGGACAGAGGGACAGAGGGAGGACAGAGGGAGGTGAGGGAGGTGAGGGAGGTGAGGGAGGTGACTCACCTTGACGTCGGCCTTCTTGTTGAGGAGGCTCTTGGCTGCTGCAGAGAGGCAGAAGGAGACGCCCTCAGAGGGAAGAGTACACATCATACACCCTCATCCACTCATTCATGGAGACAAACTAAACTGTCACCTGCTCCTCAAAGATCTGAAACCAGACGTTTATCTCCGCACAGAAAACCTCCCTCTCCTCCCTCTTACAACTAAAACACACCCTCCCTTCATCATGAAAAAAAAAAAAAAAGAGAGAAATCTCCACCCTGATCCACCGGCCCAGAGCTTAGATAAGCAGAGGGCATCCAGCATGGAGGGAGGGGGGAGGAGGGGGAGGAGGGGGGGGAATAAAAGTCAAACTAATTCTACATATAATCCAAATACACACACATGCACAGATAGAGGAGGAGGAGGAGGAGGAGGAAGAGGAGGAGGAGGAGGAGGAGGGATTAGGAGGATGCAGGTGTGTGATAATGGTTCATCTGGATTAATGCAAAAAAACATAAACAGAAATAAATCTACAGCAGGAAACTCACCTCATTCCCACGGAGACGCAGCAGAGACAGAGACAGAGACATTAGTCTGGAGGGTTAACGTCAGCCTCATTCACTCATTCATTCATTCATTCATTCATTCATTCATTCATTCAGTCAGTCATTTAGTCATTCATTCATTCATTCATTCATTCATTCAGTCAGTCATTTAGTCATTCATTCATTCATTCATTCATTCTTTCATTCATTCATTCAGTCAGTCAGTCAGTCAGTCATTCATTCATTCATTCAGTTATTCATTCATTCATTCAGTTATTCATCCAGTCATTCATTCATTCATTCATTCAGTTATTCATTCATTCATTCATTCATTCATTCATTCATTCAGTTATTCATTCATTCAGTCATTCATTCATTCATTCATGGTCTCGGCCTCTTTTAAAGACCAAACTCTGACGTTTCTAAAATCACACAGTAATTTAGATCTGGAGGAATCACAGTTAATAAACAGCTCAACAACGACAAGTTGTTCTAATGTTCTAACGACTTTATCAGTGAATTAATGACACGTTACATCACGTAGCAGGAGAACAGAAGGAGGAGGAGGAGGAGAGAGAAGGAGAGAGGAGGAAGAGGAGGAGGAGAGAGGAGCTAGAGGAGGAGAGAGGAGGAAGAGGAGGAGGAGAGAGGAGCTAGAGGAGGAAGAGGAGGAGGAGAGAGGAGCTAGAGGAGGAGAGAGGAGCTAGAGGAGGAGGACAGAGGAGCTAGAGGAGGAGGAGAGAGGAGGAGGAGGAGGAGAGAGGAGGAGAGAGGAGGAAGAGGAGGAGGAGAGAGGAGCTAGAGGAGGAAGAGGAGGAGGAGAGAGGAGCTAGAGGAGGAGAGGGGAGCTAGAGGAGGAGGAGAGAGGAGGAGGAGAGAGGAGCTAGAGAGGAGCTAGAGGAGGAGGAGAGAGGAGGAGGAGAAGAGGAGAGAGGCAGAGGCTAGAGAGGAAGGAGAGAGGAGGAGGAGAGAGAGGAGCTAGAGGAGGAGGAGAGAGGAGGAGGAGGAGCTAGAGGAGGAGAGAGGAGGAGGAGAGAGGAGCTAGAGAGGAGCTAGAGGAGGAGGAGAGAGGAGCTAGAGGAGGAGAGAGGAGCTAGAGGAGGAGGTTGAAGTTTGATGAGGAGGAGCAGAGAGGGAGGTGAGGAGGAGGTCACCTTGTTCCACGATGCCGGCGGTGGCTCCTGCTACAGCACTGATGGAGGCAGGAGCTGTAGTCTGACGCCCCACTGAGACACAGAGAGGAGGAGGAGGAGGAGGAGGAGGAGGAGGTGAACGTTCCATAATAAAGACAAAGCAGTTCAGTTCAAACTAATCTGTTCTGAACGTTTCTCTAACATGATCGATTTAAATCTGAGATAAACTGCTAGTTCGCGTTTAGCTGCTCACTTCACTAAACCAGATACTTTACAGCTGAGACTAAAACAACATCATTTTGAGACTTTTTCACGTCTTAACGAGCAAATGTGAAAACCTGAAAACCAGTGAGCTTCAGCACCAAGAGCGAACTGATTAACTGTTAATTAAATCAGTGATTAGTTGCAGCTTTAATGAGAATTCCATTAAAATGTTTATGAGACTTATCTTTGGGCATCCATTCCCAAAATGGCTGCTTTCACATGTCGACTTTCCAGTTTTTGCAGGAAAATCTTTTGAAATCATTCATGTTGTTACAGATATTTCCACTAGATTTAAAGAAACAGACGTCTAGTTTGTCCTTGTGATTTTTACGGTAACTAGTAAATCTCTATTAACCACCAGGATCTGGTTTCATGATGAGACTCTGCGAGTTACTTTGGTCGTGTTTGATTCATCGGGCTGTAAAACGAGAGCACAGCTACGTGTGTGTTCATGTATGTGCGTGGATGTGTGAGGAGACAGATGGCGCGTCATCTTGTCCTCGACTTCTCAGAGAGCAGCACTCACCAGAGAAGTTCCTGGAGACGAGCATCGTGGTCAAAATGGCTCCCTGAGGAGGAGGAGGAGGAGGAGGAGGAGGAGGAGGAGGAGACGAAGGTCACGAGAATCCACCCGAGGATGAATTAACATGTTACTCCAAAGCCTGAACAAACCTTTAACTCTTTTATAAGTATTTCAGATATTGCACACCATTGATTTGTCGTCACTGCATGAACAGGAGGAATTATTAACAAAAAAAGTAAAGTTTAAACCTTATTTTTAAGCTTTTAAATGCTGAACATTTCCTTAAATTCTACATTTCTGTTTAAATGTTGCAGGAAAAATACTGAAAAACCTACAAATAAAAACATGCATTTGTTCAGATTAAGAAGAAAACACATGAAACTGTGCAAATTATATTTAAATATGATGATTTAAAGGCTGTTTAACTGAATTAAAATCAGGTGAATTTCAGAAGCTGCAGCGGTGGAAGCGCCTGCTAATCCGCTGGTTAGCTTTTAGCACCAAGAATTCATCCACTTTGCCTCGTTAAGATGATTAACTGTTAATTAAATTAGTGATTAGCTGCAGCTTTAATGAATAATTCCTTACAATTCCATTAAAATGTGGACGAGGATTTAGAGCAGAAACATAAATGTAAAATGTGCTGTTTCAGAACCATGAACAGCTGTTTGTTGTGTGCGTCATGACATATTCATGGACTTTTTTACTGGACTTTAATCTGGAGACTTGCCCAGGACTGATGTTAATGCCAAATAAACATATTAGACAAACTGTGATGGAGCAGATACTCTGCAGTGAGTCAGGAGGAAGCTGCAGGAACTGTTTTATTGAATCATTCACACCTTGAGTTTCCTCCTGGCGTTGAACTTCTTCAGACACTCGACCGTCTCCTGTCTGTGTATGAAGGAGGCCACCGTCGAGCGTTGCTGCGAGGAGACAGAGCGGGAGAAAGAGGCCGAAAATAAAACATCAGAAGAGACGCTCTGACAGGTTTATGTGGGCAGGAGCTGTCGGAAAAGACTCGCTGGAATGTGTCGGCTCGGAGGCTCTTTAGCCAACGACACTCGTGGCAAAAAACCAAACAGATTCAGGTCGGTTTTATGGTGCCCGGACAATCACCAGCCTCCTATACAGTGATTCTGATTAATTATAGAGAGTGAGACGTGACATGTGAAGCAGA
Organism: Mugil cephalus; assembly: GCF_022458985.1. Taxonomy (NCBI): domain Eukaryota; kingdom Metazoa; phylum Chordata; class Actinopteri; order Mugiliformes; family Mugilidae; genus Mugil; species Mugil cephalus. Next base: position 1,977,894 of record NC_061788.1, read on the forward strand.
GCCAGTAACAAAGGCAGGATACTGCACCACAGAGAGGAGGAAGCACAAATTCACCATTTACTTAAACATATGTAGGTTTGTATAAGTCGTCCTTTTATCCCACTGAATGTTTAAAAGTTCAAGTTAAATTAAAAATAAGCCGTTACTTCTCAGTTTTTATGATGCAAGTTAACAAACGATTTGCCGTATTCATCTTGGATTTAATTTAGTTTTAATACTTAATCCAGCTGGCTGAGTTTAACAACTAACTTCCACTGTTTAGCGAAGTTTGCTAACTAGCCAACATTCCAGCTAGATTCAATTCTGAAATCTGGATCGATACATTTTCTACATAACTCAGTTCCACTCATGAACTAGTTAGCTTAGATTGCTAACTTTAGTTTTGTGCTTGGAGTGCAGTTACTGTTAGCTAATTAGCCACTGTAATACAAGATAGCTAGTTAGCAAACTAAGTTAGTTTGGTTTGTTCACTAGCTAACCTACCAACTAGCTTCAACTCTGAAATTTCATTTCTCATTTCCACTCTGAAAACTAGCTTAGTCTGCTAGCTTTAATTTGTAATAGGGTAGCCTGGTACAAATTCCTTGTAGTTGGCAAACTAAACTAGTTAGCTTGGTTTGTTACATAGCCAACTAGCTTTCACTCTAAACAGCTAGTTAGGCTCCTCTTTGAAAGTTAGTTCACTTAGTTTTCTTTAATTTTCTGAGAGTAATACACATCTAACAGAAGGGAAGTTACTAATCTAAACTAGTTAGCTTAGACTGATAACTTTCATTTTGTACTTTTAGGGCATTATAATATAAATTGCTGTAAGCTAGCAAGTAAAAAGTTAGCTTGCATCCACTTCAAAAGCTAGCTTCCAGTCTACTCTAACTAGCTGTTTTAATACAAGTTAGCTAGTTAGCAAATTAAGTTTACAAACTTCTGTTCTGAAATCTGGAAAGACACATTTGCTACACAAGTAGTTAGCTTAGTTGCTAGCTTTGACTTTGTGTGTTAAAGGATAGCCTGGTACAAATTCCTTGTAGTTGGCAAAATAAACCAGTTAGCTTAGCTTGTTATATAGCCAATTGGCTTTCACTCTAAACAGCTATAGTTAGCTATGTTTGCTAGTCCACCAGCCTGCTCTTTGAAAGATGATTTGTCAATACAAACTGTGGAACACAAATTTAACAATGACCGGTTCCTCCCAATGAACAGCTGGTATTTATCCCGGAGACAGTTCGCTATTATGTGGATCATTCATGAGTGGCAGCTTGAGACAGATGTTCCCAAACTAAGAGGATTTACATCCCACACATTGTTATTAGTTAAAATAGTGTCATGTAGTTCTGTTTCATGTGTGGTTGCTACTTACGCAGACCCATGGGTGCTTCAGAGCCTCCTGGGCCGTGATTCTCTTGGCTGGGTTGATCGTCAGCATCTGGTTGATGAGATTTTTGGCCTCCGGCGTAACTGTGTCCCACTCTGGGGAGGGAAACTAAAGCGCACACATGCCCACATTTAAGTTAAAAATATACACGACACACCGTCTGGTTTACAGTGAGGCAGATCAGGACGCTCACATCGTACGCTCCGGCTTTGATCTGCTGGTAGAGTTTGTGCTGGTCCTCGTCCCAGAATGGAGGATACCCGACCAAAAGGATGTAGAGGATCACACCTACGCAAAACACAACCTTTATCTGAGTGACATGCAGAGGAGCGAGGAGGCGGCAGCGTTGGTGGCCGTGGTGAGGAGCAGACAAAGAGCTTACCACATGCCCAGATATCTACAGGTTTACCGTACGCCTCCTTCCTCAGCACCTCCGGGGACAAGTAACCAGGAGTCCCTGCAAACCCTGCACACAGAGACAAGCACAAAGTTTTTGATGCAGGGAAGGTCTGAGAATAGGTAGCGTTGGTTGGTCCTCTCCATGTAGGGAAAAGACGTCCCACCAAAAGTATTTTACTGCAAATGCACAGAGACTCTTATTATGAGACCTCTGTAGACGGTGCCGTGGTATCTGGCACCAGGACATTATCAGCAGATCCTTTAAGTTCTGTTTTATGTTGAGAGGTGTAGCCTCCATGGATCAGACTAGTTTCTGGATCGTATTGAGATCGGGAGGAGGTAGGAACATCCAGATGCAGAACAATCTGCACACCACCTCCAAGAAAGCATTACAGACCATTCACAGACTGGTCTCACAGTTCACATTTAACCAGGACAAGTCATAATGTTTAACTTCACTTTAGTAAATCTTAGCTTTGCACAAATTAATGAGCCACTGGAAAAAGAAAATATGTCCGGGGGATTTTCTGCTTTTTTTGGAGTCTTCCAAAAAGGGGCGGGCCTAGAATATCTGCAGTAAACTTTAAAGGGTTACCTCTGAGAACTAGGGTTAAAGAGGACTGTTATTGTATTAGAATGCATTAGTGTACCTAATGAACTGGCAAATGAGTGTATGTGGGATTTTTAGTTGATCAGTTGATCATCAAATATTTTTTCCATAAACTATGAGAAATTACTAATTTGTTGTCCACATACCGGATTGTTTTTGACTTCTTACGTCATTGCCATGTCGGCCATTTTCCTGAAATGGTATCTCTAACACACACAGACACACACACTGTCTTCTTCCCATAAGGCAACCTGGGACTATATGCATCCCAGAAAGCCCAGATCTCAGTGCTCTGTTTGCTACAAGGTGCTCTTATGGAAATGCTTTAACCAGGAATTACGTTTCAGACTCAATCACTCCACTAAGTGCATTATGAAAATGTAGCCTAATGTGCAGCCACAGCTTTTAGCCACAGTCTCTTTATATAATTGATCTTGATGACCATCAGCTCTGGGTCAGCAAAGTCTAAGGAAGTAAATCTAAACCACTCAGTTCAAGGGGCCTAAAAATACAGCAGTGACCGTTTCTGTTCGCAAATTAACACGTATTCAATGTATGTTCATTTACAGAACAAGGACTGTAGTTAAATAAAGATAAGGGACTCTAAACAGAAGGATACTGAGCCTTCAGTTAGTCTAATATTAGAGGAAGGGGAGGAATTTCTTGTTTGAGAGTCAAGGACATATTGAGTAGAAAGTAGAAAATGGCAGCATGAGATGAAGAATTCTGTAAAAGCCAACACTTTTATCCTTCTAAGCAGGATTCAGTCATGATTAAGAGGAGGAGGAGGAGGAGGAGGAGGAGGAGGAAGATAATACTGGAAGAAACTACAGAGCTTCTTAAGATTCTGTGGGCATTAGCGACTTGGTAAGCTATGATTAATGAGTGTCAACGAGTTCCCCCAAAGTCTGCAGTCTTATTTATGGTCCTGATAAAAGATATAAACAAACGAAAATTTAAGTTACTGTGTATTTTGAGTTTAAATCAGTTTTATTGTTTGACTCAATGTCATTTCTCAGGGAAACTGATATATTTATCTAAATTTATTTTATATATCTCTAGGCAGTCGGACCTTAAATTACTCAATTATGTTTTTTTTCTTCTTCTTCTTAGAAACAAATAATTTCACTGTGTAATAATCTCATTAAATCCTTGAAACATATACGGATGGATGAACCCCAACACTAGCTTTCTTGAAGAGTCATTTTGAAGCTTAACGTAGTCGTCTCAGGCCAGGTTTTCTTCTCATTTGTTTGCCGCTATTGTCTTGTTGTGATGCTGTTTGTCTGCCTTTAATGAATAAACAGATGAACTTACCAAACCAGGCCTGCTGTTCTCCTTGAACCTCGATCGCCAGTCCGAAGTCGGCCAGCTTCACGGCTGCGTTCTTACACTTGCTGGCCAGCAGCAGGTTCTCTGGCTGCAGGTTCACACAAACACCGAACACAGTCACTTCCTGATTGTCAGTAATACAGTAACACAAACAAGCGAAAAAGCCTCTCGTATTTATCTCACGTCATTTGTAACTATAACCAAACCCAGTCTGAGTGCAGCAATCCCATTAAGCTGAACCGAATGACACATCAACAAGTCTCGGTTAAACGGCGGCTTATTGAGAAATGCTGCAGCAGCACAAAGAGGCCGAGAGTCTGTCTTCCAAGATCAATAACTTCCCTCAATTAGTGTAATAAACTCAGACACACTATAATATTGCCAAATTTGAGGAAATCAATCTTTTTTTCTTTCTTTTTTCTTTCTTGTTTTATACCCGACTCTATCTTTCTGTAACAACTAAGATACTATGACCAAGCAATTTCCCTTGTGGATCATTAAAGTCTGTTTAAATCTAAAAATATAAATCTTAGTCTTGTTTTGGGGGATTTTTGTGGTTTGCTTATCGTTAAGATTATTTTTGACTTCTTTGTGGACAATTCTTTCTCTTTGTGGTTGTTTGTCGATTTTTTTTTATCATTTCCTGGTTGTTTGTGATAATGTGTTGCTTCTGAAGCAGCTTCACGTCTTTGACTCTGCTCGGTTAGATCATATTTTTCAGTCTTCATGGTTGTTTTTCTTTCTGTTTGTCATTACTTTTTGGGGTCTATGTCTCTGTGGTTTGTGTGTATTTGTGGTTATTTCTTAGGTAGATTTTGGGGAGATGTGTGAGTTACATTTGAGCCTCTTTATAGTTTTCTTCCTATATGTCAAGCTCCAGGAGCTTCTACCAGGTAGTCCAGCTCAGTTTTCCATCCGTGCTGTTGGAAAGTGGGACATCTGCCTCTAATTTTCTGTTTCATATTTAAATTTTAAATTAATGCATGAGAAGAAACTGTAGCAGACGTCCAAGATACAACCAGTTAAATCCAGATCAGACGACTAAGAATAGCTTCACAAATGCACATTCAGAGCCTTGGATGGACAGATGGGACTTAAAAATGACTTTAAGCCTTTTTTTTTTTTTTTTTTGTCACTTGTTTACTTGAGGACGACCAGAAACAGCTGATCTGTTTGCTTGTCTTTGCTGCTCAGACACTGATGTAACAGCTGCATCCTCCAGCTGCAGGACGGTCAGCGTGTCACCCTCTGCTGGAGGATTTGGAAACTCGGTCACAGGACGTCGATAAAGTTTTTTCAGCTGAAGTTGAAATAAAATCTTACATGCATGAACAAGGCTTTAGTTTAATGACTCGTGCATGTGCACAGACAGACAGACATGCTGCTTTTTAAATATTGTTCACTTACCAGCCGTCAAAATCTAGAACATGTAAAGTCACATAAAACACACACGACTCTGGAGAATAAACGAGAACGTCTGAAAAGAGGCAACGACCGGGTATTGTTCAGGTTTAATGGTCGACATGAGAAAGAGCCCATACTGGAGTCATTACATCCACCACTCAAGGAAACAACGGATCAGTATCAGTACATACTTTTACGAAACTGACACAAATATACATTCACCTGCCACTTCATTAGGTACACCAGTTATGACAGTCCTGCACCACATCTAATCTCCACGACCCTTCTGGTATTCAGCATTAGTTTTAATGGACTGAGAGAGATTTTGATTCTGAACTGTATTTATTTATCTGTACACATCACAATGTTTAACTTAGATTTAGTAGATTCTAGTTTTGAGTAATCACATCAATTTATGAGCAATTGGAAAGCACGTCTGGGTGATTTTCAGCTTTTTTGGAGTCGTTCAAAAAGGGGCGGGGCTAGAATCCATGCGGTAAAGGGTTATTTATGAGAACTAGGGGATTATTATATAAGAATGCATTAATTTTCACCAGTGTACCAAATGAACTGGCAAGTGTAAGAGGGATTTTTCTTGGCTACTGATAAAGATTTTTACATAAACTGTGCTCACGTTTACCTGTTTACCTGTGTCGACCATTTTCCTGAAATCTAGCCCGAAATCTAACACACACAGACACACACCTGCATGGACTCACCTTTAGGTCTCTGTGAACCACCCCCATCTGATGGCAGTGGAGCACGGCCTCCAGGATCTGCTGGATGCAATGACTGCATGCAAACAGCAGGGGGAGCAGGTTAGTCCGAACACATTCAGCCCCCACCGAACATCCATGCAGAGGCAGCAGCGCACATTCAACGCCCAAACGCTGCAGTCACACACTCATACGACTTCTTCTCAGTGTCGCAATCGTCCTTTTTGCAAAACATATTTGGAGGCTCTGAGGCTAACCCGAACATTTTTCTGAGTGATTTAGCAGCAACGGCGCTTCCTCTATCGGGAAATAGTAAAACTCCAGTTCAGACAGTATATGCATCAAGAGTCCTGAAACATTAAGACAAGCAGAAACAGACAGACACACAAAGAGACAGACAGCAGGCACAAGCAATCACAGGCAAAAAGAAAAAAATAACAAAACACAAGCAACCCCTTATACAGGAGGGCAATGCAACACAATGAGGCACAGACACACCTTCAGGTCCCTGTGCACTATGTCATGTTGGTGGGTGTAAGACACACTGTCTAGAATCTGATGGATACAGTGACTGTGGAGACAAAACATCAAGGTGAGGAGCAGGAAAACAAGGAAGGAGGAGGAGGTTTTAGGATGTGGAGGGAGGAATAAATACACATTCCCTGAAATGTTTTTAAAGTCGCAAACCGCAGACTGTAAAATAAGTGGACACGATGACAGCACCTCCAAAGGGAAGCATGAGGAGCTCCCCCTGGTGGCTGGCTGTAGAATAGGTCATAAGCTCCGCCTCCTCCTTGTTAGTGGAAGTTCATTTTAAATACATTTTTTTTCAAGGATGGTTTCATTTTAGTTATTTAAAGCAGGATGTGAGATCATGATGATTGACAGTTGCCAACTAGCATCAGTTGGGACCAATGGGAGGAAGTTGTTGAAACTAGCGGCAACAGCGCAACATCCACAATTGTTTTTTTATTGGAAGATGACGACGTGAAGCAACAAAGTGACGACTACATGAGAAAACTGAACCAATTATAGACATTTGTGAACGTTTCAACAACAACGCCAACGGACAAATATTAGCATGCTAACAAGCTCAGGCTATAACATGTGTTTGGCTACTATTGAGAATAACTCACAAATGGAGCAATTAGCTACAGAGACCAGAAGAGTTTTTGTATCAGGCTGAAAACATGTTGTTTTTTTTTTGCTGTACAGTTTAACATGTAAGTCTATGAGGACTGACTCTGTTGCTGGTAATAGCATCTAATGGACATTAGCTGCAGAGACGCTCCCCTGAATGTTCGACCTGATTAGGAATCATCCTCCGGAGACCAAACGTTATGAATCTATACATTACAAACAGAGCACATTCTCACTGTGGTTCTCCTGTAACGAGAAATGATCCGTATGGTTTTTCTGTAATTCGGGTGAAGCCTAAACGATCTCCACAGATGGAGCGCAGAGAGGGAAGCGTTGGACCTAAGTCAGGACATGATTTTCACACGCCCACACACATAAACACACACACACACATACACAAATAACTAATTAATGCAAAGCCAACGAGAAAGAAAGGCAACGAGGGGCAACACAAAAAACAGAGACGACACAGAAATAACGTCTGTCAATATTATTTCTTTTTTGAATGAGACTTCATTGATTAAAGTCAAGTTATTTTAACGTCTCTCTGCAGGCGTTTGGAAGCCGACTTCAACAACTTGTAGACAAACGTGTGTCTTCCTAGGTTCCTACTCTCTCAACTTAAAATAGCTCTTCATAGGCTCTCAGCTAATAGTAGCTCTTCCTAGCCTCTAAGCTAATAGAAGCTCTTCTTAGCCTCCCAGCTAATATTAGTTCTTCCTAGCCTCTAAGCTAACAGTAGCTCTTCCTAGCCTCTAAGCTAATAGTAGCTCTTCCTAGCCTCCCAGCTAATAGTAGCTCTTCCTAGCCTCCCAGCTAAGAGTAGCTCTTCCTAGCCTCCCAGCTAAGAGTAATATTTCCTAGCCTCCCAGCTAATAGTAGCTCTTCCTAGCCTCCCAGCTAATAGTAGCTCTTCCTAGCCTCCCAGCTAAGAGTAATATTTCCTAGCCTCCCAGTTAATAGTAGCTCTTCCTAGCGTCTTGGCTAATAGTAGCTCTTCCTAGCCTCTAAGCTAATAGTAGCTCTTCCTAGCCTCCCAGCTAAGAGTAATATTTCCTAGGCTCTTAGCTAATAGTAGTTCTTCCTAGCGTCTTGGCTAATAGTAGCTCTTCCTAGCCTCTAAGCTAATAGTAGTTCTTCCTAGCCTCCCAGCTAAGAGTAATATTTCCTAGCCTCTAAGCTAATAGTAGTTCTTCCTAGCGTCTTGGCTAATAGTAGTGTTTCCCAGCCTCTAAGCTAATTGTAGCTCTTCCCGTCTTCCAAATCTACATCTGACTGTTCTCGTGATGTGATTAACCAACGGTTCATTAAAAAAAGGGAAAGATGTGGATGTTTAAACAGAATAATGCACCATTTCATCCATGCAATGTTTGTCTCCCCTTCGCTCGTTCTCTCGCCTCCACAAACCGCCTCCACAGTCAAATTGATTTACCTCCTGAAGGGGTTGCAGCGGCAGCGGCAGCGGCTGCAGCCGTGCAATTTATCTTACTCATTTATTTAATTTAGTGCCTGTTTCCATCAGGAAGCTCCTCGACCCTTCGTTTACGATTCAGTTCACAGAAAACGTGTTTATTCGTCAAAACTGTGCTAATGAGATGAAAGACTGCAGGGGCTGGAGGTCCCACACATGGAGGAGAAGAAGAAGGAGAAGAAGAAGGAGAAGAAGGAGAAGAAGAAGAAGAAGAAGAAGGAGGAGAAGGAGAAGAAGAAGGAGAAGAAGAAGGAGAAGAAGAAAAAGAAGAAGGAGGAGGAGAAGAAGAAGAAGAAGGAGGGTCCAGGGAATTTACCTGGCATCTGCTTCGCTGTAGTACTCTCTAGCTACGATATCCTCAAACAGCTCCCCTCCTGTCACCCTGAGGGAGACGGAGGTTAACATTTATTCATTTATTTATTTACATATATATGTGTGTGTGTGTGTGTGTGTGTGTGTGTGTGTGTGTGTAGAGAGAGAGAAAGAGGGAGGATGGAGAGAGAGGTATTCACACAAACACACACTGACAGGAGGGGGATGTCCTCATTAGGGGGAAACCCCGGCTGCAGGATTCACTTTGACTGGGTTGCCATGGAGACTGGCTCCGGTGCGGGGGAGTGTAAAGCCATGTGTGCACTAAAGTGGGAGCCGAGAGGATGGGGAGGGGAGGGCGGGGGGGAAGAGAGTAGGGGAGGGGAGGAGGTGTTATGTAATGGAATGAAGGAGGAGGGGGACGAAGAAGAAGAAGAAGAAGAAGGAATGAGCAGATGTAAAGGAAGGAGGAGAGGAAGGGTTGAGGAGACAGATGCAGTGGGGGGGAGTGGATGGGGGGGTGAGGATGGAGGACACTCACAGGTCAAAGAGGAGGTAGTGGAATCCTTCCTCAGAGATGCTGTCATGGAGACGAACTGGAAGAAAACAGAAACAATTATAAAACTAATTTCTTCTTCTTCGTTTTTCTTGTTATTGACTGAATGAATGAATGAATGACGATGGAGATTAATTTAACCTCCTCCTCATCATCACTAAAGTTCTGCAGTTAATTGATGTTTGGTGTTTGAACTCTGATCTAAGTCATCTGATCCGGTCTCCACGGTAACGGTTCATCCCTGATCACCGGTCACGTTGGAATGTAAACACATATATTTATGTTTTAACGTCTCACCGATGTTGGGATGTTTGAGCAGTCGGCAGATTCTGGCTTCTCTCTCCAGCTTCTGATGATCTACGAGAAACAACAAGAATAAATAGAGTTCGACGGGTTCAGCTCAGACAGTTTGAGACGAGGACGAGGACGAGGACGAGGACGAGGACGAGGACGAAGTGACCGCTGCCCCAGATGTTCCTTTAAATCCATTTAACAGAGAGGAAATGAGAAAGGAAGGAAAACAAGACCAACGGAAAGAAAGAAACAATGGAAGAAAGAAGAGAAACAAGAAGAAAGATGGAGGAGGAGGAGAAAACCTCCTTTCACCTTCATTCCTCGAGAGAAGAGAGAGAATAAAGTGATAGGAAACAAGAAGAGAGGAAACAAAGGAAGAGAGGTGGAAATAAGAAAGAGAGGAGAGGAAACAAGGGAAGACATGGAGAGAGAAAACAGAAGGAGAGGATACAAGGGAGGAAATGAAACGAGGACAGAAATAATAAAGGACGAGTGGAAACAAGAAGAGAGGAAGCGAGAGGAGAGTGGGAAGAGGAGAGGAAACAATGGCTGAAAGAGGAAGAATGGAAACAATAAGAAGGGAGGAATTAATAAGGGAGGAGAGGAAACAGAGAAGATGGAGAGAAGTAGGAAAGGAAACAAAAATAGAGGAAGCGAGAGGAGGAAGAGAGGAAACAAGAGAAGGTGGAAAAGGAGGAAAATGAAAAGGAGAATAAACTGGTTTAAGTGAAGCATCAGTTTTATCTGAACGACAGCTCATCTCATCTCGTGTCCTTTATTAATAAAGTCGTTCCTCCCTCGTCTCGTTTCACACCGATGTCACTATTCTTAGCTTCTTTCTGAAGCGTCTGCACATTATTTGATCTGGAGAAGAAGCTGCTGCTTCATCACAATTTGGACAGAATGAAAGTGTTTCTGGTTCTGAGATTGACGCCGAGTGTCTGGATCGTCGCTCCGCTCACCTCTGGCCGAGAGCTTTTTGGTGTTGATGATTTTGGCGGCGTACTCTTGGCCCGTGCAGAGTTTGACACAGCGGCGCACCACTGAAAAGGCTCCCCTGGGAAACAAGCAGAAAAACAAAAAAGGACGAGTCCGGGTCAGGAGGTAAATGAGCTTCGTCAGCAGGAAGACGGAGACTGAGCTCAGCCTTCACACGGACCTGATCTGAATGTCTGATCAGGGGAAAAGTTTTCAGTCCTCTCAGTCAATCAGAGTCAATCAGGAGGCGTCTGATCAGATCCACTCAAATACAAGGTCGTTTTCTCCTCATCTGTCAACCACAAACCAGCTTCAACCCTTAATGTGTCAGAAAGATGAGCGACTTAATCCAGCCCAATGTTTATCATCCAGTTATGTTTCTCATCTCATAACTTGTTTTGCATTTATATCTATGTAAACACTGTAAAAACCTCCTGAGACCTGAGCTTTGATTTGCTTTGCATTTATTTATTTATCTATTTTAAATTTCTCAGTTGGACCTAAGACGTATAAAAACTAAACATCATCTTCTAACAGGAAGAAGTAGTTTTTGAAAAAAACAACAACAATGTCCTCATACGTGGACACTGGGGTTATTATATAATTTATATTATAATAAAGTCACCAATGTGTGACAATATATAAAACTGTTTATTTTAATACCTGAACATGTTTTTTAAACAACCTAGAAATGTTAATAAGCATAAATAATTAACTTTTTCTGCCACTAGATGGCAGACTAAAGCGTCCACTTATGAGGACAATGGGTTTAAATGAAGCAGAATAAGCTGTAATAAAACCTAAAACTTAAAGTCCCCATATGAGGACGCAGGGTCTCAGGAGGTTAAATGCACCAAAAAAGTTCATTTTTGGACCAATAGACCATTAAGATATGAATACACCAGTCGTTTTTTATCTAAAAAATAGCGTAAACTGAGCCAAATTTGATCCATAGAGCAACTAAAACATTTTCAATGATCCAATAATACTTAGCAGGTCATATTTGACCCGTAGCATCACAGTTTCTTTTTTAGAGAAATGAAGCCATGAAGCCTCGTCCCCATAAAACCAAGGAAAATACACCTTGACACATTTTAACACAATATAAGGGTTAAACTTGTCTATAGTTGTAGAAAACAGCATCACACTCTAAAGATTGCACTTTTCATGCACTTTTATGGCACAACTTGTGACGCTAACATCCACATTTATTCAAATTTAGCATCTAAATCGGTGTCAAACCAAGAGTCAACAATGAACTCCTACATATCTCGCTCATGTTTCTCACCATCTCTACTGTTTTAACCTTAATTATCAATGAAATGAATGAAAACGATGATGAACCTGATGATTTATCAAATAACACAAAAACAAACGTTAGCAACTCAACCCAGTTGTGTTAAATCAGATCAATAAGAACTAGAAAAAGAAATGAAATAAATGTTGTATATATCTACCAGCGCCATCTTTTGCACAATTTTAACAGGTTTTAATGTAAAACCAATGATTGACAATGAGCCTAACTACCTGGGAAGCTATCTTGTTATCTTGCTAACACCATTAGCTTTACACAAATTAAGTTTGATTGGACAAAATTCCATTTTTGCATAATGCATAGTTAGCTCGCAGCAACATCCATGCCACACATGCATAGATCAACAAAAACCACGAACTGCTAAAAGTTCTTACTCAGTTTGACATTAGCTAGTTAGCTCTAAACGCACAGTGCGGCTAAAGCTAGCAGGTGTGACAGTTTTGTAGAAGTCCGACTATGAGAGTAAAAGTGTTGGACGGTTTATATTATTGTCCTCAAGGAGGTTTGTAAACACATTTTAACACGGACGAACTTGTTTTAGGTTTAGCCTCAAGTGGCCACTAGTGGAACTGCAGCCTTTAGCACTTTAACACCTGATTTGTTTATTGTTTAATAATTAAATCAATAAACTGGCGAAGTTTAAAAGGAGGAGGTGAGAGTTTCAGGGATCCTGTTTGTGTTCGGGAGGTTTTAGAGCCACGTTTGTTCATCACAACCCAGCGGAGACGGAACAGAAATAACCACCTCTGTCATTTCTAGGAGCTAATTTTATCTCACCTCAGTAGCGTTACACAACGAACTACTCACACTCCCCACAGAGCCCCCCCCCCCCCCCCCCCCCCCCACAGTCCCTGCATTGCATGAGCTCTTCAACACGCAAACAAACGACGAGGAGACGAGGTGAGTAATAAACCCGACGCTCGCTGACAGGTTCTCTTCAGGGCAGGTGGGAGTCAGGAGGGGGGGCGGGATGTGGCTCCAAAAACCTGGATTAGTTCAGCTCAGGCTGTAACACACTAATCAAGTCCCTCCATCTTTTCTTATTAGGAAAAAGTGCTGCTGAGAAGCAAATATGGCAGCTCACTCCTGACTATGGTAATAAAACAGAAGGTTAATTAAATAAATGGTGAATAGTTTCTGATTCTAGATCATTTTCCTCTTCATGTTTAAATCTGTGGCTTCTAGTTTGCTTTAAATTTATACTTGTATGTGTGTGTGTGTGTATATGTGTATGACGTTATGTTTATGTGTGTATGTGTGTGGGTTTTATTACCTATTTTTATTTGCATTTATTTATTTACTCATTTAATTATTTATTTAATTTGTTTATTTTTAATCCTGTTTTAATCCTCCCTCTCCTTTTCTCCATTTTTAGTAATTTATTTTGAAGTTATTTTATTTAGAATTTATTTATTTTTAACTTATTTAGTTATTTAGAATTTAGTTAACTTTCAATTACTTACTATTATTTTACTACTAATTACTATAATTTAATTTATAATTTAATTATTTGTTTTTAATTTACTTATTTACTTTTAATTTATTTTATTTTTATTTTTAATTTATTTTATTTTTTAATTTATTTTATTTTTAATTGATGTTTTTATGTACAATTTATTTATTATTTTTAATTTATTTATATTCAGTTATATAAAGTCATATGTCAGGAAATTTTTTGAAACATGTTTAAACAAATAAATCTGTCATTGCTTTTCTATAAAGTTTTACAACCGTGTTTTAGTTATTTAAATTAGTTATTTAGGGCTTGAATAAGACACTAAATGTCGCTCTGCCTTCACGTCTGCAGCACAGAACCCTGGAGAACAGCACAAAGTGGAACACAAGCAGAACCGCAGCAATAAGGCAACAAGGTTTTCACCCTCTACACAACTTATCACAGCAGCTCTGGACGTCCTCCCCCCAAAAAAACTCCAAAAACCAACATTCCCTCCTCCTCCTCCTCCTCCTCCTCCTCCTCCTCCTCCTCCTGGCTGTGGAATAAATGTTCCTGTGAGGCAAACATTGCAGAGAGAGATCCTCTCTACCCACGCACAACCTGACACAGAAGACACTGAGTCCATTCTGCATCATCTCCCACTGTGGCAGCTCTTCATCCGCTCTCCGTTAGTCTGCTCAGTATCAGCTGCCGCGTTTTATTCTTTAATCACAGGGCAACACCTCATTAGAGTCACAGCAGCAGCAGCAGCAGCAGCAGCAGCAGCGTTATTCTCTGACTTCTCCGCTAAGCTGATGATGAGGGAGCTTAATTCCAGCACATCAGCTTTTCCCCTCTGATATTAGGCCTGTTTGTCCCTAATTAGCCTTTGGCCAAAAGGAGGAGGAGGAGGAGGAGGAGGAGGAGGAGGAGGAGGAGGAGGGGGTTCCCAGAAGTGCTTTTTGGGCTCATGCAACCCCGTCCTCCTGCAGCTGATGTGATTCCTGTCACATCGTTTGGAGAAGTGTTCAGAGAAGAAGGTTTGGGTTCATCTTTTTTTTTTTTAGTTTTAAGCTCCAGAGCAGGTTTGTTTTGAAGGTGATGGAGCTGCATCCATCACCGCATCCCTCACGCTGCCACAGGCTGCAGGACGGAGGAGGAGGAGGAGGAGGAGGAGGAGGAGGAGGAGGAGGAGAGGGGGGTGGGAGGGGGTTCCAGGCTGCATGCAAGGCGGGAGACTCCGGATAACAAATGGAACGGCCGCTTACTTGCCGAGCTCCTCGTACAGCTGGTATTCATCCGTGAAACGCGTGCAAGTGGTCGCTGCCATGATGCCTCGCTCCTCGGAGTCCGGAGTGCTCGGTGCGTCTGTGGCTGCGGACAGGAGGAGCAGGAGCAGGAGCAGCAGGAGGAGGAGGAGGAGGAGGAGGAGGAGCAGCAGCAGCAGGAGGAGGAGGAGGAGGAAGACGAGGGGGGAAACCTCGGGCTCAGGCTCCGCCCACCTCAGACCCTCCGGGCGGCTCAGTGGTTCAGCTCGGAGCCGGCGGAGACGCACACGGTCCCCGGATCGGACGGGTCTGGGTCTGAGCCCGGAGAGGAGGAGGAGGAGGAGGAGGAGGAGGGAGAGGAGGAGGAGGAGGGACTCTTTAAATACCTCAGAGAGATGAGCACATGACGTGGTCCCTGGATGTGAAAATATAAGAAATATACATGAAAAAGACTTTAAAGCAGAAATGAAGCAGAGCAGGAAGTGATTATTATTATTATTATTATTATTATTATCATTATTATTATTATTATAAGGCGCTGACGCTGTGTGAGGCTATTTTTAGGGGAAACCCTCAGTCATCGATCTAAAACATCTGTGTAAGTTTTAACCAATAAATACACTTTACTCTATTTGAGTCACTCTATTTATTCTACTTTACATATTCTAAAGCAGTTTATGATATGTTACACACAGTATGTACTATTTTTACTATATATATATATATATATATATATATATATATATATACATATAATTGTATTTATTTGTTTGTTATGTATTTTCTAATGTGCACTGATGGTTTATATGTTTGACCAACAAAACCTACAGATTTTATACAAAAACTAAAATCACTGTTTTAATTCTGATCAATAAGGAACTAACAAACTATTTAAAACATTAAGAAAAGATGAGCAACACAAGTCTGAAATTTCTACATATTTTTTAATTTAATCGCTTAATACTGATCAAAGCTACGCTAACTTAGCTTAGCTGCAGTTTCAGAGTGGTTTCAATCTTAGGGAGGGTTAACTGTGTGAGGAATGCTAAGCTATGCTAACTTAGCAACAGGAAGTGATTTTTACTCCTTCATCTCGACGTTTTTCACCAAATTATAAGAAGATCAATTAATTAATATCAGCTTCATCTGTCACTAAACTATAAAAAACCTTTAAACACATTTTTTAAAAGTTCCACTCATCAGATGCATCAGATTTTTATTAACCTTCATAAAGTCTTTAATTATTAATTACTCTGATACCTAACAAATAATTATTTACTACTTATTAATATAGATTATAAAATGCAGTGTTAAGAAATGACTTATGCAAAAATTAATGTCATATTATTATTTTTTCTTAATAGTTTCTAATTAAAATAATGTTTGAATAAAAGCTTTTTAAAGTCACTATTAAACATCATAGTAACATAATAAATAACACGTTAAATAATACGTCTTAAAATCCTATAATCTTTCTCTTTAACATTTGTTTAATCATGTTTCTGTAACAGTAAGACCCACGATTAAACATGATGTAAATATAAAAAGAAAACATGATACAAGTGTGTTAAAAAATGATGAAGAGAAAAACCCAGAACTGATGTAGAAATATTATCATCCAGTAAAAATAATGAATGTATAATATTTCTATTTAAATAAAATCTATAGGACGTATTTCTGTTCTGTCTTTTATTTATTGTCTGGAGAATAAATTCACTGAGTCCAGATTCAAAGTCAAAGTTTATTTATTTATTTATCTGTATTTTTTTGCTTTTAACACGTTTTTATTCCAAACTTTTTTTATTTTTTGTGTTTGTTGAGGAGTCGGATCATCGGCTGTGACGTCGTCCAACAGGAGCAGAGATGAATAATGAACTGGAGCTTTTCTGGAAAATAAAAAACCTCCACGTTCAAAAAGAGTTTTTGGTTGAAGGTCTCAGAGGACGTCCGTCCGTCCCTCGTCCCTCGTCTCTCGTCCTTCGTCCTCCCGGACGCTGAGGCCAGAACCAGCAGAGACACAGACACAGCAGACGCATTAAATAAAATATTCTGTCCAGTTCCACAGTTTGACTCGGTTTGACTGCGTTTGTCCTCAGAACTGGACGGCGCTGGGAGGGATGTCAAACATGGACGGGTCGAACTGTTGTCCCCTGAAAGGAGACCCCTCCGCGTCCCAGCCCTTCTTCAGCATCTCGTGGACTTTCTGTGGAGACAACGACACAAACAGCTCAGAGACGGTTTCTGGAGACCAGGACCCAGAACTCAGCTCCACCAGGGGGACGGATCCAAGACCGACTCAGGGATACAGGCTTCATTCCTTCATTCATTCCTTCAGTCCTTCCTTCCTTCATTCTTTCCTTTCCTTCCTTCCTTCAGTCCTTCCTTCATTCATCCTTTCCTTTCCTTTCCTTCATTCCTTCATCCATACTTCATCCTTCCTTCCTTCCTTCATTCATTCCTTCCTTCCTTCCTTCATCCTTTCCTTCCTTCATCCTTTCCTTCCTTCATTCAGTCCTTCAGTCCTTCCTTCCTTCCTTCATTCCTTCATCCATCCTTCCTTCCTCCTTTCCTTCCTTCATCCTCCCTTCATCCATCCTTCCTTCCTTCCTTCTTTTCTTTCCTTCCTTACTTCCTTCATTCCTTCCTTCCTCCATCTTCCCTTCCTTCCTTCCTTCCTTCTTTCCTTCATCTTCCCTTCCTTCCTTCCTTCTTTTTTTTCCTTCCTGCCTTCCTTCCTTCCCTTAGCTTTCTTTCTTTGTCTCTATCCATCCTTCTTTTAGCTTCCTTATTTCCTTCCTTCCCTGTGTCCTTCCCTGTCTTTCCCTGTGTCCTTCCTTTCTTCCTTCCTTCCTTCCTTCCTTCATCCTCTCCTTTCATTTCCTTCCTTTCCTTCTCTTTTCTTCCTTCACTCAACTTCCTTCCTTCCTTCCTTCCTTCCTTGTCTTAGCTTTCTTTCTTCGTCTCTATCCATCCTTCTTTCAGCTCGTATTATTTCCTTCCTTCCCTGTGTCCTTCCTTCCTTCCTTCCTTCCATGTGTCCCTGGTTCTGGTCCAGTGGTAGGTAGAGATCCATCAGAGGCAGCAGCTGATACATTATTCTACTGACCACATGGTGGCGCTGCAGCTGATTCATTAATAAACGCCGTGTGACCGGAGGAACTCACCATCTCGTGACTCTGAGGTTTTCCCTGCAGTTTCTGGTTGTAGTCGAAGGTCAGTCTGTCCAGGACGGCGTGTTCGTCGTCGTCCACCGTCGCCATCGAGCGCTCGCGGTTAATCTGGTTGATGTCGATCTCCTTCTCTCCTTTCAGGACGGCGTTCCACCAAACCTCAGACGTCTTGTTGAGCGACAGCTGGAGGACAAAGACACGTCAGAACGTAAAAATACGACCAACTACAAAAAGGAATTACAGATTTCCTTAACACTCACGACGACGCAGGATCCAGGCTCCAGGCTCCACAGGGAGTTTTCCGTGTTGATCTTGTGCGTGAATTCTCCCTCCATCAGCGTTTTGTCTTCGGCTCCGTCCCTCACGCTGACTCTCACGCCGCCGGTCTGGAGGCTAACGCTAACCTGAGGACAGGACGAGCACAGCACAGGTCAGCGAGAGGACGGACGGACGGACGGATGGACGTCCTGGTCTGGTCTCAAATGTCCTGGAGTCCCTGTAGATTCATGACGTCTTTTCTAAAGTCCAGTGAATCTTTCTCTTTCTCTTTCTCCCCTCTGGAAGATTAGTCTCCAGGAAACTTTGCTTTTCTTTTAAACGTTCAGTGTCTTTTAAACCTGAGGATTCTGTTCAGTGGTTTTATTGTGATGACGTCCTATTACCTCCCACAACCAAACATCCACCAGTTACTGACTCACTTCAGTTTACTGTAGTTTTTTGCAGCTTTGACGTTAAAACAGAATAAGATGTTTTGATGCTACAGGGATGTGGTTCTGGTTTGGGTCCGGACACAGACCTGGGACGTCCCCTGTCCTCACCTGTCGGCCTTTAACCACGGTCTTGGGGACGGAGACCCGGACCTCCACGTCTGTGTAGTCCTGAGACCAGCTGTAGTTTTCCCTCACTGCTCCGTTGTAGCTGTCGGGGTCGGACTGAAACTTGTCCTGGCCTTTTCTGAAACACACAAAATTCACCCGTGATTTTCCAGGTGGAGCAGAGGACGGGAAGCGTCGGTGGATGTTACTCACTGTCCTGCTGCTGCCTGGTCTCCAGCGTCGCTGCTGTCGGGCTGAACGCCGCCCGTCGCCTCCGAGGCCGAAGCCGAAGCTGAAGCCGAAGCTGAAGCTGAAACATGGCCGCCGTCTGAGGCAGCGTTCTCCACGGGCCCCGTGCTCTGCTCCTCCTCCTCCTGCTCCTGCTGAGGATCGGAGGAGATCTCCAGCTCCTGAACGGCCGGAGGAGCCGCTCTGCTCTCCTCTCTCTTCTGCAGCTCGCTCAGCGCCCTCTGTCGGTCGTGCTCCGCCAGCTTCTCAAACAACTTAAACGACTGCAGACAGAGCAGAAGATGGACACGGATTAGCTACAGTGGCGTTAGCTTAGCATGACAGTGATGTTAGCTTAGCATGACAACTAAACGCTGGGTTTGTGTGGATTTAAGAAGATATTTACCTCATGGTTCAATCTTTCATCAAACCTTATGATCATTTACTTTAAGCTCGCTGCTACTTTTAGCTAAATTTAGCTAATAGATATAATATAGTAGTAGAAGAAGAACTTTAATTGTCTTTGCACATAAAGAACAAAATATCTACTCGTTGTATTGATTCTGTGCATCCATGAACCTGAGGCTTTTCTGTATTTAAACCATTATTATCAGTCATCTAGATGTTAAACCGACAGATAATGTTTAACTTTTATCAACCATATATATCATGACCATTTATCCTTTGGCTACTATACTGAACATTCATTTCATGCAGCTTTTACATTAGCATTAGCCAGTTAGCTCTATGGTTTAGACACTTGTCTCCAGTGTCCTATGCTCCATGAGGTGGAGCATAGGACACTGGTAGGAGACCTGGTTCCAGGTAAACTACCTCCTCATGAATGTGGACAAGACCAAGGAGCTGGAGTCCTTGTGAACAAGAGACTGGACTGGAGGGACAGCAGCGATGCTGTGGACGAGAAAGACGTTTTTCCACCAGTCTGTGGTTTGTTGGAGGAGTAGTAGCAGCTAAAAACACAACAGTAGGATCAACCTATTGATCTGAAAGGCTGGAGATGTGATCGTTGGGGAGTTGGAGACGTTTGTCTCAGTGAGGGACAGGAGGACACTGGACAAACTGCTCTCCATTATGGACAATCTGTCCCACTTCTCCCACAGACTGATCCAGCTACAGGACGTTATTCATATAAAAACAACTTCTCACGTTTCTGCAACAGACGACTCCAAGTTATTCATGTTAATGCACATTATTAATCCTTATTATCATTCCTATGTATATATTATATTATATCTATATTTATTTTTATGTGTAACTGAGCTACTGTGACCAAGCAGTGAATGATTAAAGTCTGCGCCTAGATATTAAAATCACAGCATGTAGCAGGAAGCTTTTAGTTAAAAAAACAAAGAAAAAACACTGGTAACATTTACTTTTTATTAAACCTTATGATCCTTTTAACTAAAGGTTTTTTATAGTCTTATAGTTTTATCTCGTGACTCTTTGGACTAAATAATTTCCCTGTGGGGAACGTTTAGGTGTTATTATTAAACTCTATATTAACCACAATACTTATGTTGCCATTACTTTCTAACTATTTTACATCTAATTTGGACTCTGCCTTGTTTAAAATATATATCTTTCATGTTTTATTTCCATATATAGGCTCGTCCATCTCTCCTGCAAACAATGTGAATGTTGGTTAAAATAAAGACTTATCTTAACAAAAAACATTAGCTAACATTTAACTCTTGTATTATCATGAATAAATCTTTATCAGTTAACTTTTATACTGTTTACATCTAGAAAGCAACAACACATGCAAAGGTTTCACAGCTAATTATCACAGTTATAATCTGAGGAGCCTGTTGCCATGACACCCACGAACCTTCAGCACCATCTTCTCCGCCACCCCCGGGGGGAAGCCCATCTTGTCGGTGGGGCCCGACAGGAGCCGGTAGAAGTCCGTCTTGCGGTACAGGAACCCAAAATAGACCTGGAGAAACTCCTGGATGTTTCCAACGTGCTGCAGGATCCCGAGCAGCGCGTTGTCGTAAATCTCCGTCATCTCCAGTGGCGACGCCATAGCAGCTTTTGAACGTCCGCCCCTTAATCCAGCGAACTTCTTTTAAAAGTAGCCCAGAGGACACCTACGGCACAGAAACTACCAGACTTTGTCCAGAAATATCACCACAAAAACAAGAGGGACGTTCCGCCGCGACTGTTTTCCTCCTTCCTGGTCCACTGAGACATTTCCGGTGCGTTTATTTCAGAATAAGAGCACGAGCTTCGACTGTCACCAAGATGTGAAAATATAATTCAAAAACACTAATAGTAGCAAAAAAAAGGGATTATAGAATAAAATGTTGTAATTTAACATGCATCTTATTCACACAGTTGCTTTAAAATATTGTAAATTACGTTTACAATTTATATTTTATTTTATTCTTGTTATACGTTGATACCTACATTTTTTTTTTATTTTTTTTACTTTGTGTGCAATTATTACTGTTTCCACTGTAGTACTTTTTTTTTTATTACTGGGTGCGGGTACAACAATTTCACTGTGCATTGTACTATGTTTTAACTGTGCATGTGCCAATTAAAACCTGTCTTATCATATAAAGAGAAAATAGTAATTATATATATTGAGATAGATAGACAGAATAATAATAATAATAATAATGAGTTGATCAAGCTAAAAACAAGTAAATAATTGAAATAAATAAATAATTCCCACTTTTAAGAAGGTTTAACATTTAAACGTACATTTAAAGTTTAAATAAACATTCCCGCGGGATTTTTTTCTATTTAAATATTTACACATATTTTATTTAACTTTAGTTCTTTTAAATTAGTAACAAAGTTGCGTGTGATAAGTTCCAGGTGTTAAAAAATAAAAATAAAAATAAAACGTAATTCTTCCTCTTGGTCATTTTATTTTTTCCATTTCCGCTTGATTTCCAGTTCCATTAGTCGTCCGGTGAAAACGCATGCCTGAATGCGGATAAATAGTTCCGGTTTACGACGTTAGTTTCCTAAAGAAAAGTTCACTATGTCATTTTGGCACGAGCGAAAATAATCGCAGCGTTTATAAGATTTTTTGACTATTTTACGAGGCTATAGCGGAGTCGGAAAATAAATAAATTAGATATTATCGTAAGTCCGTTCTGCTAGTGGGTTGATTACAGAAAACAAACATGGCGGCGTCCTTGAGCAGCTCGGGCAGCGTGAGGCTTCTGGTAAGATTTATTCTGTTCTGATCGCTCTAAATGATTAAAAATGTCAAATGCATCTCTATGGAAACATGAAAACACCAACTTTAGGTTTCTGTATTCAAGCTGCTAGCTTAGCCTAGCTGAAAGCTAGCGTGGCTAGTAACCGGAAACGTTCTTGGAGCTTAATAACATCTTGGTCAGACGAATGTTTTTATCGTGTTGCTTCTATTGCATCGATCAGTGTGTGGGTGGATGGAAATATTTAATCAGTGAGAAACTGTTAGCCGAGCTTAGCCGTGACAACCAGGGGATCGTTGTTTATTCACTTGTGGTCAGTGGTCATAATGTTATGGCTCACAGTCTCTGTTTTCTCTGTAGAGCGCCTTAGTCCGATCCACGTCACTCAGCTCCACTGGAAGCAGAGGCCTCCACGTCACAGCAGCATGTTGCAAGGTAAACACCGAGGACACATCTTACATCCTTCCTTCCTTTTATCCTTACTTCCTTCCTCCTTTTTCCTTCCATCCACCTATCCTTACCTTCTTCCTTCTCTTTCATCCTTTCTTCCCTCCCTCATTTTCCCTCCTTATTTCCTTCTATCCTTCCTTCCCTATTTCCTTCCTTCCTTCCATCTATCCTAACGTTCTTCCTTCTTTTTCATTCCCTCCTTTCCTTCCTTCCTTCCTCCCTTTTCCTTCCATCCTTACCTTCTTCTTTCTCTTTCATCCGGTCTTCCCTCCGTCATTTTCCCTCCTTATTTCCTTCTATCCTTTTATCTTTCCTTCACTATTTCCTTCCTTCCATCTTTCCTAACATTCTTCCTTCCTGTTAATAAAGGTTTGTTCTTATTAAAGAGTCTAAAATATATTTTTGTTTGTTCCCTCTTATTTCCCCCCAGAATCGAGCCGCTCGTATCCGAGTTGGTAAAGGCAACACACCTTTGACCTACGAGCAGGCTCATCATCCCCATCACATCGCCCACCGTAAAGGATGGTTGTCACAGCACACCAGTGAGTTTCCACACACCACACACACACACACACAACAGGCCACGACGGGTCTGCCCCCTGCAGGCAGAGAGGAGTAATTACAGAACCTGAGAGGTGGAGGGAAAAGGGGTTAGCACAGAGGCTGCAATCAGAGGGAGACTGTTAGCCTAGCTTAGCACACATGCTAGAAACAGGGGTAAATAAAGCCACAAACATCATAGGGGGATTTCAAAGTTAAAGCATGTTAACAGGCACTCAAGAGGACAATTAAAAAAGCTTCATTTAAATGCAACTATCAAAGTTTAAATGCATTTAAATGCACATAGCCTGCTAGCATGCTTCAAACTGGAGTATATGTTTGTCTAACTGAGCATAGTGGCACGAAACAGGAGAAACTGTTAGCCTAGCTTAGCTCAAAGACTCAGATGAGAGATAACAAAAGATCTTATCCGTCTTTTACTGCAGCTTTGAGCTAAATTCTCTGCGCGTCTCCTCGCAGGTAACCTGAAAGGTGAGGAGGGGGCGGCCGAACGCACCGTGGAGGACGTCTTCATCCGGAGGTTCATGTACGGGACCTTCCACGGTTGCCTGGCCAACGAGGTTGTGATCAAGCGGCGCGGGAACTTGCTTATCATTTGCGGCCTGATGATCCAGAAGCTCCAGCCGCAGAAGTTCTACTTCCTGATCGGCTACTCTGAGACGCTGCTGTCGCACTTCTACAAGTGTCCCGTCAAGTTAGAGATCCAGACGCTGCCGGAGAAAGCCGTGTACAAGTACCTCTGAGGCAGCGGCGTGGCGCTAATGCTAATCCACTTTACTGTGTGAAATGAACGTATATTTCACATATTTATTTTGAACTGTTTCATAAATTAGCCAGTAAAGCAGATTCACTTTTCATTATTCTTTGCTCTTCATTTGAAATAAATCCTATAAACTAACACGAAACAAAGAAAACTCTTCATTACTGCATCTTTGTGCTAAAACTCTACATCAATAAGTATGCTAACCGCTCCAGGCTAGCTTTTCCCGCCTGTTTCAGGTCTTTATACTAAGCTAGGCTCTGCATTGAGAATGGTATAACTAATAAAATGATTTATTAGCATCTTTTAAGGGGAAGTTTGCGCCACGAGAACAAGAAATAACAATTAGTATTTTTCAAGCCACTGTAAGTTAAAATAAATGTGCAAATTATGTTTTTATTTAACCATAAATCATAAATAGCCTCTTATTATTACTGTAAACCGTATATAACATGTTTTTATTATGCTAATAGAAGCTAAAGAGGTTTGAGCTGCAGGAATTGAATCCGCGCTGACGACGTCTTAAGAAAGAAACATTCTGATGCATTTAAACGCTTCTTTTGATTTTCTTTAATCACTTTCAACACAGTGCAAATTCATTCGCATGGACTGACCTGGTCAGTGCAAACACAAGGCACACGGGATTTAAGGCGTTCATTTCACATGTCATCGTGCAAAAAAAGTTCCCTTGGTAGATTACTCACATTTAGGTAACACATCTTAAAACGTATAAAAGGCAAAAGTCAGAATTCATTCTCACAGCGACAACAAACAAGCATCAGGGTTTAAATCGTTTCTAAACAAACAAAAAAAAAGTCCATTCTCTAAATCTAAAGGCACAAACTGGGTCAGAAAACAAAACTCAAACAAAACATTTGGAAAATGTTGCCACAAGTTTGAGGACAACGTCGCTTAGCAGGAAAGCAAAACTCATTTTAACACTTCAGTGTCTGAAGTAATTAAATAATGTAGATGTTTGTGTACGTGTTATAACAGAGCCAGTTTAGCTGCTTCAGGTACGTGTTGTGCTAAGCTAACTAGCCGCTGGTCTCAGGTGTAAATGGAACAGAGAGAAAACACATTCAGCAAAAACATAATTGGAGCAGAGACGGACGATCGAAACCTTTGGCTGAGTGTCGTTCAAGAACAAAAGTCCCTCGTGTTTCTGTGACTGACGACGTTTTGACGCCTCGACTGGTTCATTTTGCAGTTTACACAGAAACACATCACAGTACGGACGAGAGCTTCAAACATAAACTAGAATAAACTCTCTGAAAGGTTCAGACACGTGAGCACAGCTCAGGAAAACAACCTTTTATAACTTGTTGTAAAAAAAAGAAAATAAAACAGTACAGCTGGTAGAAATATAATTAAATCAAAGTATAAAAACTACAAATCACAGTTGTACCCCACACAGCCAGGCTAGCAGTTTCCAGTCTTTATGCTAAGCTAACTGCTAGCTGTGGCTTTACACTCACTGAACACACATTTTGTAGACATCATCGTGAAAAGAGCAAATTATTTAAATAAGTTGTGACTGTTTTGCACAACATCTGGACCCTGAACCCGGAGCAGCTGAATGGAACTAAAAGAGCCAGCGCTCTTTACGTTTAGCCAGTTTTCCCCTCAGAACGGTGTCTTCATACTGGAAGTCGAGACAAACCGACCCCACCCTCCTCCCTACGGCGTCTTCCTCCTCCTCCTCCTCCTCCTCCTCCTCCTCCTCCTCCTCCTCCTCCTCCTCCTCCTCCTCCTGGTCTTCAGTGGACGTTACGGCAGCTGTCCCCCGAGCAGGACTGGAGCTTTATGAGCCTCTGGTTCATGGTCTGCAGGACGGACGGATCCACCGTCTTCACGATGTTCACCAGCTGGTGTTGGTCCTTCTTCAGGTCGTACACCTCCACAAACGACTGGGGAGAGAAAACAGGAGAGAGACGAGAGTCTCCACATCAGCTTCAGGATCAACCAGACGACGACGACGAGGACGAGGAACTGAACCGGGTCCTGGTTTCTTTACCTCGCTGTCTGCAAACTCACAGTACTGCAGGTTGACTTTGTCGTCCAGGGACCTGACGCAGGCGTATGTGTTGTTGTAGGCGTCTTCGCACACACAGTCCGGGAAACATTGCTGAAGAAGGTGAGAGTCGGAAAATGACTCAATGGAAACAGGAAGTGATTTAGAGAACACAAAGCAAACAAACAACCTGCCTTTAAAGTCATGCACATTTTAAAACGGCTCAGTTTTTATTTAAAGCTTAGAATGACCTCACACATGATGTAAGAGAGAAACACAAATAAAAAAAAAAACATCATCCATACGACAGAAAAAGAGTTGAAGGAGGAAATAAATATGTGTAATAACATCACACATTTTAAAAACCAACATAGGTTTTATCTAATAAATAAGTATTTGGAGCTGGAGAGAATTATTTTAATTATGTTTAATGTTCAGAACGTTCAAAATAAAGTTTTCTCTTTTGTTTTTGTGTGTAATGACCTGATACAGAGCTTCTTCTCTTCTCCAACTAGATGATTAGTTTGAGTTCTTTATGGAGCTGTTTCATGTGGTTGTTGGAAAATGATGCAACTCGCTTTTATGTGTCGATGGTTCGAGAAAGATAAAGATGAAATCACATCAGGAGTCATGGCTGCAGCGTGACGCCGCCTTTTAGACTCCGTTTGGGGACATTTGTCGATAGTTTGGTGGGAGAAAGGAGCTTAGATGAACCATGAAAAACTAAACCTCAGAGTTAGAAAATGACTGAAAAGAACCAGGAAGTGACTGAGAGTCTGAGCTGCAGCCTGACGTCTGCTTTCACACTCTATTCGTGGTATTTTCAGAGAATTTCAGACATAAACTGGACGTATTAACATCTGTGACCGACATGAAGACAGTTCAGTCCAGTTCAGTTTGTGTCCAGATTTGCTGGATCTCGTTCTGTTGTGTGTTTCATGTTGTTGAGCTGAATTGACCAACTAAAAAACACAATATGTAACGAGTCTGAGGCCACTTCCTGTCCCATGAGTCGACGGCTGCTGCTCCTGATTACGACACCAGAACAAACCGTGGCACGAAACCCGAGGAGTCGAGTCATGAGAACACCTCCTCTCCTTCCTCTTTTTCTGCTCTCTCCTCTTCATCCTCTCCACCACACTTCCTCCTTCTCCTCCTCTTCCCCTTTCTCTTCTCCATCCACATCCTCCTCATTCCCTTCTTCTCCTCCCTCATCTTCCTCTACAATAATCTGTTCTTTTAGATGGATCTATTATATATTTTGGAGCGATGGAAACAGATTCCAAACAACCCGTCACTTTTCCTCTTAGAGCCACAACGAAGACGACACCTTTGTTTCTTGTGTCTCGTTACATTTTCCTAATTACATGTAGGTCTGTGACAGATTACCAAACGTTTAGCCGCTTAGCGTTAGCTACTCACAGACACTCCGGGGCCTAGTTTCGGACAGGAAGGGTCAGCGGTTGGACTTCCCTCCCCGGTGTATTCCACCAGGAAGAACGGTCGGGCCGAGCCGTTACGCAGCGACGGAGCCTGGACAGATTTAAGAGGGTTTTAAATAAATGCAGGATAAAATGCTGAGATCCACGTGAAGCGGCAGCTGACCATCTGAGAGAGGAACGACTGCCCGTCCACGTTGACGGACGACAGGTTGAGGCCAGAGATGTCCAGGATGGTGGGGGCCAGGTCGATGTTCAGCACCGGAGCCTGAAAGAGTCCGGACACGAGGAGACGTTAACTTTCATTTTTATTTTTTATATTACACACATGTAAGTCAGCGGAGATCCGCTCTGACCTGCAGCGTCTGGTTCGGTTTGATGCCCGGACCTCGGACCATGAGCGGGACTCTGATGTCGAATTCATAGAGCTGCCTCTTATCGATGGGCAGAGAGAACTGACCTGAAAACCACACGTTTAACCCATGAATCCATGAAAAATAGTGCTTTTTTTTTTTTATAGAAAGAAATTTTAACGTATTTTCTTTCTTTAATAGTTTTTTTTTAGATATATATTCATCACTTTAACTCCAACACGTTCCATTAGAAGGCAGCGCTTGTCCGTGTTGTGCTAGCTGAATGTTTTGTACGGCGTCCATCCACCCCAACCTCCTCCCATAGACGTCAGTGTAGTTCAGTCAGTTGTTTATAACTATTCAGTTATGTGCAGTTTTTTCCTCTTTATCAAATGAAACATAATCAAATCCAGATAGCGTGTTAGCAGGCTGGTTAGCACATCAGGCTAGCACTAGCTTAGCATCTATGAAGTGCAAAACAAGGCCGATCACAGCCACTTTCATGAATACCACGAGGAAACGGAGGAGGAAAACAGGAAGTGTTGTCAGCAGAAAGCTGAGGTCACATAAACCTGACGCCTCTCGCTCAGCTGACTTCCTTCACGGTTTATTTTGGATTCCTGAATCCTGAAGAAGCGACCGACCTGTGTGGTAGCCGTTGTCCGAGGTGTAGAAGATGTAGGTGTTGTCCAGCTCCTTCATGCTTTCGAGCTTCTTCACCAGCTTCTCCACCATGTCGTCCACCGACAACAGCGTCTGCCACCTGCAGGACGGATCAGAGTTCGTTCATCATGAGTTTCATCCCTAGAAATAACAATAACTCTCGTACCGTTTCCTGAAAGCGTTGTCCAGGAAGGTGATCGAGCTGTTGGACATCGGGTTGACGGCTTGGCGCAGCAGCCAGTGTTTGTCCTGAAAACCAAAAGAAAAAACGTTGATTAGAAGCATGATAACAGAAACCAGTCATGTCTGACGTCGTAGAGACGAACCTTGGCCGGTTTGTTGAAGCTTCCGTCTCGAGGAGCCTGAATGTTGGTGAACTCCTTCTGGTACTGAGGCGCCGCCGTCCAGGGGGAGTGAGACGCTGGAGGAGACAGCATCATGAAGAAGGGATGCTGAGGACTCCGGTCGTCCAGGAAGTGAAGGGACCGGTTCAACTAGAGCAGAGATGGGGGGGTCAAAGTCTGTTAAGTTTGGGGGCCACATACAGTCCGGTTTTACCTTAAGTGGGTTAAAAGATTAGAATAATAACCTGTAAGTAACAACTCCACATCTTTTTCTGCTTGTTTTAGTGCAAAGAATAACAAGTAAATTAGGAGAATGTTCATATTTAATAAATTATCTTTCTGCTTCCTTCTCGGATCAAAGAAATAACAAATTTCTTGATAATAATAAGTTTGATTTGGGCTCATTGTTTCATCCTGGGTCTCAGTGTTGTGTTCTTTCTTATTTCACCGAGTCAGTGGAAAAATTAGGAACAGAAGTTATTTTCATTGAAAACCTGCAGCTGTTCGTGCAGCTGTTCATGCAGCCGTGGACCAGATTAGACCTCTGTGGTCTGACGTGACGTTTCTGGGCCGCGGACCGTATGTTTCACACCTTTCACAGCTAAAGCGATAAACAGGCTGAGGCTAACAACAACAACACCATCACCACAACATATGACACAGTGGAACAAGCTGCACAAATGATGTGGTCTTTTCTAGAGAAGCAAAATGTGAATAAAAATAATCAAACCAGTCGACAGTGGAGCGGCCCCGACTCTATTAGCTTTGTTAATATAAATCACTAAAGCTAATGTTTAAACCTATCACATATCATCTATCATGTGCCACAGTAGAGTTCTGGCCCTGTTGTTCTCAGTAGTTGTCTGATGGGCGCTAGCTGCACCGTTAGCTTCTCTTCTGCTAATATTACAGCGTCTGGGTTTCAGGAAACCTGACAGAGTCAATATGTAACATGCAGCCTCTTCATTGGCTCAGCAGCCATGTGGGCGGGGCCTACAGGAGGCTTAGATTGACAGGTCTAGTGTGGCTCTGTGTGAAACAGTTGAGACCGATCACTGAATGAGTCGCTTCACTAAAATGTGTCGGATTCATGTGTATTTAACGAAATTTAAAAATGTATAAAAAATGTCTAATCAACCAAGGATTTTGCGGCGTATTTGTGTGTATTTGTGTAGTGTTTGTAGCGCGGTGTCACACGTATCTCTGTACGTCCTGTGGGTCTGTGTTGGATGTTATTTTGTATTTTTATTTTCAGATGGAAATCTTTTTGCTAAATGTGATGCACACTGACTGTGATTAATGTTTGTGCACATTGTCCATAAATGTGATAAAAACTAAAAGAACCAGAACGATAAGTGTCACAATGTTGCAGCTGAACCAAAATGAGCTGCGATGGAAAGTCCAGCTCCTTGTAAATTCATTTCAAAGCGAATGAAGCGGACGCTGGTGGAGCTGGTTCAGCAGAAAAGACGTCGAGTCACATGAACGACGACGATGTGAAACTTTGACATGAGATAAAAACAAAACAAACAGAAGCTAAACGAGCTAAACGACACCCGGTCGTTGATTAACCGCTCACTCTGCTGACTAACGCTTCTGACTCTCATTTCCACATAAACAGCAGCTGATCCGGACGCTTTGCAGCTTTATCTGCTGCTGTAAACTGTTACGTAACCGTGGAAAAGTGCTTGGTCTGACTCACGATGAGGTCTGTCAGGTAGTCCTTCTCATAACTGTCCCCGTGCGGCTCCGCTTTCCCGTTCACAGACAGAGTGTAGTTGTAGTACTGAGAGTTTCCCACCTGCACATCACAAAGAAGAACAACTTATATTACCATTCACACAAGATACAACTATATTTAGTTTGGCAGCAGCTTCTAGTAGCAGCTTAACTGTGTTTATGAAGGTAATAAATATATATAAAATATATAAAATAGACAATACTACAGATGTGACGCACCAGCGCATGCCACTGGTCCCAGCCTGGAGGAATATGGCCGACGCCGCCTGCTTCTTTGTGGCCGTACTGAAGGAAAAATAATACTTTAGTGTCTCCAGGCTAACGTGCTGATGTTTGCCTTTAAAACAGATAAATCGTTTATTTTCACACACACACACACATTACAGAAAACACACAGCAGCCAAATAGAACCGTAAAAAGGCGTTTAGAGCCGATGTGATGACTTTTATCACCTTTCATATCAAAACATCAAAATAAAAACATCAATGCATGATTCATAAAACTGTTAAAAACAAACACACTATGATTTTCACTAATTATTGTTGATAAAAAAATTTATATTTACTGATTTTAACTCATCACTGAGGCTGTAGGAGTTTACTCCTTCAACTGTGACGCTTTGAAAATGAGTCCAAACTTTTATTATTTTAAACGTCTTTATTCCTTTTTAAACACCTGGTGATGAAGTAAAGTAAATAATAAGTTCTCTTTAAATGTAGCAGCGTGTTTAGTTCATGTCATGTTGTCATTGAGGTTTTTATACAGGATATGAACGTGATGTCACAGGAAGCTGAAGTCTCCGTGGTTACGGCCACTGAGTGACAGCTGATCACGGAGCTTAGCAGCATTAGTTTGAATCAAAGGCTTTAATAGCGTCCAAACTGAAAAACTAAATAAGAAAATGGAGAAAAGCCGTCATGTCTGACTGAACCTGTCCCAGAGCAGCTGCTACGACTGACGTAGTTTGGTAGTCTGGTTTGGTTTGGCTTCTAAACCGATTCAAATCGGTACTAATACTTGGCTCAGTGTAAACGGCTGCTCTTGTGTCAGGAAGCTTGACGGGGTAGCAACAGTAACTAAGGAGAGGGGCGGAGATAGCAACAGTAACTAAGGGGGGCGGGGCTAGCAACAGTAACTAGGGAGGGGGGCGGAGATAGCAACGGTAACTAAGGGGGAGAGGGGCTAGCAATAGTAACTACGGAGGTTGATGCTAGCAGCAGTAACTAAGGGGGGCGGGGCTAGCAGCAGTAACTAAAGGGGGCGGGGCTAGCAACAGTAACTAAGGGGGGGGGCGGAGATAGCAACAGTAACTAAGGAGGGGGGCAGAGATAGCAACAGTAACTAAGTGGGTAACGCTAGCAATAGTAACTACGGAGGTTGATGCTAGCAACAGTAACTAAGGGGGGGCGGGGCTAGCAGCATTAACTAAGGGGGGCGGGGCTAGCAGCAGTAACTAAGGATGGCGATGCTAGCAGCAGTAACTAAGGGGGGCGGGGCTAGCAACAGTAACTAAGGATGGTGATGCTAACAGCAGTAACTAAGTGGGCAACAGCATAGTAACTCGGGGTGATGCAGCAGCAGTAACTGAAGGTGGTGGGGGCGTGGGGCTAGCAGCAGTAACTGAGGGGGGCGGGGCTAGCAGCATTAACTAAGGGGGGCGGGGCTAGCAGTAACTAAGGATGGCGATGCTAGCAGCAGTAACTAGGAGGAGAGGGGCTAGCAACGGTGATTAAGGGGGGCGATGCTAGCAACAGTAACTACGGAGGTTGATGCTAGCAGCAGTAACTAAGGGGGCGGAGCTAGCAGCAGTAACTAAGGGGGGCGGGGCTAGCAGCAGTAACTAAGTGGGGGGCGGGGCTTCTGATGATGTCGTCGTGTGCCCACACCTGGTTGAGGTACTTCCCGGCGAAGAACGTCTGGTACTTCTGTTTGCTGAGGAACACGGGGAAGGCCTCGGCCTCGGGGCCCTTCTGCCACGCCGGGCTGGAGCAGTTGCCCCCCAGGGAGTTGTTCCTCACCTGGTGGTTGTGGGGGTAACGCCCCGTCAGGATGCCGCCGCGGCTCGGGCAACACAACGGGGTGACGGTGAACTGGACCGGGGGCAGGAAACGAGAAGAGGAAGAGAGACGACAAAAGAGAAGCGTGAGGACGAGAAGAGGATGTGACACGTCCTCTGATTTATTCCGATCGCACACTCACCGAGTTCACAAACGATGCTCCTTCACCTCCGATCAGCTGCCTGGTCTTCTTCATCGGCGTCTACACAACACAACACAACACAACACAACAACACAACACTATTACATGTATACACACATTCAGCTGCCAAAACATTAGGTACATTTACATTTATTCCACAGTTTGTCAGTTTTAAAAATAATAATTAAACCTGTAGAGATTTAACAGGAAGCGTCCACTTTATTAGGTACACAACAGCTACACAACCTGTCCACTTTATTAGGTACACAACAGCTACACAACCTGTCCACTTTATTAGGTACACAACAGCTACACAACCTGTCCACTTTATGAGGTACACAACCACTACACAACCTGTCCACTTTATGAGGTACACAACCGCTACACAACCTGTCCACTTTATTAGGTACACAACCGCTACGCAACCTGTCCACTTTATTAGATATACAATGGCCACACAACCTGTCCACTTTACTAGGTACACAACCGCTACACAACCCGTCCACTTTACTAGGTACACAACCGCTACACAACCCGTCCACTTTATTAGGTACACAACCGCTACGCAACCTGTCCACTTTATTAGATATACAATGGCCACACAACCTGTCCACTTTACTAGGTACACAACCGCTACACAACCCGTCCACTTTATTAGGTACACAACCGCTACACAACCCGTCCACTTTATTAGGTACACAACCGCTACGCAACCTGTCCACTTTATTAGATATACAATGGCCACACAACCTGTCCACTTTACTAGGTACACAACCGCTACACAACCCGTCCACTTTATTAGGTACACAACCGCTACACAACCCGTCCACTTTATTAGGTACACAACCGCTACGCAACCTGTCCACTTTATTAGATATACAATGGCCACACAACCTGTCCACTTTAATAGGTACACAACCGCTACACAACTAGTACACAACTCATACACATTAAAGACACAACTCATATACAACTAGTATTAAACAACTACACAACTCATACAGTTCATATACAACTCACACATACATAACAAGTATACAACTACTACACACTAAATACACAATTCATATACAACTAGTATGCTCCAACTACTACACAACCAGTATACAACTACTGCACAACTACAAGACTACAAGACAACTCATACACAACACCTACTCAAATGCTACACAACTCAATAAACACAATTTATACACAGCTACACAATAGCAGCTACTAACTACTTGATAAAAACAACACATACTCAACTACTACACAACAACCACACAACTACTACACCACAAATACATAAAAACTACACGATTACACAAAAACTACACAACGACATCTACTCAACTATCACACAACAAGTGTACAACAAGTATACAATAACTACACAACAGCTACAATTGCAAAATAATAACACGACAACTACTCAACCAATACACAACTACTGCTACACAATGAATACACGAATCATACAACACAATGATAACACAACTACTCAACACCTACACAACTACTACACGACACAACAACCAACATACACCTACTCAACAAGTATACAACAACTGAACAGCTGCTACACAATAAGCATAACTCATACACAGTTACACAACAAGTACACAACAATTATACAACCTCCCCCGGCCTCCCCCCCGGGCCTCCTCACCAAGCCTCCCAGCTGAAGGTCCTGGTCGTCGGCCACGATCAGCACCACGTTGCTCGGTTTCAAGGTTTCACACCTGACGCAGCAGGTGAGCAGCGCGAGGAGCGTGAGGGCGGCGTCGCGTGCCCTCCGCGGGCCGCAGGTCGCTCCAGCTCCGGTCCTCGGACCTGACATTGGGCCACACTCACACACACACACACACACACACACACAGGTAGAGAGGGAGAAGGCGGAGAGGCCGGTTCGGTTCCTGCTGGTTCAGTCCCCGGGACACGATGAACCCACGGAGCCCACGGAGCTTCGCTTTGAGGAAGTGGAGTCAGAGTCTGAGTCTGTGGACACGTGACCAGACTGGGTGGGAGGAAGGGGGGCAAAGCACGGGGTGTGCAACTACACAACAACTCATAAACAACACTTCCTCAGCCAATACAAAATAAACACGCAACTCATATTCAACAGCTACAAAACAAATACACAACAACTACACAATGAATACACAACTCATACCCAATCCTTAATCAACAAGTATACAACAACTACACGGCTCATACACTAAATAATTACTAAACTACACAACTCTTAGACGTCTTCCACACAAATCCACACAACTTATACACAACTTCAGACAGACGTTGCTTTATTTTATTAACTGTAATGGTGTTTAATTTATTTTACCCAGAACAAATAAAAATGTCGTCGCATACCAGCTCATGATAATTTTATTTTTTATTTTATTTTATGTATTTCTTATTTTTTATTTACTGCAGTTCGTTTCGTTCAGTTTTATAACAACTGACTGACATTATTTTATTTTAAATGTCTTTTCTTTTCTTTTCTTTTCCTTTCTTTTCTTTTCTTTCTTTTCTTTTCGTTTCTTTTCTTTTCGTTTCGTTTCTGTAGTTTAGTTTAGTTTAGTTTACTAGTTAAACAGAACAGTGTGACCGTCCAGTTCACTGTTTCCAGTCGGAACTATTTTGGTGGCGCATCGGTCCACAGCTGCTTCCGGTTTGGCTGCTCTCAGCTGTAGAAAATGAGTTTCATTTTATATTTACAACTTGTTTTATTTGAGTTTATTTTTATAACAACAGAACAATTTTATTTATT
This sequence comes from Mugil cephalus, assembly GCF_022458985.1. Classification (NCBI taxonomy): domain Eukaryota; kingdom Metazoa; phylum Chordata; class Actinopteri; order Mugiliformes; family Mugilidae; genus Mugil; species Mugil cephalus. The sequence continues at coordinate 2,013,181 of NC_061788.1, forward strand.
TATTTACAACAACTGGTTTATTTTATTTTAATAATTAGTATTTTATTTTATTTCATTTATTTTGTTAAATTATAAACAGAACATTGTGACTGTTCGGTTTCCACTCGGAACTATTTTGGTGACGGACTGGTGCCGGTCCACAGCTGTTAAAGAATGACACAGCTGCTTCCGGTTGAGCCGCGCTTAGCGGCAGAAAGTGAGTTTCTTTCCCACAACCCGACCTCAGAAGATGAAGATCGTTACGTGACACACATTAAACGAACCGCGTTGAACTATTTTATGTTTAAACGACATTTAGCTTCAGGACAAACGAGCTAACTGCTCAGAAACCATGGGGCAGGCTAACAGCAGGCTAACAGCGGGCTAACGTCCACACTGGGAGTTTTTATCATCAGGTAGTTGATAACCGGCTCTGGAACCATGGTGCCACTAAAGAGGAGGAGATCCTCGGTGGCTGTGGAGACCGGGTCGGACCGGACTCCGAGCAGGTTCCCTCAGGTTTTATTCCTCCTGGAGCGGAAGATGGGAGCGAGCCGCAGAACTTTCCTCTCTCAGCTCGGACGAAAGAAAGGATTTCAGGTGGAGGAGGAGTTCAGGTGAGTTTAGTTTCAGGTGAGACTGTCCCAGAGAAATAATAATAATATAATGATAGTTTAGTTTAGTTTCAGGTAGGACCAGAGAGGCTTCAGTTGTTCCCAGGACAGATTAATAAATAAGAAATAATAACAATTGATACAGTTTTGTTAAGTTTATTTTATTTAATTTTTTACATCTGATATGTTTTATTTTAGTTACAAAAACTGCCCTATTTATTTTTATTTTTTATAATAACTGACCCATTTTATTGTAATTTATTTTTACAACGACTGACATGTTTTATTTTATTTTTACTTCATTTTTATAAAAACTGACCAATTTTATTTTATTTTATTTTTTATAATAACTAAACATTTATTTGATTGTATTTTATTTTTATAACAGCTGACCAATCTTATTTTTTATTTTATTTTATTTAATTGTTGCAACAACTGATTTATTTTATTTTATTCTACTTTATTCTAGTTTTATAACAACTGATCTATTTTATTTTGCTGCCCCATTTAATTTATTATTTTCTATCTTTTATTTAATTTAATTTAATTTGATTTTACTATAGATTTCTTTAGTTTAATTTTAGCTTCCTATAGTTTAGTTTAAAACAGAAGTCAGCTGTTTTATTAATAATCTCATCTTTCCTGTTTTCTGCTTTCATTTTTCAAATATAACTCAGTGATCGCGTCACGCATCTTATTTCTGAAAACAACTCCGCTGACGAGGTGCGGTCGTGGCTGGAGGCTCAGGTCCGAGGTCGCGGCTCTGCAGAGGTTCAGCTGTTGGACGTGGGCTGGTACACGGAGAGCATGCGAGCAGGACGACCCGTGGAGATACAGGACGCACATAAACTACAGGTACGTTTTATTTGACTCCTCCAACAAATTCACCTGAAACTGTGTGTGTGAGTAAAACTGCCTCGTGTCTTTCAGGAGGAGACGAATGAAGACGAGGTGGTTTTGTTCTCGGTGCCGAGCTACGCGTGTCAGAGGAGAACCACGCTGGAGAACCACAACACCTCCCTCACCGTACGTCCACAGATCTGAGCCAGCGCCTCCTCCAGCTCTTACAATGTGTGAGCTGGTCAAAATAAACCCACGACTTCATCCAAAAACAACAACATTCATCATCCAGTGTTGTTTCCCTCCTCATATCTAACTTCTTATTCATTCATATCCATGAAAACACTGGATTCATTGTTATTTTTTGGCCCAGTAGCCTTTTATCTTTGAATCCTCCACTCGCTTTCATCTAAAAAATAAAAGAAAAAGTGTAAACTGAGCCAGATTTGATCCACAGATCAACCTAAAACATTTCCTATGATCCATGGCTGCTATATTCTTATCAGGTTAATAGGTTAAGTAACACGTAGATGTCACTTTCTTTTTTTCTTTCTTTTTTTTTAGAGAAAATCACAACTTCAAATCAAATCAAACTTTATTTATATAGCACTTTTCCTCCAGGCCTGAAGTCTTGTCCCCTAAAAACAAGGAAAATGTATTTTTTTACACACTTTAACTTGCAAACGGGTCAAATTTCACCCTCAACATTCAAGATTCATAAACACTTTATTGATCCCACAATGCGGAAATTGCAGTTTGCAACATCACACAGAGTGAACTGTGTAAAAGATGAATAATAAGATGAAAAGGAGTCACAAGATAAGAAACACGTATATGAAAAAAGACACAGATATAAGAATAAAATAAAATAAAAAATGAGGTAGAAGTAAAATTTACTAAAAACAATGAACAGTTCAGTTTACATAAACTGTTTACAGAGAATAAACAAAGTGTCTTTTCATCCAGGCTGCGCAATATAATAGTTAAACTTAAAACGATGCTTTGTATTCTGTTTTTATTCAGTTTTTATTTTTTTTTTATTCTGTTTTATTCTGTTTTTTTCTTTCTTTTTCCCCTCAGGACCCTCTGTCGCTCCTGGCTGAGAACGCGGAGCTGACGGAGGAGGAGGGCCGGGCCGTGGCGTTCCGTCGGGCCGTCGCCGTCCTGAAGGTGCTTCCTGTGGCGGTGACGGACGTGTCCCAGCTCAGAGGGCTGCCGTGTCTGGGAGAACACATGCTGAGGGTCATCAGGGTCCGTCCTCCTCCTCTTCACCTCCACACACATCGTTTCTGTGCGTCTGTCTCATCCTCTGGTCTCTGCAGGACGTCCTGGAGAACGGAGCGTCTCGTGAGGCTCAGTCCACCGAGGGGTCCCAGAGGTTTAAGGCTCTGAAGGTGGGTCGGCCCCTCGGCCCCGGAACATGAATAATTACATGAGCTTTTATTATTTATTGGTCAGAATTAAAAATGTGTTTCCTTTTTATTTATACAAATTTGTACTGAAGTTTAATGTAAGAAATGAATTTAAAGTCTTCTTCTGGTCAGACTCACCGATCAGCCACAACATTATGACCACTGGTTATCTGGTTCATATGTTATATTATAGAGAAGAACATTTAAGAGGAAGAGGAGAAATTGTAGAAGGAGGAAGAAGAGCAGGAGAAAGAGGAAGGAGAAAAGGGACAGTAAAATAAGAGGAAGTAAACAGGATCCTGGAGTCAGACCTTCGGAGGTCTAGAGGAGTCCAGGGTTAATATGATGTGAGGGAGGTGGTCCTAATGTTATGGCTGATGTGTTTCAGACGTTGACCGGTATCTTTGGAGTTGGAGCCAAAACGGCCGACAGATGGATCAGAGAAGGAATATATGACCTCGATCAGCTACGAGCTTCAGGACAAACACTGAACCGAGCTCAACAAGCAGGTCAGATAAAATTATTCATTTTATTAATTATTAATTCATTATTATTCATCAATCAGATTAATACATCATCATTAATCGATATATTTAATGGATGCCCTATTATGACACTATAACGTAGTAAAATAATAACCTGCTGTGAGCTGGGCCGTTTGTTTTGTGCTTTAATGTTTGCTACACAACAATTACGTTTCTGGAGCATCTCCAGAAAACAAAGCTCAGTTTTTTCCTGAGATAACGAGATGATTAACTGATTAACAGATCAGGAGAAAACAGAGGAGATAACATGTATGAATGTATGATCACTTAGAGGAGGATAGGATAGCACTTATAGGATGGAAACACAACAAATGTCAACAAGTGGAGGAACATTAATGTGGACAAATGTTGGTTTAAGAAAAAGGACAAAAAGTTGTTTTGTTTTGACTCTTTCTCGAGTTTAACCTGATTAAACGTTTTAATCGTCTGACACCACTAAATAAAACCAAAAACTAATTAAAGTTGCTTTTTTATTAAAAACAAACGTCCGTCTGCAGGTCTGGAACATTACGACCACCTGAACGAACCCGTGACTCGAGCCGACGCCGACGCCATCGCTGAGATCGTGGAGGCGGCCGTGACCTCGGAGCTTCCTGGAGCTCACATCACTCTGACCGGAGGATTCAGGAGGTGATTTAGGACGAACTCAAAGTAAAATAAAACAGAAAATAAATAAAGTAATGATGTACAGGATGAACACAGAGGAACGATAGTGTCCATTAACATTAATAACATCAGAAACAGAACGTTTGATTCATTCTTACAGGAAATAGTTTTGTTGCTCCCATGAAGTTCCTGTTTTAAGGAGTCAGATACATAATAATAATAATAATAATAATAATAATAATAATAATAATAATGAATCTGGACCTGGTTGTGCAGAGGGAAGCAGAGCGGCCACGACGTCGACTTCCTCATCACTCACCCAGAGGAGGGGAGGGAGGTCGGGCTGATGGAGAAAATCGTCTCCTGGCTGGAGTCGAAGGTAACGCTGGGTTCTGGGTCTGGTCTGGTGGTAACCATGGTAACCACCACTAGTTATCTCCCTGGAGCTAAAGTTCAGGTTCATCTCATCGTTTTTTATCCGGTCTCCATGGTAACTGTGGTGATGTTTGGTTCCCTCCTTGGTCTCCTCAGGGTCTCCTCCTCTACCAGAAAACCACCAGGAACTCGTACCTGGAGTCCAAGGACGGGCCCGGGCGGCCCGCCTCCAACATGGACCGCTTCGAGAGGTGCCTCTCCATCTTTAAACTGGAGGAGAGAGGAGGTGGAGGAACGGAGGAGGAGGAGGAGGAGAAGAAGAAGGAGGACAGAAGATGGAGAGCGGTGAGAGTCGATCTGGTCGTGTCTCCAATCAGCCAGTTTGCTTTTGCTCTGCTGGGCTGGACCGGATCCAAGGTGACTCCGCCTCCTCCACGTTAGCCTTCATAGTTAGCTTTCATCGTTAGCCTTCATTGTTAGTCTTCATCGTTAGCCTTCCTTGTTAGCCTTCCTTGTTAGCCTTCATTGTTAGTCTTCACTGTTAGTCTTCATCGTTAGCCTTCATCTTTAGCCTTCATCGTTAGCCTTCATAGTTAGCCTTCCTTGTTAGCCTTCATCGTTAGTCTTCATCATTAGCATTCCTTGTTAGCCTTCATCGTTAGCCTTCCTCGTTAGCCTTCCTTGTTAGTCTTCCTCATTAGCCTTCCTTGTTAGCCTTCATCTTTAGCCTATATCGTTAGCCTTCATAGTTAGCCTTCCTTGTTAGCCTTCATCGTTAGTCTTCCTTGTTAGCCTTCCTTGTTAGCCTTCATCGTTAGTCTTCCTTGTTAGTTTTCCTTGTTAGCCTTCATCGTTAGCCTTCATAGTTAGCCTTCCTTGTTAGCCTTCATCGTTAGCCTTCCTTGTTAGCCTTCATCGTTAGCCTTCCTTGTTAGCCTTCATTGTTAGCCTTCCTCATTAGCCTTCATTGTTAGCCTTCTTCGTTAGCATGCTTCCTCGTTAGTGCGGCTCGTTGTCGATAAAGTTTTTTTGTGTCTTTTGTGTCTTTGTGCAGCTGTTTGAGAGGGAGCTGCGACGTTGGGCCGGTCATGAGAAACTCATGTCTCTAAGTAGCCACGCCCTCTACGACAACAGCAAGGTCAGAACAGAAGAAGAAGAAGAAGAAATAAAAGAAGAAATAGATGAAGAAGAAAACTGTCTCTACTCTCAACCTTCTTGTTCTCATTTCATATCTGAACTGATGTTTTTGTTTCAGAGTAAATATCTGAGAGCTTCGTCTGAGGAGGAGATCTTTGCTCTCCTCGGCCTGGACTACATCCCTCCATCAGAGAGAAACGCCTGAAGACAGGAAGGAGAGAAGAACAGTTCCTCTGACGTCCACTAGAGGCTCCCAGAGAGAAACCAAGATGGCCGCCGCCCAGCAACGCTGCGCTGAGCTTCAGGAACATCCACATGACTTCTTTCTCCTCCTTTTTTTCGTGTCTTCCTCTCCTCTTCTCCTCCTTGGTCCTCATCAGAATTAATTTCACCCGTTTGTGAAGTAAATACTTGATCGATTCTTCTCTCTGTGACCAGATTTAATTAAATAGTTAAATCAGAGCTGTTACAGATGTGATGTTTATTTTTAGATCATACACGACTTTAATTTTCTAATAAAATATGAATGAAACTAAAATATGAAACTCTCTCTTCTTCTTCTCTTCATCGTTCTCCTGCTGATAAAACTAGAGTTTTTCAGCCTCTCTCGTTTCTTCTTCTTTGGTTTTTCTCAACGTTTTCTTCTACAGACTCCCACCTGTGACCTGAATTCACCAACGTCTTCGTCTGGAGGGAAACCACACGGCTGCAAAGAGACAGCGTTCGAGGTACTTTACTTCAGTATATAGGTCATTTGCATTGGCCAGTTCAGTCCTGCTCTAAATGTTGTAATCTGCAGCTTCACCACAAGGTGGCACCATCTCCTGCACACTGGTCCTTTAATGGTCTGATTTAAAGATGGAGGCCTCAGAACGTTTGTGTTTTTATGAAGATATCTGTTATAAATTATATCTGGTAAACCTTTTAAAGGCGCTAAATTTTATTTTGACGCATGATTAACACACAAATGTTTTGTTATTATGCAACTCTTTATTTAGAAAATTTAAAAAAACTACTAAAAACAAAAAATAAAACACTAAAAATATACAAGGACCAAACAAAAACAGTAAAAACATTAATTAATAATTTCACTATTTAAGGTGTTCAAGTAATTTAGTGACTTAAATACTTGAATTCAGCTAAAACAGGAAGTAAAGTCAACATAAATAAATGTTTTAAAAATAAATATAAAGTATAATATTTAAAGAAAATGCTTAAAAATATTTTTAAAATGTTTAATAACAGCTGAAATGGTTTTATTTATTTTTTACGCTGAATATATTTGGTATTTAAATAATCCCGGTGACACATTAGCAGGTTTTAAACACCAGACCTGTTGCGCTGAGGTCGGACCGGAGCTGCAGAGGTTTCCCGTGTTTTGTTTGTGAGAGTGTGAACTCTCAGGCGTTTCCTAACAGCCTCATTAACCTCTAAATACCAGTTTACCATCAAAGGCCGCTCACGCCTCCGTCTCCTGTCTCTCCTCCACCCTCCCCACTACCACATCCCTCCTCCTCCTCCTCCTCCTCCTCCTGCAGAAATCTCTCAAATTTATTCTTTATTTTTCTGTCCGACACTTAAACACAGCTCCACCGTGTTCAGGAGTCTCTAATAAAAAGGCTTAAGTAGGAGAGTTAGAAGCAGCAGTGGGAGTTTTATTTCTTGTTCCTGAATCACCATCGACATGTGAACTCTTTTTTTTTTTTTTTTTTTTTTTGACGCCGTATGTGTGAACCAGAAGGAGACTTGGAGTCTGGGCTCCTGGAAGAACAAAAGACGACGATGGAGTTTGTGGAAATGTAAATTTATTTAACGGAGCATGAAGGAGTGGAGACGGTTTCCGTTTCAGATGAAGCCGCAGATCAGTTTTGTCTGTGAAATGGCAGAAAAGTATCAGTGAATATTCAGTTTTCTGATCTGGCATCAAATCGTCGAGAAGCTGAAAAGAAAAACATTATAGATGTTTTACTGCTTAGAAAGTTCAAATAATTGCATTAATGAATAATCCTACTAACATATATATTCCTACATGTGCAGAACAAAATTAATATATCCAAAGGTGCTTCAATTAAATTTGTAATAAAATATATTAATGCATCACTGAGAAAACATCGAGTTCATAAAAGATTCTTGAAATACAACAGATTTTACTGAGCTCTTTAACATTTTCACAAAAATATTTTGCAAAATAACTTTTAGTGAATCATGGCAGAGTATTGACTAATAATAATTTTAGAAAAAGTTTCTCTTAGCCTAGCTTAGCACAAAGTCTGCGAATATAGTGGAACTGCTAGTCTAGCTTAGCACTAAAGCTTTAATCAAAGGGAAACTGTTAGCCTAGCTTAGCACGGAGGCTGCGAACAGAGGGAATCTGAACTGTTAGCCTAGCTTAGCGAAAAGCCTGCAATCAAAGGGGAACTGGTAGCCTAGCTTAGTGAAAAGCCTGTAAATAGAGGGGGACTGTTAGCCTAGCTTAGCACAAATGCTTCTCTTTTCTCTGTTATTCGACGTCTTTTATCTTCAGCGTTAGCCGCTCGGTTTTAAGGAGCTTTAGCGTCGTAGCTACAAACTAGTTCAGGTTGTTGAAGCTCATATTTTATTTGTTTAGCTTTTATTTAAAGTCTCACTGAGATTAAAAAATATCTTAACGGAGAAACAACTTGATGATTAATACGCTCGTTAAAACGTGAGCAGAGTTAAATGAACCTTCAGCGTTGATTTAAACACATGAGATGAGACCTGCTCCTCTGGTTTTAGATCATTTCAGATCAACATGTTCCAGGCGGCAGAATAACTGAGACGTTTTCCTCTTTCATTCAGTTTCTAGATGATAAAAATCAGATCAATGCTCCTTTAAAAGGTCACGTTTCCATTTTAAGTCCCATAAAAGCTTCAGTGCCTCCGGATCTATTTTTGGGGAAGAACATTTAAATTTGCGTCCTCTCCGTCGTCCCATCTGCCTCCTGCTCGTCCGCCGGGACCGGTCCCGCTGCCCCCCCCCCCATCAAAGCCCCGGGAGCCTTTGATGGAGGCTGATAGGGATCAATGGGACCAGGGAACAGGCCTTAACTGACCGTGTTACAGACGGGGCGGGCGACCGCTGCAGATCAATGATTATGAGGCGTCATCAGCATCAGAGACGAGTCGAGGCCAAAACCTCTTCTCCTCTTCCATTTATTCATTCATTCATTCATTTATTCTCTGCTTCCATTAAAGGAACGAACCCAAATAACTTTAATAAGACGGAGTCTCTGCAGCAGGATTTTAGTTTTATTTTTTAAGGTTTTTGTGCGTTCGTTGCCAATTTTTAGCCTAATTATTTATTTTATGTCATAGTTCCTGGTGTTTTTACTGTATGTAGCTCTGTGTGATACAGAGTTTAGTTTATTTTAATCTAATCTTATTCTATCCTGGTTTTTAAGAGTTGATACTTTTATGTGCAACGAAGCTTCTGTGACCAAGTCATTTCCCACGTGGATCATTAAAGTCTAAGTTTATGAAAAGAAAAGCTGCAGCAACGTTAAAACATTTAATTTAAAAACATTTCATTCTTTAGACTGAAAAATCTCAACTGCTGCTGCAACAGATCTTACAGATTATATATAAAATGTAGAAAATCCCTAAAACTCCCTGTAACGTCTCAAAAAGTGAAAAATCTCTCTCATAAATCTTCTAAATTCAGTAAAATCCTTGAGTTTAAAGACACTGGGACCTGAATTATTGATCAAATATTAAAAATGTATTCAATGTGTATACATATATAATATGTATATATATATAATGTACTCAAAATGCACAACCTCCTCCCATTTGATTCATGAAAACCTACAGCGCTGAGATGTTGGTGTAAAATAATGACTCGACTAGAAATATTAAAGTGTTGGTGCAACAACACACTTTAGTTTTTGGCCTTTAATGAGATTTAAATGTTGAGCTTCAGTTTGAGACTTTATTTGATTCTTGTTCTGAGATGTAGGAGTGAGAACAGTGTTTCATCCTGAAAACCATGAATTATGCTGCAGTTAAATGATTTGTATGTTTTGTGTGTTAATAAAAGCGATAAATAAATTATCCTTCCTGTAGTTTGTGAGGTTAAAAACAGAACATTTGGGTCATTTTATTCTTAATAATCAACCAGAATGATGATGATTTAACACAGTTTAACACAGACGTCGTCCTTAAAACAAACTCTGAAATGTCCAAAATTAAAAAATCAGTGAAGACTTTTAGTTTGTGACACCAGATTCAGAAAATTTGTGAGGAAAATCAGAGCATTGGTGAAATAAAACTCTTAAATTTAGTGTTTTTATGATTTGAGAACCAGAAAAACACAACGTAAAAAACAAACAAACACAAATAGATTATTTGGGATATTTTTGTCTTAATAAGTGACTGGAATCATTAATAAAATATAAAAATCAATATTTAAATGAAGTTTTATGCAACAAATCTGCACCAGAGCAACAAATGTAGATTCATCCGCCGCTGAAAATAGTCCCTGACAGACGCGTTTCATTCTGAATCTTCTGGAGCTCAGATTAATCCGCCAGGAGGATCTGAGGAGCAGGTCTGTCGGGACATGTGCCCCCCCCCCCGGTCTGGTGGTGGTGTGTGTGGGGGGGGGGGGGGGGGTGTTTGTGTCCATAACAGAGCAGCAAACAGGCCCATTAGAGATGAAAGAGTCTGAATGGAGCCAATCAAAGAGGAGCTCAGCAGGAGACACTTACTAGACAGACAGAGAGACAGGGAGGAGGAGGAGGAGCAGGGACACATCTCCTCCGTGTTCTCCTCAATCTGAGATGTTTCCACAGAAACAGAGAAAATCCTCCTCCTCCTTTTCCCCCTTAAAAACTAATAATAGTGAATATTTGAAGTATTTCATGGGACTTAAAGTATTAAACTTTAAAGCGTCATAATAAAAAGCGCTCAGAGGATCTGGGGTCTAGTTCAGAGGCTGATAAGGAGGAGGAGGAGGAGGAGGAGGAGGAGGAGGCGTTCAGGCGCTGTTTTGTGTGTAAATGCAAAGATTTAAAGGATTTAATCGGTTTAATTGATAAGATAATGAGACGCGGATCCGTCGCTGCTCTGCGCATCCAGACGCTCCAGACGCGCAGTCTGTGCGCACAGAGGAGGAGCTGGGGAGGTTTGTGGGGGGGTCTGTGGGGGGGTCTGTGGGGGGGTGAGGTGAGGTGATAAGGGCTCATTACTGAAACCTGGACACTTCAAAGAGCAGCGGAGCTTTGATTCCTCCGCGCCGGGGCAGAGACACCTTAGAGCCGCCTCAGTCTGCGCTGCGCCGCCGCCGCCGCGCCACATAAATAAAGTCCTGTCAGGAGGCAGCGCCTTTCTGATGGAAATATTTATTAGTAAAGGCTGATTACACTTCCTCAGCTGCCCTCATGTAAAGGCACCGCGTTTAACAGCCTCATTCATCCATGATCCGTTCACCGGCTTTTATTTCTCCATCAGTTCTGACCAGGTCCAGGTCCAGGTTTACAGGCCACATGCTCCTTAAATATCATTTTATTTGGTTCAGTGTTTTATATGTGTTTTTATAAATGTTAAAATTATATGAAGCTTTTATTTGATATTTCTTTTTACAAATTTAAATCTATATATTTTTTTTAATATATCCACTACTCATTGAATTTAAATGAGGTGTGTGTTTAAAAACAATCACTTTTATGTATTTAGAGGATTTATTTAAAGTTTTTGTATTTAAAATGTTTTTAAAATGATCCATTTATCAAAACTGCTGCTGCTTCCTCTTTACGATAGTTTATAAAATATGATAATAATTAATGAGTTAAAGCATCAAACTGACATTTAGCTCCATTATCTTAAACTAAAAGACTGTTTGTTGTGTTTATTGATGCGTTGGTTTCATTTTCCTGTTGATCCTGTGTTTCTACATGAATCCTTGTGTCTCCAGGTCATTGATCTAAAGTTAAAGTGTCTTTAATCTGGGATCATCTGGGATCAGCTGTTAATCCGCTCAGTCATTGTTCTGCTTTTTGTCCTGAAGCTTCAGTGAAACGTGATTAAATGATTCTCTCTGTTCTGATTAATCTGCAGGAGAATTATTCAGTTTCTCACGTTTTATTTTCTTTATTTGGTTTTATCGACCACGTTCTTTAATCTTTACCTGATTATTCTGTTTTAATGACTTTTTAACCAGATCACACAAGAAAAAAAAAATCAGTTTTAACTTTATTTATCCACTCACTAAAAATAATTTTATAGTTTTGTTTTACAGGGTTTAAGAGAATTAATGTTATATTTTAGCTATTTTTTTTTATATTATTATTTTAAATTATCTTTGAGGGGTTCTTTAAGAAACTTAAATTAAATATATATATTTTTAAAATAAAATTCTTATTATATTTAATTAATTTGATTTGTTTAATTTATTTTAAAAATATTTAAAAATATTTTAGCTGTCATTTAGTTGTTGGCTTTTTATTTAAAATTTTTATTATTTAAAATATTTGACAATATATATATAAAATGTTAATTATGAACCAAACGTTTCTCAAATATTAACCTGAGGAGATGATCAGTGCTGCATATTTATTTATTTATTCAGGTTTTTATTTTTTTAAAGTGTTTTGTGTTGAAATGAAGAGTTTTCTGTTGGTGAGATGATCAGACGACTTTTAAACTAACACACGAGTCTTTAATCAGGAAACTTGATTCTGGGACGTTTAAAACTGATTTTCCTTCAAGATCCCTGTGAAGTTTTTGAACTTTAAGCAACATTTTAGTTTAATTTTAACGTTTTTAAAGTGAATATTTAACCTTTATCTCCTGCTTCGCTGTTAAAAAGTGAAGATTTGAAGGTTTGTTGGTTTGTTGAGAGGTTTCTCTGTGGGGACGAGCCTCCGGTGCGTCTGTGGAGGACATGCAGACGGTTTGGGCTGAGTCTATTATCTGGTTTCTGGAGGCAGGAAGGACAGGGACGGGGGGGGGGGGGGTCTCCTCCCAGACTCAGTGGAGCCTCGTTGTAACAGCCTCATTGAGACTGAATGGGACGTCTTAATTACTCCAGTTGTGAAAACTAAAGGAGGGAAGGGAGGACGTGAGCTTTGATCTCCAGGCCCAGGGAGGCCGAGCCGGGGCGGGACGCGTCCCATAAATACAGCCGGGGGCCGAGGACCAGGACCCAGTCACACTCTCAGGACCCCACGGACCCACTCACACTCTCAGGACCCCACGGACCCACTCACAAGGATTAATTCATTCTCTGCTCATGGCCTCCACCTCCACCTCCACCTCCACCAAACTCCAGCTCCCAGCCGCCATGAGAGGACGCTTCTCCATCGAGTGGATGGCTCAGAGCAGCCAGACCCGGATCCAGACCCAGACCCAGACCCGGACCCCGGGATCAGGACCAGGACCTGGACCTGCAGCCTGCGGGACGCACTCAGAAAGTCTTCCAGGTTTCTACTGCCGACAGAAAACTGAGCAGGAAGGTTCAGAGAGTCTGAGCGGCTCCTTCCAGCTCCAAGGTAACGAATCCATCCAGAGAAAACATGTTTCCTTTTTATTTATTCCTGATTTTTTTTTTTTTTTGCTTAAAGATTTACTAAACTAATTTTTTATGTTGTAACTGTAATGACTTTTTTTTTATTTAGAATTTTTGTCATTTAAAACATTTTTATTTGTGTTAAAGTTACATTTTATTTATAAATTATAAACATATTAGTTCATTCCTTCTAAATGCTGCTACAGGAAGGTTTAAGTTCATGAATATTAATGAGTTTTTCTTTAATTTAAAGTGCTGTAATTGAATATTCCTCCAGCTCTAACTGAACCTTCCTGCTCCTCCAGGGCCTGAGGCCGGATTCAGCAGCGGGACAGAGGAGGAGACGTCCGGCTACGAGAGCGAAGGAGGTCACTCCCTCTCCCCGTCCTCGTCCTCCTCCTCCTCCTCCTCCTCCTCCTCCTCCTCCTCCTCCTCGGCCGCTGCCTCCATGTCGCCGGCCTCGCCTCCTGCGGGGAGGAGGCCCCGGACGGCGTTCACGTCGGAGCAGATCAGCAGCCTGGAGAAGGCCTTCAAGAAGAACGCTTACCTGGGACAACAGGACAAAGCCGACCTCTGCAGGAAACTCAGCCTGTCGGACAAACAGGTAAAAACACAGCAACACTAATGTTATATTATCTCTGAGTCTGAGCCCGTTCACAGTCACAAGCAGCTTTATTGGCACAAGCAAAGACTCAGGTCACTGATAAAAATAAAAGCCTTAAAAAAAGAAAACTATACAACATAAATTAGAAAAAATAAAGGTCAGGAGCAGATATTTATCATGGACTTGAACAATACATACATACATGCTTTACATCTGTAATATTTAATGACCTGTATCAAACCCGTCCTCAGGGTAGATCAACATTTAGCTTCATTTAAAGCATTAACCTGAACGTGCACATTAAAGAGTCTCCCACAACTTCCTGCAGATGTTTCACAATAAGAGCGTTATTATCTCTGGATAAAGTAGAGAATCACTGTTATAGAGAAATAGAATATGCACTTTTAACTTTTTTAATTTATATTTTTTTTATACGTAAATACTTAAAAACAAACGTATGTTCAACATAATAATAATAGGATGAACTGAGTCCAAATTTCAACATAATTCTTCTAATTCTTTCTCCAACTGAACAGATGAGAATTGAGATTTTATTTATAACACGTGTTCTGGATGAACAAGTGGGGTTATTTTATGTAAAGGGATATTTAGATTTATTTTTATTTTTTTTGTGGAACTTTCTCCTCACGAGTCGCCGCCTTTTGTTTTTCCTCTCAGGTCAGAAACTGGTTCCAGAACCGGAGGATGAAGCTGAAGAGGACGGTGCAGGACGCCCTGGCTCACGCCTGCCAGGTCAACTCTCACTTCGTCCATTACGGCGAGCTGCAGGCCTACCGGCCCGGGCCCTACCCCAGATACCCCCCGGCGGGGGCACCGGCCCCCGAGGCCCCGGCTGCTGCAGCCTCCTACGTCCACCCACATCCACACGGCCTCCAGTACAGCTCCGCCCTGCCCCTGGACTCCTTCTACCAGTACGGAGGCCTGCAGGGCGTCGTGCTGCCCTCGGCCTCGTCCGCCCTCAGAGGATCCTACCCTCAGTACTACTGATGCACCACAGCATATTTTGTTTTTAAACAAAAATATATATATATAAATCTTATCCTAATAGGATCAACGCTACAATAAAATAAAAAATCACCACAGTTACTGCTTTGAAGCTTGGACGGTGAATCAAACAGGGTGGTGTGCAATAATGTGATTTAAGTGTGTTTCTCTGCTTGATGTATAAAGTTTAAATGTATTTAAAAATCTATGAAGTGTTTTTATCAGATTACTGCTAATGTCACTGAAACCAGATTAAAATAAAGATGTTTTTTATCAGATTATTTGCTTCATCTCCGTCTGTCACTGCACTGTTTTATTTCTAACTCCTGTTATTTATTCACTTATTTCCATATTAAACTAATAAACTGTTATTTCGAGTCTTTGCTGCCCTCTAGTGGTCAGGTTGCAGATCACAACCAAATTAATTCCCCAATATTTCCAAGTGACTTAAAGACGTTTTCAGGTTTTTCTGTCCGGAGTTTTTCAGTCGATGAATTATTTTGAACATGTGCTGGAACAAGCTGATTGGCTGATTAGCCTCCAAGCTAATAGTTGCTCCTCTTTGCTTAATAGCTTTCTAACTAATAACAGGAGCTCTCCTTTGCCTTCAAACTAATAGTACCTCCTAGCTTCCTACCCTCATAGCTAGTATCTTTACTTAGCTTCCCAGCTAACAGTAGCTCCTCTTAGCTTCATAGTTTTCCAGCTAACAGTAGCTCTTCCTAACTTTCTACTGTCGCAACGAATGGTAACGCTTCCTAGCTTCATAGCCTCTCAGCTAATAGTAGCTCTTTCAAACTTCTTAGCCTCTCAGCTAATAGTAGCTCTTTCAAACTTCTTAGCCTCTCAGCTAATAGTAGCTCTTTCAAACTTCATAGCCTCCCAGCTAATAGTAGCTCTTTCAAACTTTTTAGCTTCTCAGCTAATAGTAGCTTTTTGTAACCTCCGGTAGATCTTTCTAAGTTTATAGTGTCCCAGCTAATGGTAACGCTTCCTAGCTTCATAGCCTCCCAGCTAATAGTAGCTCTTTCAAACTTCTTAGCCTCTCAGCTAACAGTAGCTTTTTCAAACTTTTTAGCTTCTCAGCTAATAGTAGCTTTTTGTAACCTCCGGTAGATCTTTCTAAGTTTATAGTGTCCCAGCTAATGGTAACGCTTCCTAGCTTCATAGCCTCCCAGCTAATAGTAGCTCTTTCAAACTTCTTAGCCTCTCAGCTAACAGTAGCTTTTTGTAGGCTCTGTTCTGATTAATCTGCAGAATTATTCAGTTTCTCACATTTTATTTTGTTTAGTTTTATCGACCACGTTCTTTAATCTTTACCTGATTATTCTGTTTTAATGACACGTTTTAACCAGATCACACAAGAAAAAAATCAGTTTTAACTTTATTTATCAACTCACTAAAAATAATTTTATAGTTTTGTTTTGCAGGGTTTAAGAGAATTAATTCTGTTATATTTTAGCTATTTTATTTATTTGTTTTTTAAAAAAAATATTTTTATTTTAAATTATCTTTTAATAAACTTGAATTAAATATATATATATTTTTAAACAAATTGCTTTTTATATATTATTAATTTGATTTGTTTAATTTATTTTAAAAAATATTTAAAAATATTTTAGCTGTCATTTAGTTGTTGGCTTTTTGTTTCAAATTTTTATTATTTAAAATATTTGACAATATATATATAAAATGTTAATTATGAACCAAACGTTTCTCAAATATTAATCTGAGGAGACGATCAGTGCTGCATATTTATTTATTTATTCAGGGTTTTTTATTTTTTTTTTAAGTGTTTTGTGTTGAAATGAAGAGTTTTCTGTTGGTGAGACGATCAGACGATTTTCAGAGTCTGTAAATTTTAAACTAACACACGAGTCTTTAATCAGGAAACTTGATTCTGGGACGTTTAAAACAGATTTTCCTTCAAGATTCCTGTGAAGTTTTTGAACTTTAAGCAACTTTTTAGTTTAATTTTAACGTTTTTAAAGTGAATATTTAACTCGGGTAGAAGTTTATAGTGTCCCAGCTAATGGTAACGCTTCCTAGCTTCATAGCCTCCCATTTAATAGTAGCTCTTTCTAGCTTCCTAGCTAATAGCAATTCCTCCTAGCTTTCCCTTATAGATCTTTCTAACTATAGCATAGTTAGTCCCTGGCTTCCTAGCTTCATAGTCTCCCATTTAATAGTAGCTCTTTCTAGCTTCCTAGCTAATAGCAATTCCTCCTAGCTTTCCCGCTAATAGTATCTCTTCCTAACCTCATAGCTAATAGTAGCTCTTCTTAGCTCCCTAGTATCCCAGCTAATGGTAACTCTTTTAGCCACTATTAGCTTCCCAGCTAATAGTAGCGCACCACAGCTTGCTAGCCTTGAAGCTAATCGTAACTCTTCTTGTTTCCTCTTTTAATGGCTGAATCCAGATTACTCCCCCTGCTGGTATAAAGAGGTATTTCCTCTCAGGTGTAGAAACATCATAAATATCAAAATATTACAGTTTCATACATTTGCTCAAGTAACGTACTTATAAATGTTTCCTCTTTGTGCTTATGTGATGTTTATGTGATATTTATTAAGTCTGAGAACATCCAAAACAAGTTGTCTCAACAGTCTCTTTGACTGAGTGACACTTTGAGTTCAGGCCTTTTATTTGCTGTTTTTTTTTTAGTATATATCAAGTATATTTGTTATTTTAAAGTCCAGATTCCTCTTTGATTTCACAACGGCGCTTTCTGAGAAATGAAGGAGTGTAATAATAAATGACAGGAAGGTAAAAGAATCTGCAGCTGTGAACACATTCACCAGCTGTGGTTTCATCTCCGACTTCAACAGGTGCTGAAGAAAACACGCGGAGCTGAAGCAGGGACGGTGCTGCCCCCTGTGGGCGGACACGAGTAACACAACAACAACAAGAGAAGTTTCCTCCACCTCTTCTACTTCTACCGTTTGTTCCACCTTTTATTTGTTGTTCTTCTTCTTCAGTTTTCTCCTGTGTTGTTGTTTTTGTTGTTCTGACTCTTCTCTCTAATCTTGTTCCTCTTATCGTTCTTCGTCTGTTGTCATTATTCCTGATTTTCTTCTTCTTCTGCCTCTTCCACTTATTCTGCTTCTCTTCTTCATTTGCTTCTTTCTTGTTATTACTCCTGCTTCATCCTCGTGTTCGATAGTTCCTCTAATGGTGGCTCTTTTGTGTTGTTGTTTTTATTCTAACTCTCCCTTTACTTTACTTATTATTCCTCCTCCTATCATTTGCTTCTTCTCCTTCTTTTTTCCACCTCTTGTTCTTGTTCATCTTCTTACCTGTTATTCTTCCTATTTTTTTCATCTTTTGTTCTTCTTCTTCTACTTGCATCTCTTGTTCTTGTTGTTTTTCTTCTTCCTATTCTTGTTTTTACTTCTTATTCCTCTTGTAATTCAACGTCTTTGTTTGCCTCTTTGTCTTCTTCCTTTTCTTCTTCTTCTTTTCTGTTTTCTTACCCTCTGTTGCAGTGAACGGGGAATTTACTTTTAATAAAGTCATAAACACTGATTTTAATACTGACCTGCACCTGATTTTTTTTCCAGATTTTTTTTCCTCCTAAACAAAAAAAGTAAAACACAAAGTATGTAAGAAGATTTAATAATTTCTATAATATATTTTTTTCTAGTATAAGTCACACGATGTACATTACCTGTTCACTTATCTCATTGAAGACCTTATTCCTTCATATATTCGATAACTTTAGCTATAGTTCTCAATATAACACTAACTTGAAATATGTCAGTAAATCAGATGTTCTTATTTATTATGAGAAATATTATTATAAGAATTTAACTATTCAACGTTTGGTCCTAAAAGTCCCTTGGTTTTTTTTTTTTTTTTTTTAATAACGAGGACAAAAACAAAATATGTCGAAACCTTTGGATGGATGGATGAATCTAGGGAATTTAAAAAAAGTAATATTTTCCACGAATTAAATCATAAAAACAACAAGATTTCACAACCTGGTTTAAAAAAAGAAAAAAGAAAAAAAAAGAAAAAGAAAGAAAGAAAAAGTTTGACAACAACTACGAACTTCCGCCTGAGCCAATGGCTGAAGAGAGAGACGCTGCGTGTGGGCGTGGCCAGATAAATTATCGGACCAATCAGTTCGCCGCAACCGTGTGACCGAGAGAGACGCTGCGCGTGGGCACGGCCACAGAAATCCTCTGACCAATCAGAGCGCCGTAACCGTGTGACAGCGAGCGACGCAACGTCGGGGCGTGGTCACAGAAATATTCGGTCCAATAAAACCGCCGTAACCGTGTGAACTACAGGAAGTGACAAGTGGAGCGACCAATCAGGACGCTCCTTGAAGGGCACCGGTGGAGAGCGTGAAGGGGGCGCAGGAGAGAGGGGCAGAAGCCGAATGGTGGAGCTGAAGATGGCGGATGGCGACAGCGGGAGTGAGCGAGGCGGGGGAGGAGGCGGAGGTGGAGGCGGCTTCCAGCACTTCCAGCGGGACCAGGAGACCCAGGAGCTCGCGTCCAAGCGGCTCGACATCCAGAACAAGCGCTTCTACCTGGACGTCAAGCAGAACAGCAAGGGCCGCTTCATCAAGATCGCCGAGGTCGGGGCCGGGGGCTCCAAGAGCCGCTTGACCCTCTCGCTGTCGGTGGCGGCGGAGTTCCGTGACTACCTCGGGGATTTCATCGAGCACTACGCCCAGCTGGGGCCTAGCAGCCCGGAGCAGATAGCCCAGGCCAGCGTGGGTGAGGACGGGGGCCCCAGGCGAGCGCTCAAGAGCGAGTTTCTCGTCCGGGAGAACCGCAAGTACTACCTGGACTTGAAGGAGAACCAGCGGGGGAGGTTCCTCCGGATCCGGCAGACCGTTAACCGCGGACCGGGCTTCGGGGTCGGGGGCCCGGTGGGCGGCATGCTCTCCGGGCAGACCATAGCCCTTCCGGCCCAGGGGCTCATAGAGTTCAGGGACGCCCTCGCCAAGCTCATCGACGACTACGGGGGGGACGACGAGGAGCTGACCGGGGGCCCGGGCTCCGGCGCCGGGGGCTACGGCGAGCTCCCCGAGGGCACCTCCATCATGGTGGACTCGAAGCGGTTCTTCTTCGACGTCGGCTCCAACAAATACGGGGTGTTCCTGCGTGTGAGCGAGGTGAAGCCCAGCTACAGGAACTCTATCACCATCCCCTTCAAGGCCTGGGGCAAGTTCGGCGGAGCCTTCTCCCGCTACGCCGAGGAGATGAAGGAGATCCAGGAGCGGCAGCAGCAGCTGCAGCAGCGGGACAAGATGTACGAGCGGAGGGACGAGTCCGAGGGGGACGAGGGGGACGACGACTGAGGGGCCGAGAGCTGCAGCAGCATCAGGGGGCAATTTTTTTTTGCAGAAAGAAAAACCGAAAAATAATAAAAAAGTGCATGACAAATCGTGCAGTAATAGCCTTCTAAAGTGTCGTGGCGTTAAAAAGAAAAAAAAAAAAAGGAAATTATTTCGTGTATTATCCTTAAAGTTTGAAAGGGTTTCTGAAAGTGGAGAAGAGAAAAAAAAAAGTATAAATGAGATGTTTCTCATTGGAAAGAAAGAAAAAGAGTTTTTTATAAGTAGAAGTGAAGCCAGGGAGCTTTTCCTATAGTTTATATTTAAAAAAAGAAAGAGTGAGGACCTGTTTTGTTTTTGTTTTTTTTTTTTGAGAGTGAGCATCCATCCATGTTCCTGTTCCAGTCCAGGTCCTCTCTTCTTCTTCTTCTTCTTCTTCTTCTTCTTCTTCTTCTTCTTCTTCTTCTTCCTCTAAGGTTTTAGTGAGAGAGAGGAATCCGCTGCCGTCACTTCTTTGTGGATGTTTGCAGGACAGGAGGGAAGAGAAAAAAAAAACAAAAAGCAAAGCAAAAACAGCTGCAAGAAGACGAACCCCCCCCTGAAGAGTCAGTGAGAGGATTAATGTGTGAGGAGCCCGAACAGGACGGGGCCCCCCAGGACTAAACTACGAGGCTCCAGAGGTCAGCTGGGTTTATGTCATACATACGATCCGAGCGGAGCGACGCACATCCCGCCGGGAGTTTTCCTCTCACACCAGAGCATCCCTGGTGCTTTGAGGGCCAACACGCGGGGCGCGGACCCCGTCTGGGACGCCCCAGATACGCTACGGGTCCAACGGCATCTTCCAACGAACAAAGACCCTGGACAGAAACACACTGATGGACGTTTTCTTTTTTTAGTTTTTTTTTTGTTTCAAAAAGAGAACTATATTATTGACAAATGAAAATTCTACTTATAGGAAGAAATATTAATTACCAAACAA
Organism: Mugil cephalus; assembly: GCF_022458985.1. NCBI lineage: Eukaryota > Metazoa > Chordata > Actinopteri > Mugiliformes > Mugilidae > Mugil > Mugil cephalus. The sequence continues at coordinate 2,034,096 of NC_061788.1, forward strand.
ACCAGCAGCAAATGATATTTTCAAATACTGTAACAGAGAAAAAAGAACATATGTATTGTCTAAAAAAAAAAAGAAAATTAAGAACAAAAGGTTAATTTCTATCTTCAGATTATTTTTTAATTTTCTCCTTCTTAAAATGAGAGTACAACACTTTCCTTAATTAAAAGAACTTTAAATGTACCACGCAACCGTGTGACTGTATGTTTTTAAAACGATTTAACAAAGAAAAGCAGCAGAAACGAACTCCAAGAAACGTTTCCTGCGGATTTAAAAAGACAACGCAGACTGTATTTATTTGTATTTTTTTCTTCACATTTGGTGAAACGTCTCATTTATCTCGTTTATCTCATTTATCTCATCATCCGATCGACGGCCTCAGCCAAACGACTGCAAACCTGAGACCAAACCAGGTCCTCAGATGTAAATATCTCAAGGTTTTCTTTGTCTTAATACGACAATAAACTCAATATTTGTCAGATTTTGAGGACACGATTGGATGAAAGTTTGACTTTTTGGAAGAAGAAACATCAAACCTGACGCTTAAAGCTTCTCAAATGTGAATATTATTCTCAAACGCAACAACTTTCTGCTCTAAATTGAATATTATCAGATTTTTAGGACTAACAGTTTCTATTTTTCAAAGCAAATATGTAATTTAAAGTTTCTCAAATGTGAATTTTTACAGCTTCTTGTAAATGACAATAAATGGAACATATTTGGGATTCAGACTCTTAATTGGATATAAACTGGTGATTGAGGTCATTTTTAAATAAACTTTACATAAATCTTGATTTTTGGTTCAAAAGAGAAACTGACTAATGAAATTCTGCTCATCAGAGAGATTTTACCCAACAAATTATATTTGAATTAGTTTTCTTCTAATAAGCGTTTTTGTACTTGCACGTTAAGTTGATGCGGATCTTAGCGTCGTAGCTACGAGTCTCCGGCGTGTGATTGGTCCTTTTTAGTGTTTCCGATTTTCTATGTCCTCAACTTGATTGTTTTGGGTCAATAAAGAATCGCTGAGGTTCACTGAGGAGGTTTGGAGACACAACGTTTCTACAGGAAGAAGAAACGAAAAGTAACCTGACTGGCAAAAAAAAAAAAAAAAAACACAGCGCCGACTAGTGTTTGGGTGGAGTTGTTACAGCGTGAGTCAGACCGACGTAGCTACGTACGAAGGTCACGTTAAATCTGCTGCGTGTCGCTGTCACTACGTATTTTTCGTAAATCTTATTTAACACAAAGAAAAACGTCAGAAATGTTTCCTGTCGTCGCCCGTTAATCTAAAAGATTCGTTTCGTACCTTCGCAAAATAAAATATCTCAGTAAAATAAACTGGTGGAAAAAACCCTCAGATTTCTAAAGCTAAAACACTTTAGTTTAAGAGAATTATGGGACATTTACTACTATTACTGTTACTATTTAGAGTTATAGCTCATTAACAAAACACCTTTCAATGGAAACACGGACAAATTATAGAAATTTCATAAATATGACTTTTATTTTGAAAAACTAATGGAAACGCAGCTAGTGTGAGGATTTAAAAAGATGCAACAAACACGATTTATTCTTATTTTTAAGGCTTATTTTAATAATTTGTAACAAAAAATATTCAGTTTACTTTTCAAACAGTCATTTAATTAATTAGTCTCCTTTTAATTGTCTCTGTTTTGTCTTATTATTGATAAACTGATTCATTCATTGAGAGCTGGAAACAGCACAAGGATCTTATTTAAAGTAAATAGTTGTTATTTAAAGAAATGAATCTGGGTCGAGATAAATGAACGACTGACGTTGTTTTTAAAAGCAGAAAACTGGAGTTAAATGTGAACGTTTGCTGATTTTCTGTCTGAATATACTGAGACACTAACGTCTCGTTCCTGCTCCTCAAACATGAAGAAAGTCTCTCATGGTTTCATTCCTCTTCCTCCTCAATGATCCTTGGTCCATGACAACGTCTCCTCTTCTCCTCCTTCATCGGACTGTTGACCTCCTCCTCCTCTTCCTCCTCCTTCTTCTCTTCCTCTTCTCATTCCTCCTCCTATTCTTCTTCGTCCTCTTCATTCATAAACCTCTACTTCCTCTTCCTCCTATTCTTCTTCATGTCCCTCCTCCTCCTCTTCTTCCTTCACCTCCTCCTGCTCCTCCTTCTCCTCTTCTTCCTCCTGAACATATTTCCTGTTTCCTCCCACTGAGAGGAGGAGCTCCTCCTCTTATATCCACCGCCTCTAAAGTTAAAGTTGTTGGAGGAGGAGGGAGAGACTTCTGGGTAACCCGACTCCTCCACCTCCTCCTCCTCCTCCTGCTGTTGTTGAAGCTTCTTCTCTGGCAGCTGTTGGTCTCCATATGCTGGTAGGAGGAGGAGGAGGAGGAGGAGGAGGTGCTGACACGGCACGCCGTCTATTTTAACGTGGGAGGCCTCGGCCGACTGGACATTCCTGGTGTGAGGAGTCAGCTGTGCAGACACACAACAGTTGGATTGTAGCGACGTGAAGGAGAAGGAGGAGGAGGAGGAGGAGGAGGAGGAGGAGGAGGAAGAGGAGGAGGAGGAGGAGGCTTCTCCCTCCGGTCAGTGACAATAAATGGATTTAACTGGTTATAAACTGGTATCGAGCTCATTTTTCTTTCTCGGATTCGACAATAAACTGAACATTTGTCAGATTTTAGGAAACAGTTCATTTTTTTTTAAAGCAGAAATATCGAAGCTTCTCAAACTCAAACTAAATCTTATCAGATTTAAATGAAATATGTTGTTTAAAGTTTGTCAGACGGGATTATTTACAGTTAATGACAATAAATGGAAGATATTTGGTCTTTTAACCAGATATAAACAGTTACTGAGGTAGTTTTAAACAAACTTTAAATAAGATAGATAGATAGATTGAGACCCTGCGTCCTCATATGGGGACATTAGGTTTTAGGTTTTATTGCAGCTTATTCTGCTTAGATTAAACTCGTTGTCCTCGTTAGTGGACGCGTTAGACGCCATCTAGTGGTAGAAACATGATTCATTCTACAGACGATCACAGGATGAAAGTGGACGAGGAACAAGACTCCATCAAATACTACGATTAAAACCTATTTATTTATACTTATTAACGTTTCTAGTTTGATACGACGCAAATTTAACAAATTTTATCAAAAGCAACGAGCTACAACGTCGCTAATTGGCAAGTACTCGTTTGAGGACGTTGGGACTTCATTGTTCGGTCTTTGCTCAGTCATGTTCAGGAAATAAAATACATAGTTTTATATTTTGTCACACATTGATGACTTTATTATAATATAAATGATGAAATAATCCCAGTGTCCACATATGAGGACATGTTTTTTTTTTTTTTTAAATACTGTTTCCTGTACGTCATGGATGGAAATCATTCTCATGTCGGTAGAAAACAGATTCAGATCAGATCCCCCTGAACCCTGAACCAGCTCTTCTATATCTGGGCCGAGGTCAGAGGTCAAAGGTCATATCAGGACGAGAGCAGGAATCTCTTTAGGTCACAGAAAAACAGAAAAACCTGCGGCGTGGAGGGATGTGGTGTCTCTGTGTGAGGTGAACTATGCACCAGGTCCTGACTCACTGTGGATGTGGTTTAGTGTTTCAGCTTCAAAATATCTGCAGAGAGAAACATAGAAGAGTCTTTGTCAGAACGTTCCTCGTTTTTTTATTTGGAATAAAAAGAATCCAGTCGAACGTCTCCACGTCCACGTCAGCAAACTGAAAACAACTAAACACACAAAGATCAGGACGACAAGTTAAAACACGCTTCTAGGAAACATGATGGCAGAATCCTGATAGCAGCAACATGAAAAGAAAGAGGAATTACACTCACTTTCCAAAACATTAGGTGAACTAGCAAAGGAAATTTCATATTGGAACGACTTCACTAGGATTGAAGATGTTGAAAGAATCGAAATTGTATTTATTCTATAATGACCCATATATTTTATGTTTTTTTTATTTTGCTGGATGTTTTATTTTTATTTTCTATATATTTGCATATATTCTATTTTTATTTTATTCTGCTATATTCTTTCATATTTTTCATTTTATTATATTCTTACCCTTATTTTATTTTAATTTTATTATGCTATATTTATATGTTTTTAATAATGTATTTTTTTATTTTATTTTACTAGATTATTTTACTTTTTTTTAAAATATTTATATATATATATATTTATTTTATTTTACTATGTTTTTAATAATGTCTTTTTTTTATTTATTTTACTAGATTATTTTACTTTATTTTTTTATATTTTTACATATATGTTTATTTTATTTTCCTGAATTTCTACTGGTATATTTTTTACTTATATTTTATTTGATTTTTATTCTATATTTCTCTTTACTTGTGGTTCTCAGGAGTAATTTTTATGAGTAACTGAGCTGCTGTGACCAAGTCATTTCCCCTGTGGGTGAATAAATCCTGTCTAAGTATGAGTCTAAGATAAATGGACGTTGACACATTCGTTCTGTACCATGTGTTATTACTGAAGGATGAATGAATCAGTTTAATACGAAGAGTCGCCGGCTTGTGTCACCGTCCACAGTTCAGACTTGATAATTAGCGTTTAATTAGCAGATTAATTCCCTTTCCTGCTCGTCTTTCACATTATTCCCGTTGGTCTCTGTGCGCGTCCTCGATGACCTCCCGGCAACACTCTCTCCTCTCTCCACTGAGCACATGTGAACAGTGCGACTAATGCAGCCTGTGAGCAACGTAATACCTCTGCAGGCACCGAGCCAAATCAAGCCCGGATTACAGCACATGCTGCAGCTACTATCACGCTACCGTCGCACTCATTCACTCCGAGGCTTCGGTTCGGACCAATGTTCTGATTCACACAATGAAACAATCTTCACTGTGGAGGCCGTTGTCATGACGTGTGGAGATGATACGTATTTTAGAACACGCTGTGATTCCTGATGTTCTTATTATTTTGAAAATCATTGCAAAAAAAGAGACGTATGACTGAAACAAGACACTAAAAAAGACAAAGTGTCCAAAAAAAGATGAAATATACAAAAAAATGTCTAAAATTACTATTAAAGCTGTGCTTTAAATGAACACACAAAGATATAAAACGATCTAAATGAGACACAGAAAGACACAAATTGTCCAAAAAAAAAAAAAAAAAAAGATGAAAAATAACCAAAACACCGCAACAACATTTAAAGGAAAACAGATCTACATATAAAACACATTAAAAGGACTGAATGTTTGGTTCAGGACGTGTTTCACTAATGTTCCTAATGAACTGTTTTAATACTGGACTGAAAGAAGATGCAACCTGAATAAAACAAGTCACAAAGACAAAACGTCCAAAATGAGTTCATATTATCTAGAAACACATTAAAGATGATAGATTTAGCTCAGGACCGTTACATAGAATAGAATCGAATAGAATAGAATAGAATAGAATAGAATAGAATAGAATAGAATAAATGACCTTTATTGTCATTATACAGGAGAGAATGTACAAAATAATACAAAGACGTATTATTTAAAAAAAGATTTACAGCTAAAGTTAAAATACTTAAACAATAATGTAAATATACAGAGATTCTAAAATAAAATGTTTTTAGTATTTTATTTCCTCAGTGATGAATATAAACGTGTTACAACGTGTTTCACTGAAGATCAGGCAGAAAACAAACATCAACAACCTGGTTTCTCCTCAAATATTCAGCGTGTACGAGGACGAGGAGGAGGAGGAGGACGACGAAAGGAGGTGCACCCAGAGGATCCCGTGTTGGTAGGGAGCAGGGGGGAGGCAGCGGGGGGGGAGGCAGCGGGGGGGGAGGCAGCGTGGGGGGGGAGGCAGCGTGATCCCGCTGTGAAGCCGCGGCTGCTGGTTCTATATTTAGCTTCTGTTGCCATGTGCCGGGAATGTGAACGGCAGACGCACAAAATTACAGCTGCTGCTGCAACAATGAGTTCATGAAACGACAACACGCGACAACACGCGCCTACACACAGCTACACACACAGCTACACACACAGATACACACAGCTACACACACAGCTACACACAGCTACACACACAGATACACACAGCTACACACACAGCTACACACACAGCTACACACAGATACACACAGCTACACACACAGATACACACAGATACACACAGCTACATGCCTGCACACTGAAAACACTTTTATCATCCTGCAGGACAGAAATAATGGACTGAATTCATTTATGTCTGTTTGTATCCGTGTGGTTCACCAAGAAGAAGAAGAAGAAATTAGACACACAAAAAAAAAACGTCAACTCTTCCTCCTCTTCACAGTTAAAACCGTTTCTCTCTGGTTGTGCGTTCGGACCAAAGTGTCGCCATGAAAACTGGTCGATGCTGCTCCAATGAGACGACGCCGTCGCCCTCTGAACCTCGTCTCTGATTGGACGAGGCTCCTTTAACCTCCACCAACGAGAAGAGAGAAGAACGCCGTTTAATCTGAGGGAAGACAAGAAGAAGAAGCTTCCTTCCTTCCTTCCTTCCTTCCTTCCTTCCTTCCTTCCTTCCTCCATGACCCAGTTTCTCTTCACATTCAGCTCATGGACTCATGTCCTGACATTTTCTTTCAGAGTTCACTGGTAGAATTCACAGTTCATTGGTCCATCAATGATGAGCAGATGCAGCAGAACAGGCCCAAACCAGGACATTAGCGCCCCCATGTGTCCTGGAGGGATGAGGTTCTGATGCTGGAATGCAGTGTTGGTTCATCTCCAAACATTTAAACCAAACTATTCTACTCTGGTCTCATCTGTCCACTAAACATTGTCCCACATGTCCTTTGTGGACAGAGAGCAGTGTCTTTGGTTGTTGAGTGGATTCATCAACATGAACATCAGCCAATGTGAGAGAGGCCTTTAGCTGCTTAGAAGTTCCCCTGGGTTCCTCTGGTTCCTCTCCCACTATGATGGAGTGATGTTTGTTGGTGGACCACTCCTGTGGAGGGGAACAGTCGTCTTCAATCTGTCTGACTCTCTGTGGATTATTTGTGGCTTCCAGACTCTTTACAGATGGTTGTGGAACCTTTTCCAGCCTGATGAGCAACAACAACTCTTTTTCTGAGCTCCTCACAAAGCTCCTTTCATCTGTTGTCATCACACACTTCAACACAAACATGAGACAAATCCCTGATTTATAGAAACTAAACCAGGACCCGAGTCTCTTTAAAGTGATGGAAACACTGAACACACTGTGAACCTCTCTGATATGTAATATTGGCTCATTTTTCTGTTTCATGTGTTTGACTGTTTTCTCTTTCTCTACTTTCAGGACTTGTGTGAAAGTCTGTTGATGTTTTGAGTCATTTTTTTATGCAGAAATTGTCGTGTTAAATGTATCATTTATTGAGTTTAGTTACTTGTTTCTTTAGATCAGGGGTTGGAAACCTTCAACACTCAAAGAGCCACAAAAACCCCTTTACGTCTAAAATGAAGATAACTCTGCATATGTCGTTTTTTACCTCTATGTTAGGCCTAAAGTGAGTTTCATTTGTGAAATGAAATAACTGCTACAGAGAAAACGAAATTTTCCTAATGCATTTATGTAACATAACAGGGATTTATCCGTGGTTGTCTTACCTGAGGTAGAAAACTTCAATAAATAGCGGGCTGCACCTGCCGGCGGCAGTTGTGACGTATATTTTGAGCGACAAAAAATTAAATACGCTTTATTTTAATGTTACAAGATCATCATCAATTCAAATTTAGAATTATATGTAAAAAAAATAATAATAATAACACACTAAAATAAAAATACATTTGAATTAAATACTCGACAGCAACTAGTAAATGTGCTGCAATGCACTCTGGGAGTTCAGTGCGGTGTGGCGTTCAGTGTCATTCAGTTGTTGTGTAAACTCCCGCTCGTTCGCTGATGAGTTGCCGCTATTCTGAGGCAGTTAGCGTGAAAACGTGAACGGCTTTGATCAGTGTCGTTGCTCCGCACCGCTCGCTGCAGAGTGCCGCGACAGCGGAACGAAAGAGCCGCATGCGGCTCCGTTTCCGCGGGTTTCCGACCTCTGCTTTAGACCTACATACTGTGGTTGTTGTTGTTGTGTTGTGTGTTAGTCACAAGATTTAAGTCAAGATTTAAAATGTCTGGTTCTCATTTATTTATTTATTGAGCAAACCAGTTAAAAAACATACAGAGCAAACTCAGAATCAACGGACATTAAATTATAAAAAAGTGATCAATTCAGACATTGACAGAAACCACAAATATTTTTAAAAAATAATCAGGATTAAAGAACAAACTATAGGAATTCATTTAATTTAGTGAATAATAGAAACAAATAGCTTAAAATTTCAGTGTGTGTGGAATATCCTGTTACGCGTTTCTCCGTCAAAGGAGACATTATGTTTAGAAAAATTGAAATCAAGTAAAAGGTAGTTACTTTTCTACTTCATCACCCACAGAGCAGGCAATTTATCAGACGAGTGCGCCATCTAGTGGTGAAACGGAGAAATGCAGACTTCACAAATCCTCTGCGGTTAGTAGGGGTTTAACTTGAAGCGGGTGCAGCGAGTGGTGTTGTCCACCGTGCACATGTCCATGGACTCGTTTTCGTGCTCGTTGGACGTGCTGATGCACCAGCCGGGATACTTCACCGACTCGAACATGTTGTTGTCGAGTTCTGTCGTTATCTTGTAGAAGAGCAAACGGTCCATGTTTCCCTCGATCTCTTGCAAATTCTCATGGCATTCCTGACAAAAGACAAAAATAATCTGTTTATGTTGTTTGCAACAGAGAAGAAATGAAGCAAAAGCAAAAACCTTAGTGCATCTTTCAGAGTTTTCTACTTTTCTGCATAAAAATGACTAAAAATATCAACATATTTTCCCACAAGTCCTGAACAACGAGAGAGAGAAATATTAAACTGCTCAGGAAAATGAGCCATGTCACTTAAATCTCTAAGTAAAAACTGGTCTACATTTGTAAAAGCGTCACAAATATCTAAAGCTAAAACCCTTTTACCCTCTCATGGGAGTATTGATATAAAACTTTATCACTAACGTACAATGGAAACACTTTTTTCACATTTTCCTGTCACTGGAGTTGAAGTTGCAAAACACCTTTGAAACATGAACAAAGAGCAAATGGAAGAAATATGTCATAAATATCACTTTTATTTCTACGGAAACGCAGCTAGTGAGGTTCACCTCTAGGATTAAAGGTTCATCTGTTTCCATCACTTTAAAGAGACTCAGGTCCTGGTTTAGTTTCTATAAATCAGGGATTTGTCTCATGTTTGTGTTGAAGTGTGTGATGACAACAGATCAAAGGAGCTTTGTGAGGAGCTCAGAAAAAGAGTTGTTGTTGCTCATCAGGCTGGAAAAGGTTCCACAACCATCTCTAAAGAGTCTGGAAGCCACAAATAATCCACAGAGAGTCAGACAGATTGAAGACGACTGTTCCCCTCCACAGGAGTGGTCCACCAACAAACATCACTCCATCATAGTGGGAGAGGAACCAGAGGAACCCAGGGGAACTTCTAAGCAGCTAAAGGTAAAATACTCTCCACAGCCCTGAGTGTGACAGAGGTGCGTTCACGGTACTTTTACAGTGCAGGAACTTGCAAACATGCCGCGTGGCACATTATTAATTTTTCTTCGATTACAGTGTTTTTATGATCATGAGAAGCCAAAATCGAAATCAAAATTCGATTAATCATCCTGCCAACATTCACTCTAAGCTCTGTTTTTTCTTTCTTTTGTGACTCTGTGTTTGAGATTTATTTGTGATGCGTTTACCTCCAGGTTCAGCGTGACCTTGTTGTTGTTCATGGAGCAGGACATGTACAGGTTGTTGTGGATCGACAGGGCGACGATCTGACTGCAAGAACCTCTGTTTGTAGGGATGTAACTCGACATTTTAAACGTCACTGAAAGAGACGGAAACATAACGTTACGTTAGGTTCACAAGCAGCGTGAGTGATGAAGAGTCTCGTAGGAACCTCTTCTACCTTTGTGCTCAGAGTTTCCTCCTTTAAGGGTGATGGCCTGAAGTTTGTATTCTCCGCACCGATGGATGATATCTCTCTGAGCGGAGTCACGCAGCTCGCAGCCCTTCATGCTCCTCCACTTCCGGAAACACTGTCCCACTCCGGTCGAGTGGTCGCTCAACTCCATGACCGCAACTTCTGCAGGGAACAGAAAGAGAGGCAGGAACTTTCATTTCCTAAATTCACGTTTCAAAATTCAAGAAGTAGCCTCCAGAGAGACGTGGAGGTAAAACAGTTTTTTTTACGCACCCTCCACCACCTTGTCCATGATGGCGCTGCAGAGCTCGCCGTCGCTGAGCGCGCGGTCTCCGTGCGTCAGGAACTTCTTCAGCGCGTTCACCACCAGCACCAGGGTGGCGACGCTCTTCATGTTCCTGCCGCAGGAAACCTTCAGGTCCAGGCCCTCGTCCAGCTGGAAGGTCTCCTCCTGCACGTCCTGCACGTCCTGCACATTAGAGACCAGGAGATACAGCATCGAGCATCAGTCACTGACAGTCCCGACTCTAACGAGAAGTTTTTATTGCCCCCGAAGGCCAAACCCAAGCCACACGACACAAAAAGACTCAAACACACAAAAGAAACACTTCACTTTTAGCATTGTGCTAGTTCTCGTTTTTAGCTTCAAATTAAGAGCCAGGAACAAAAGATCACTACCAAGTTATAAAAGCTTATTAAAAGAATTAAGAGACACCTAACACCTAAAACCAGACAAATACTCGAACACAAAACTTTGATTTGAAACCTTCATTTGAGATATTTCATCTCAATGTGCACGCTAACCTTTTCCTGTGCTAGATTTTAACCATAATGTAACGTTAAACTTTAACAGCTGGTAATGAACTACAGGTTATTTATCAGCTGGCGTCACTTGCAGTCAGGTAGCAAACGTTTTAAAGCTCACATCATGTGTTTGAATTATAATTTTTATTAGGTCGTCAAATGTACAAACTTCAGCCTGTTACACGTCAAATCAGAGCGTCTGAAAGTGACGACGCGCGTAAAGGACGATGAAAAACTCACCTTTGTGTCAAAGCAGCAGGACTCGACTTCTCTCTCACCTTCGGACGAGCTGTAAAATAAGAGTAGGAAATGAGAAAAAAAGTCAGAATTCTGAGAAAAGAGTCAGAATTCTAAGATTTAAATCAGAATTCTGGGGGGAAAAAAGTCAGAATTCTGAGAAAAAAGTCAGACTTTTGAGAAAAAGTCAGAATTCTGAAGAAAAAAGTCAGTAAAGTCAGAATTCTGAGATTAAAGTTATGCATCATGTAGTAATGTGGATCAGGGCCACGTGCAGTAGTAGGTAATGTACAATCTGGGTCAGGGGTATTTCTTCCTTCCTGTTACGGACAGAATTCTGAGATTAAAGTTAAATTCTAAGTTAAATTCTTTTTTTTTTTTTTTTTCCGTGGCCCTAATCCTCTTCCGTACTTTGGTGACCATAACAAGAAGCAGGAAAAACCACTGACCCAGATTGTACATAACCTACTACTGCACGTGGCCCTGAACCATGTCACTAGATGATGCATTTAACCCTAAACAAACAAACCTAAACTTATTATTAGATTAGATTAGATTAGATTATTCCATACATTACACCGCTGGGTGACTGATCTGTATTTAATGAATTCATTGAGAGGGGGCGGGGCCGTGCTGTGCAGAACTTACACAAGACAGGTTATACCGAGGCCAAGTGGTAAAACAGATGGGCTGAGTTGGAGCTAGCTTGTTGTCTTTTGACGTTGCTAGCAGCTAAGATGTTGTTTTTGGTCACAGAACTGGATTTATTTCAAAAAACAAATAACTGAGGGGAAATAAACCATTTTAAATGACTCTGAGAGGCTCGGTGAGAGACAGCCACACCCATTCAACTGAAGGGGAACAAAGTTTTTAAATTTACATCCCAGAACTGGATTTGTTTTTTTTGTTTTTTTGTTTTTTCTTTAAGGTTGTAGCTAACTAGCTAACATGGAAAGAAAGACTTTATAACTAGTGTCATCTTTCAAATGAAGCTATAAATGAGATTCCATTACATGTAGGTGCAGGTGCATTTAAGTAGGTTAAAGAATACTCGTTTTTATTTTGGTTCACCAACACTTTAACATGACACATGTATGTAAATGAGAAGTGAAACACGTTGCCGGATGGAGCGGTTCCGTCTCAGAGTCAATAACTCAGGATGTTACACCAGATAAACACTTTGGAGAACTCTTCCTTTTTAAAGTTAACAGAACACACGTATTTAAATGGATAATGATGATAATAACAACAGTGGACTCACCTGTCCAGAGCGTCGGCCAGATCCAAGGTGCTCATCTTGACTCTGGATTATAACACGAGAGGAAAATAAAGGATTCTCTGGTTGACTTTGAGCTGAGGGTCACGTCCTGCTCGCTGCTCTGAGAGTCGTCTCAGTCTGAGCGTCTGTTTGACAGACCACAGCCTCCACTTCCCCTTCTGAAGAGGTGTGCTTTCTCTCCCAGTGACGTCACAGACCACAGAACTCACATTCACTTACAAAGCCTCACGGAAAGCTCAAAGCGCTCAAACTCAAACACTTCCTCCTCTAATGTCCGAAAAGCAGAGATTACAGAGTGAGTAATCAGTGAAAACCTGTCGGGATGAGTCAGACATCAACACACAAATTAAAGGTGGAAGTTGGTAACCTGTTTTTCCTGCATCTGCACAAGTTTTAGTTCCTTCCTTCCTTTCACAGTAGGTGAGGAAAGTATCATGTCCTTCCGCGTGTCTCATTCCTTACTTTCCTTTTTTTTTTTTTAAATATTTGGTCCACATGTACATTTATTCTCCCTCTGAGTCTGACTGAAAATGACTCGAGTCTCCTCTGAATGAAGTTCAGTTCCCAGTGGAGTCCCGGTCCTGCAAAGATCTGCAAGGTTTCTGTCTGGAAACTATCATTAATTGAATAATAAATCTGTAAACACTTGATTTACAGTGAATTTAGCATCGTGGCTAACCTACAAGTGAGCTAGTATTGGTGTTAGCTGTTGTTGGTGGCTAAGATGTTGATTCAGTTAAACGTTTTGGCCAGATAATGCGGGAAGAAAGACTTGACGTACATGACGACGATCACAGGACAAAAGTGGACGAGAAACAAAACCCCGTCAAATTCCACGGTTAAAACCTGTTTATTTACGCTTATTAACGTTTCTAGTTTGATACAACACACAAATTTAACAGATTTCATCAATAGCAACGAGCTACAACGTCGCTAATGGGCAAGAACTTGTTTGAGGATTTAATTGCTCCGTCTTTGCTCGGCCACGTTCAGGTTTTAAAATGAACAGTTTTATATTTGTCACACATTGGGTGACTTCATTATAATATAAATAATGAAATAATCCCAAGTGTCTAATAAAAGCTCAGGTCTCAGGGGATTAAAGAATAAATACGTCAGAGAATACGCCTTCGCTTCACTCTCTATATGAGTGAACGGAGGGTTTTCCTGGAGGTGACAGCTCATGAGCCTTTACTGTGGTTTTTTTGATGTGAATGTATCTGAAGGTAGCGACACCAGTGCCAGCTGAGATCATCTTTCCTCCGCCTCCAGGTTCTGAGAGGAAAACGAGTGTTTGTGGTGACACAGAAAAGAAAGTGTGTAAACCGGGAGAAACCGGCTTTTTGAGACACTGAAGGTGAGAGGATGAACAGGAACATCCAACCTGAATGGAACTGAACTGACGCCTACTTCCCATAATGCATCCTGGTTCCATGTGTCCTCCAGGTCAGAACCATCAGACCAGAACCACCTCCTCCTCCTTTTCTTCTGCCTCCACCTCCTCTTACTTCTTCTCTTCTTCCTCCCCTTCTTCTTCATCCTCTTTAATCTCATCCTCCTATTCCTCTCCATTATCCTCTTGTTCTTCCTCTTCCTCCTCGTCCTCCTCCTCCTCGTCCTCCTTCTCCTCCTCCTCCTCTTCCTTCTCCTCCTCGTCCTCCTCGTCGTCCTCCTCCTCCTCCTCCTCCCCCCTGGTTCTCCTCCTTCCTTTGGACCACCACAGACCAAACTGTTCCACTCTTTTACGTCTCCACCCACCGACAGGAGCCACAGGTGGTCATTATGTTGTGGCTGATCGGCGTAAACAAATATGACCGCATCCGGTTTTTGTCAAAAGTTTAGATTTTACCCGCTCACGCTCTCAGAAATCGGTCTCTGAGGATTCAGAGCGAAGCAGAAATGACGGGAGTTTCCTCTGATTCAAACATGAAGAGTCTGACGACGACAACAACAACATAATAATAATGGTAGTAACAATAATTAAAGGAAGTTTTCTTATTATTCACGTTTTCAGGTCTGTTATATAATCTAGGAGGAGTGTCCGGTTTCTGATGAGATGTAGCGAGATCTAGGGAGGAAGTCTCTCGGAGGAAAACCCCAGGGTGTGTCTTCATTTGTGTTTTAAATATTCCATCAATTTACATTCCCCAGAATAACAGAAACATTTGTCCCTCCCACGTACAGGGATTCCTTTTGAGAAGCATGAATCATGAAAACGACTGTTAAAAAAAACACAAAAGACATGACAAGACAACAGCCATGTTCATTGAGAATAAAAGAACCGGAATTACCAGACTGAATATCAATAAATAGAAACAGAAACATTTCTTAGCAACGACACAAGACCTGAGATTAAACCTACACAGTATCAGAAAGGTGGTCATAATGTTATGCATGGTCCCTGGCACAACAACAAGCTGAAATATTCTCATGACTGTATTTTAATACTGAGAACGAGGACAGTGGCTGAGTTTTCAGTTTCAGAACAGGTTATTTGCATTGAGTTAATCAGCCTAGATTATCTTCCACACTAACCACACCAATAAATAAATAAATAAACAATATATATATAAATAAATAGCTGGTCTAGACGTGTGTGTGTATATATATATATATATATATATATATATATATATATATATATATATATATATATATATTAAAAAATACATCATCAATGAAGCCCAGATCAGACGATTCACTACTGAAGCACATTTTAAGATAAAAAAGAAAAGGAGACGACATCTCTGTCTGCTCGGGTCAGTGGGTGGGTTTAACTCTAGTCCTGTGTGATATAAATGCCAATAACATGAAAACTATTCATTAATTTAACACCAAAATTCATTTCAACGAGGTTCAATCCCGTCGACGTGAAACAAGTTCATAATGACGTGAATCCAACATCAAAAAAATATCAAATAATACAGAAGCAGGACGATGGTTTTCTCGGAGCACAGGATCATGAACGCAGAACCGAAAAATGTGTGTGGTCGCGGGATAAAATGTGTGTTTTTTATGGAATGCAAAAGTAAATAACTGCGTTTTTGCAACTGCAGGAAATAAAAAAAGACGTAATGAAGCGTGAACACGTTGGAGTTTTGGTGGTGACGTCCCCGATCATTGTGACGTCTGGACCAGCTGCAGGACGGATGAGCTCATCATGCAGATCCTCAGTCACAGCCAGGTGTTCTGATGATGTGTTACATAGAATATAACCAAAGAACAGGTGTTCTGATGATGTGTTACATAGAAAACCAAAGAGAGGAAGTGTTATATGTGTTGTTATGTGAGAGAAAGAACGGCCACGCCGGGCGACATTAGTGGTGGTGATGTGGAGCTCAGATGAGGTTGTGAATGTGAATATCAGACCGAGAGGTGAGATGATAAAGGTTTGAGGAGAGATTATCTGATCGTGGTCTGACACTGATCTGCCCACGTGTTTTTTTAATTCACGACCAAGCCTTTTATTTGTGAACGGCTGAAGAAGACCCGCTGGCGACCAGGTCAGCTTCACACACTCAGTAACCACGGTAACCAGCTCGCTCTCTCTCGGGGTCGATTAAGATTAACTTCCCTTTGTGGAACAGAAAACGCTGAGTCGACAAGCCCTCGATCCTAAACCACTGAACCTAAACGCACACAGAAAACTCTCCCTCATGCAGCATCGTCTGCTCGGTTCACCTCGGCGATCGGTCTGGTCTGCGCCGCGGTGAACCTCTCTGAACTCGTTTCAACTGTGTGGGCGCCTGCTTGTATATATATAGGTATATTCTGTTGAACTCGGGTGTGAAAGTCTTCAAAAACCACCAACACATGGGGAATTACAATGTAATTTCCATGGCAGGAAATCAAAAAGAACACGGTACGGATATGAGATGCACGTATATTTCTATTTGTAAATCACGCCTGAGTTGTATGTTAGATCCTGACCACAGCATCTCAGGGGAGGAGGATGCGTCAGACATGTGGCTGCAACAGGAAGTGACCTTTAAGATTCAAAGACGAGCTCTGTTTGAAGAAGTAAATCTTGTTCAGACCTGATATTAACCAGTGTCCATCTTTAAGCATTAAACGTGGAATTATTATTATTATTATTATCTGTTCATCTAGAAGCAGTAATTTATTTCTATTGATACGTATATTATCCATTTTTATTTTGTCACCTCGAGTTCATTTCACTTGATGCTGAACTCGGAACGTGGACAAAGAAAGAAACGGGCTCAGGTTTCTTAATGAGGATGTGGACACAACACTAACAATGACACAAACAGGATCTGAAACACTAGAGAACAACAACAACCCAGAGGTGAACAAAAGGCCACAAAGTCAACAGGTCGAATTATATGTTTCAACTTGTCTGTTCTCTAGTTAATGGAATAGAATAGAATGGATTCAGGTCAGGACTTGATTCTTCTTTGATTGTTCATTTGGCATCACCCAGTATCCTTCCATCCATCCTTCCTTCCTTCCTTCCTTCCTTCCTTCCTTCCTCCATGACCCAGTTTCTCTTCACATTCAGCTCATGGACTCATGTCCTGACATTTTCTTTCAGAGTTCACTGGTAGAATTCACAGTTCATTGGTCCATCAATGATGAGCAGATGCAGCAGAACAGGAACAAACCAGGACATTAGCGCCCCCATGTGTCATGGAGGGATGAGGTTCTGATGCTGGAATGCAGTGTTGGTTCATCTCCAAACATTTAAACCAAACTATTCTACTCTGGTCTCATCTGTCCACTAAACATTGTCCCACATGTTCTTTGTGGACAGAGAGCAGTGTCTTTGGTTGTTGAGTGGATTCATCAACATGAACATCAGCCAATGTGAGAGAGGCCTTTAGCTGCTTAGAAGTTCCCCTGGGTTCCTCTGGTTCCTCTCCCACTATGATGGAGTGATGTTTGTTGGTGGACCACTCCTGTGGAGGGGAACAGTCGTCTTCAATCTGTCTGACTCTCTGTGGATTATTTGTGGCTTCCAGACTCTTTACAGATGGTTGTGGAACCTTTTCCAGCCTGATGAGCAACAACAACTCTTTTTCTGAGCTCCTCACAAAGCTCCTTTCATCTGTTGTCATCACACACTTCAACACAAACATGACACAACTTGTCCTGAATGCAATATTTGTGTTTCATGTGTTTGATTGAGAATGCAGATATTCTAGCCGTGTAATAGACTGAACTAGACTCGAGTCTCTGCTACAAACACCACTGACCACTTTTACGTGCACTTTAAAGTGGAAACAGGAAACAGACACATGTAGATCTTCACGTACCCTCTGAGTTTTGTTTCCCAGAAAAGTAGCCGAGCTGAATCTGCCGCTTTGCTTAATGACCAAATATGTCACGTTCACCTGGTTGCAAAGGTCTCAGAAGAAGCAAAGATCAGCTTCCAAACTAACGGCCGATCTTCACACTGGAGTTGGAGCTAATCAGTGCTAACCAGCTTTTACTGAAAATGCAGCAGGAGAGAAGACAGACGACGCCTGAGCATCTTCTAAGGTGTAAATCTAATGATGAAATGTAAATCTAACTTAAGACATCATAGTTCTTTTCAAAAGATGTTTCAGAAAATGTTTTAATTTCTTGTTTTATTTTATAACAACAAGAAACACAAACAAGTAACAAAAACTTTTGGTGCACATAGACTGTAGATAGACTGCCGCCATCTTGTTTGTAGGCGCAATCTGAGCTGTAGAGGTCATTATTATCGATGACACGCCCACTAGAATATTTCACAGCAAAGGCTTCTGTGTAGATTTATATCCTGACGTCGACCTCCCCCGAAACATTTCGTTTCGTTTCATATGCGTCACGTCGAACAGCTTCGGTATTTCCGGCTATTTATGCATCGCGGCAGTTTTTGAATTGGCTGTTTTGGATCAATAGAGACGGAACACGTCGAGGAAAAGTTAAATAAAACATTTATACGACTCAACTTTGGGGAAATTGTGGCGAAAGTTTCAGTCAACATTGAAAATGGAAATAAAAATTAACCAGACTGGCAAAAAAAAAAAAGACACAGCGACGCAAGTCCAACAGTGACAGTATAAATCTCACCTGTATCACGTTTGGCTAATGCTGCGCTCTGCTTTAGTTAGCTAGCTTTTCATTTATAATCTCAGAAAGCTAAAGCTGAACTCTGGGAGATATCTGGAAGACCTGCTTGTATGTGATCTTTATTTAGTTTAGTTTGAAGTGCTTTTCTTTTCAGGTAAACTGGGTAAAACCACCGGAGGCAATTTTGTTTTGGACTGTGCCAAATATCTCAAGCTACTTCCCCGTCTTTGCTGAAGATGAGCTTTTCTCTGATTGTTGTGTGTATGTTATTTGTTCTAGTGGGATTATTTTCTCTGAAAATTAATAAATTAAAAAAATAGGTGGGAACAAAAAGAGTATAACTGAGGAAAAACGTCAAAGTTCCCTCAGATTCTTTTTAGATGAGCACAACTTCTAGTTTAGTAAATTTCAAACAAAACAAATGGTTGTCAACGGCAACTGTCAATCATCACGATGTCACGTCCCGTTTTTATAGCGACAAAATAACTAAACTGATACTGGCTTTAGTTTTTTAGTTCTGCCCACTAACACGAAAAGGGGGCGGGGCTTATGTCCTATACTGCAGCCTCCAGCCACCAGGGGGAGCTCTACTAGATGGCGTCCACTTGTTTTATCTATGGTGCCACAGACAATGATTTAAACTCTGGTACGATGCATCACTTTGCTAAATTCTCCCCGAGTTTTCCCAGTTTTCACCACAGAAAACGATTTGAATCACGGGCGCAGAGACATTTACCTGACGCATATCAGGGAACAAGAACTACAGCAACACAGAATCAGAACAGGGTTGAGTTTATTTCCTAAGAAATTATTGAAACTGTTAAATGCAAACGGCGTCTCAACGCACCCCAAAACTGGCAGCATTCCTAAAAATCAACATAACAAATACAAGGATGAGAAGTTCTACACAAATGTAACATGGACAGGAAGAGGAACTGACGGAGGCGTTCAGTTCTTGGTAGCTCATGGTAACAGTGTCGTGTTGTACCTGAAAAATCTACAAACTACAAATTAAACTCTAAGCAGTCATATATTAATAAACGCTTCTCCACGTCGTCGGCGTCTCCGCACTCGAAGGATTTATCTCGGTTTATAGGAGACAAAGTCTTGATTATCTTACTCTTTTTTTTTAATCTTTTTTTTTTTTTTTTTTACATTCAGTTCTTAGATACTTTAGAAATGAACTTATTACAACAAAAATACAACCGCTGAAAAATATTTACTCAGAAAAAAAAATAATAATAATAATCTCCTGGAATATTGAAGTGAGTGATAACACTGAATGAATCAAACACAAGAGATGAACGCTGTGACGAAGCTGATGCAGAGCTGACTTTTAAATAACCGACGCAAAAAAAATGACTGAAAACATCAGCGGATCTTTTCCAACAGAGAGAACGACGAAGAGAAACCAACCAAACACATGACAGAGAAATATAACACGAGTGTGATGGTTTATTCAGGAAAATGAGCCAATATTACACATCAGAAAGGTGAATGGAAGTGTATGATGCAAAGGACAAGACTCCGCCCACTTTTACACCTCACAGACATGAATATTCATTTTCTCTAATAAATAAATACCCGCAGATGATATTTCTAATTCATGTGTCTCATCGGCTTCTCTTTGCCGTCTTTCAGGATTTGCGTGATTATTTCTGTCTGTTTTCAGTCATTTTTTTTTGCACCGAAGCTACAGCTGCACTATAAAAGGTGACTATAGATTACACGGCTCTATTGCAAACTCTCCTAAGCAAAATCTCCAGCTAATTTCTGTGTTAACTTGTAAATGATTCATGTACAAAAAAGAAAAAAAAACAAAAAACTTTGGAAACGGAAGCAAGGAAATTTTTTGCCGTTTTTGTGCGACGTCTCATTTCCCTGAATCTCTACAGCAGACGGTGGCGAGTGCAAAGCGTTGCCAAAACACTATAAATACCAGGGGACGATTATTCAGAGATCATCTCTGACGTAGTCTACACACATGCAACAATGACGGGTTAAATGTGTGACGGTCCCAGAAAGGACGTGAACACAGTCAAAGACAAAACAAACGGACGTGGACATGAAGAGGAATGTGAACACCACTAAAGTTCAGCATGTGATAAGTTTATGGTGGGAGGCTGTTCAGCCGGAGGCTCCGACCACGTCACCATGAGCAGGGCTCAGTTTAAACCCCATGAGGTCGGTGCAGGGTGGAGGCTCACGGCGCCCTCTGCTGGACTGAAGACTTATAGCTCAGATCAGATCGGGTCGGCTCATCACACACACACACACAGGATTGTTGTGGCTGATTATTCTTTTTAATTCTTTTTATCTAGAACTCAGGGAACGTTTGTGACTTTCTATCCTCCATGATTCTAGATTTAGATCCGGTTCAGACCTTTTATTAGCATCCGTCCTGAGTGACCTGGTCTCTCGAGACCACATTGTGGAGGCGGTCTGCGACCGACGTGACCTCGTTGCTTTGGTTTAGTGTGAACCCACATTAATGAGTCCTGGTCCCATTAAAAACCAGATACTGAACTCATTCATTTAACCGCTGGTAGAAATGAACCAGAATCAGAGACGTCTGTTCATTAGCGACGAGACTTTAAATAAGAACGACAAGAAATACGAAGAAAAACAAAGCAGCTGTTCTTGGTTCGGAAACAGCAGCAGGTAGAGATCCATTAGAAACAACACTAATTTAAGTGGAGATCAATAAATAAATTATAACTTAAAGGAGTTTTTCCATCTGGTTCCTAAATCTGGATCATGTCTCCAAGTCTCCAACCATGTGGTCCTGGTTCTGGTCCAGTGGTAGGTAGAGATCCATTAGAGACAATATTCTACTGACCACATGGTGGCGCTGCTGCTGATTTACACACAGACTGAGGTCAGATCTCCAGGTAATTAATTAATTAATTAATTAAGAGCAGGTAGATGGACCAGGTGAGACCGGACTGTTCAGGGTGGATGTTAATAAAAAAGTCCTTGTTGTGTTCCGGCCTTTTATCAGGATAAACAGACGCTTTTATTTCTTAATTTATTTGAGTTATTGAAGCAAAACTTCATTCTAGAGTTGGTCTAGTTTTGGAGTGTTCAATCTGAATCTGGACCGCTTTTAAATTTGACCCAGAATTCATAGCGAGTCACCGCAGCTTAAAGAACACACAAACCGAAACGTATTTGTTGGCTTTCCTGTCATTTTACATCACAAACACTGTTCAGTCTGAGCAGCGTCACACGAAGGTAGAAAGAGTCAAATCCGGACGTACCTCGCAAACTCGTAAAAATAGCTTAATACTTCTCCACGGTGCAAACCTGCCTTTGACCAACTCCGATGTTTTGTTTAGTGTCTGAAACGGACGGATACTTCGACGCACAAACACACACAGGAAAAAAAAAGAGGACACGTTATGTAGCTTTGGCACCAGACAGGCTAAAGTGAGGAAGTGGCAATGCAACGAGTTTAGTACAGGAGGCTAAACCTGGAAGAAAGGCACCGCCAAAATAAAACTAAACGGATTCATAGAACGTGGCAAGAAACAGGAAGTGAACCATATGGAATTATGTGCATTTTTTTTTTGTCTTAAATTATAAACGAACCACCTGATAAGTTTATTGTTTCTTTTAAAAATAAAATAAAGCGTCATTCATTTGAAATGCGAGGATTTATTACTGTTTTTTTTTTATTTTATGATGAACTAATGCAGAAAAAAAATGGATCACATCATTTTTCCTGCCACTCTATATCCATATTTATATTAAATATTTACACGTATTAAATCCAAAGTGTATAAAACAACACAAAGAGATAATTGCGATGAAAAGCACATAAGAGGAATGGAGAAGTGAGATCTACACAACAGACAAATAAAATCACTCTCACTCCAGTCTTGTCCAATAACTACGTTCCAGCCATAGATGATTCATCAATAAAAACAAAACAAAAAAAAAAATCTACTTGGTTGTTGTTGCTGTTTTTCTTTACAGTGTGCAGATAGAACCGCACTACCCATGAGCCTCCTCTTCTGTGGAGCTCTCCTGGGATCGGCTGCCACCTGTGGAACCCGACCAATGAGAGGAGAGCTGGGGTGAGGTCATGGTGAGGTAAACAAACACAAGGAGGCTTTAAGGCGGCGGCGGAGGAGGAGGAGGAGGAGGAGCAGGAGGAGGTGGTAACGCACGAAAGGAAAGCGACTGGAAGATGGCGCAAAGACGAGTTTAGAGAAACTTTTAGATCATTTTAAGTTTCATATTTTAGTTTAGTTCCATCTTTTCCAACTTTTTTAAAGCACATCTGGTGTGAAACATGTACCCCGACTTCCATATTAGAGGTTTCTCTGCATGAACAAACAATAATCCAGCCTCTTTCTGCCTTCAGATGGTTTGTGTAACGAAGAATCTAACATTGGTGTCTATGGGAGGAGGTTGGGGTGGATGGAGGGTGCGCAAAGTGCTCAACAGTCACACAAGAGAACTGACCTTTCACAAAACCCCGCCCCGAGCGGTCATTGCCCAATCATACATCCTAGCAACGGTTACTATGTAAACAAGGTCCGTCAAGCTGCTGAACTCCGACAAGATAAATGTTGACGTGGTGTCGTGGGACACTACAGGTAAGAGTTTACCTGGGGGGTCGTGTTCATCCTGAAGTAGCTCAAACAGTGCGGAAGACGCCACTACAGCTACGTCCGAACAAAATAAACAAACATACATACGTCTGCCCCGAGCTAAGGCTAGAATGGGCTAAAGCTTCAGTGATAGCTAGCTAACGTCGAGCTAGCAAGACGTTCATATATACAAAACTGTATATCTAAGTTGTGGTTACTATTGGCTAATATAATGTTGTTAACTTAATGTTAGCTAGCTAGCTAGTGAGTTCATGTTCGCTAGCTAACTTTAGCTGTTGGGTCT
Source organism: Mugil cephalus (assembly GCF_022458985.1). Taxonomy (NCBI): domain Eukaryota; kingdom Metazoa; phylum Chordata; class Actinopteri; order Mugiliformes; family Mugilidae; genus Mugil; species Mugil cephalus. The sequence continues at coordinate 2,057,378 of NC_061788.1, forward strand.
CAATGCTGGGAGCTCGCTCTAATGTTATGTTTTGTTATGTTTACATCAAACTTGAACACATCGTCTCAACAGGTAATTGTAACTTCATCTTTCGTGTAGTATTTTGTGCTCGTTGTATTTGAGGTAGAGGTCACGGGTTTTTTTCAGATTTTGCCATTGACCGGTATGCTTGCATTTTTCTCCTTTGTTGCATATTTTAATATTTTGGATATAACCCTCCGTGCTGTAACTGCTTTACCTCGACCTGGAGGATTAAAAAGGTAAATAGTCTTTGGACCAATTTAATGAAGCTTATATCTGAGATATAATATATGTTTTTCCACAGATACATTAGATATATGTATCTTATGGATGTTTTTTAGCTAAATGCTAATCCATCATCCACTTTACTGTCCACTAAATATGTTAGTAAAAAGTCAGAAGGAAATTATATTACTTAGATGTGAAATTGTGAAATTTCCCACTTTGGGATCAATAAAGTATCTATCAATCTATTAGATGAGATTTATTTAATCACTACTGTGGACTATTAACTCATATACTTAATGATTATTACTTCATAGATTAGATGAGACTGATTTAACTTCATAGTACTTAGATGAGACTACTTTAACTTCATAGTACTTAGATGAGACTTCATAGTACTTAGATGAGACTTATTTAACTTCATAGTACTTAGATGAGACTTATTTAACTTCATAGTACTTAGATGAGACAACTTTAACTTCATAGTAAGATGAGACTAATTTAACTTCATAGTACTTAGATGAGACTTCATAGTACTTAGATGATACTTATTTAACTTCATAGTACTTAGATAAAACTAATTTAACTTCCTAGTACTTAGATGAGACTTCATAGTACTTAGATGAGACTTATTTAACTTCATAGTACTTAGATGAGACTTCATAGTACTTAGATGAGACTTATTTAACTTCATAGTACTTAGATGAGACAACTTTAACTTCATAGTAAGATGAGACTAATTTAACTTCATAGTACTTAGATGATACTTATTTAACTTCATAGTACTTAGATAAAACTAATTTAACTTCCTAGTACTTAGATGAGACTTCATAGTACTTAGATGAGACTTATTTAACTTCATAGTACTTAGATGAGACTAATTTAACTTCATAGTACTTAGATGAGACTAATTTAACTTCATAGTACTTAGATGAGACTTCATAGTACATAGATGAGACTAATTTAACTTCATAGTACTTAGATGAGACTAATTTAACTTCATAGTACTTAGATGAGACTTATTTAACTTCATAGTACTTAGATGAGACTTCATAGTACTTAGATGAGACTAATTTAACTTCATAGTACGTTGGATGAGATGACTCTGAGCAACCGATACTCAAATAACATTCTAGTCTCGTCTAATTAACACTTTCTCTTAGTTTTAGTTTGTAACTGTTCAGTCACAGGAAAAACGGTCGTTGTTGAAAACTTTTCCATCATCTTTGTTGATAAAACGAACTCCGTCTAGAAGTCGACTGACTGGACCCTTAAAAACCAGCGTCTCACATGGACGTCAGAGAACATGTTTCACCACCTTCTGTTGCTGTTATGAAACATCATCGGTGTCTTTAGACCTCAGACATGCAGGACGGAGGAGAGAGGACATTATAAGGAAGGACAGAAACTAACATCAACATGCTAGAAGACAGGATGAAGGTGAAAGACAGGGACTGCACCAGAGAGGAGGGGGGGGGCAGTGAGAGGCTGCTTTACCTCATGCAAAAAAATAATAAACCACTAACAGTAGTTCTCAATGGTATCAAAGAATGAGAAGTTTACAGGAAACTCTGAACAGGCCAGAGACAAAGAGGAGACACGGAGGCACGCGAGGAGGGAAAAGAAAGACAAAGAGAAAATTAATTCAGTTGAGCTGGAGGCAAACAGGAAAGCACATTCCTACAGAACCACAGCCGCCTGGAAGCCGTGGGGCTGGGCGAGGGGTCGGCGGGCTGCAGACCCCGGCAGGTTTCAGCAGCGCTACCTTGTGTGGTGGTGTTCCTGTCGTTGAGCAGCTTGGTCTGACTGTTGGGAAGGATCTTGATCTCCGGAGGATCTGGACTCTGGCCGACGCGCGACGCCATGAGAGCGTTCAGATACTGCAGACGTGTCACCTGCAGCACGGACACCACAGGAACCGCAACGCATTATTTCACTTTCACTACCAGAAATGCTCTAAATGGAAAGAAGAGGTTTCATCCGAGTATCTTCTTCAGTTCTGAAGGACTGGAGGGACGTCTGAGGTCATTAATGACTCGTTAGGGAAGGAGGACATTGAAGAACTGTTAGCATCAGCCCCAATGACGGTAAGCATCTACACGCTGATGGAAATGAACTGCATTTTTTTTTTTTTTTCACTAAACAAAACGTTGTATTATTGTGTTTTGTATTTTTTGTTTTAGTTATGTAATTATTGTTTAATGCTGTACTGTAAATATATATATATCTGTGTGCATGACAGGAAGATATGCACGTGTGTCTGTGCATGTGTGTGCAACAATAAATAAATAATGTAAAAAAAAAAACATATATATATATTTTTTTATATTACATTTTTTATGTAGTTGATGGAGTCGAGTCGTTGCTGCTCAACCTGAACAACTACTAAGTAAGTAAATATCCTTCTATAAGGATGTGCACAGATACTGGGTACCATAATGCTAACAGGTGCTGATGCTAACGAAACTAATGCTAACGGTACTGACTATGATGGTGCTAATGCTAACAGTGCCGATGCTAACGGCACTAATGCTAACAGTACCTACTCTAACAGAACTAATGCTATCGAGCTGATGCTAACGGTACTGACTCTAACGGTGCTGGCACTAACGATGCTTATGCTAACGTACTATTCAAATTGTACGGACTGTAACAATACTGATGCTAATGGTGCTGACTCTAACAGTGCCAAGACTAACGGGGCTAATGCTAATGGTGCTAATGCTAACGGTGCTGGCGGTAACGGTACTGACTCTAACGGTGCTGATGCTAACGGTGCTGGCGGTTACGGTACTAATGCTGCATTCAATTGCACTCGGAATTCAGAAAGATCCGACCTCCAAGCCCAAAAAGTTTTAGCAGCCGGAGTAGGTCGGAAATACGTGGAAAACGTCAAAGCAAAATGGCGCTACACACCATGACAGGTAAACAGTCACTTTATCTTCAACATTTAGTCTGTATAGTTTAATTTAGTATTTGTGTTACTAAAAGTGTAGGATTACTTTATAGTGGTATTTGCACTCCTACTCTAGTTTGTGTGAGCGTAGTAAGGACAAAAACAAGCACAGTACAAGTGTAAAAACTATAGTTTCTCCCATATTTAACCTACATTAGTCTATAAGCTGTAATACTTCACTTCTTTTTGTTATATCCAGGAAATTGATAAGATTTAATTATATTTTTGTCTCTTAAGTATTTGCAGACCACAGTTCCACCCTATATTTGGACCCAGGGAGGACGCAGCCATTTAACTGTATGTTGTACCAGGCAGCGTCTGACCCGTCAACTTTCTCCTCACTATCTAGACACATTACACACACACACACAAAATCATAATAATGATGTATATTTATAAATAGCACTAGGCTGAGTATAATATAGTAGGTAGGGGCTCCATCAGTTTGGGGGTCCTTGGCTTGAAAAACATTGAAGACCTCTGATCTAATTTACTGTACCAACGAATCGACTGACAAATCCAACCAATAACAGAAGAAGAAAAATAAAGTTGGAAATTTAAGATGACCTTGTGTCCTTTGACAACCAGTGATTAAGATCAAGCTAATTAGCCTAGCTCATCACTGTAGGGTAGATCAAGGTCTGTTTATTTAAATTTAAATTTCCCCTGAGCTATATAATAAACACATTTACACACACACATGTACGCACCCGTATGAGCTGCAGGTCGGTGAGGGCTCGGACGGTGTAGTCGGGGCAGTAGCTGGACGGGCTGGCGGCGTCCGCTGCCTCGAAGGGATCCCTGGGAGAGTGACGCTGGGTCGACACCGGAGACTGATGCACTGAAACCACAAACCATCTCTTTATTAAACACGGCTTTTACAAGAAATACATTTAAAGATTTATTGATACAGCACCAACAACACTACAAACTGTCTCAAGTCGCTTCACAAAACCTGGAAACCTTAGAGAAGACTGTTTTCTGGGATCTTTTATGTTTTCTCTCCTCGTGCTCTGTTTGGTTTCCAGGTTTTTTCCAGCGTCTGTTTTTAAAATGCCGTTCACGGTCTCACCTGAAGATGGCAGCGTCAGTGCAGACACGCCGTAGTACGTAAACGCTCCGTTCTCAAACTTCAGCCCCTCTTTACCGATCTCCACCTCCACACGGCCCTGAAACGACAACCAGGAAAAACGCTGCATTCAATAAAGACAGAAACATCTAATAAACATTTTATGTCGCTTTGAAAATATCAAGAAACTTTATCTACTTGAACAAATGAATTTCATGTCATTTTAGGAAATATACACCGATCAGGCATAACATTATGACCACCTACCTGAGGGTGGAGTAGCTTCCATGGATCATCCCACAGATACTGGATCAGTTTGGGATCTAGTGAATTTCAAGACCTTGTTCTTTTTTTTTTTTTTTTTTTTTAAGTTGTTCCTAAATCATTTGTGTGTGTCTATGTGTCTAAGTAACATCCACATCCAGGTCCAAACGTTTCCCAGCAGAACACTGAATTATCACAAGATGGTTTTTAAATTATTTACTTCTCTGGTCATAATGTTGTGGCTGATCGGTGATGCTAATCTTTTATATTGACCCTGCATTTTATTCCTCTGAGATAAAAAAATAAAACGGTTTCAAACATCTTCATAACAGGACGGCAGAGCTGTAATCAAGGTGCAATAAAAGTTAACGCCTGCGTCACTAATACTCCGGAGGTAATCTGTAACCGTCTTTAAAAACGAACCCGTGCTTATTCTCAAGTTGACACACGCTTATCTCTCCCGATTCCTCGAAGTCAAGTTTTCCTGGAAAGCCAGGAATGAAGTCTGGACCGCGAGTACCAACCTGCAGCAGCAGGATGAAGTAGTCCACCGGGTGGTTGCGGGTGTACAGGTAGTGGGCGGGGCTTAGCCGGTTGCTCGGGTCGAAGGGAACTTCCTGGTTGACGCTGGGGTGACGGAGGAGGTGGAACAGGACCTTCTCAGAGACTCGACCCGGGTTGAAGTGCTCCACTTCTACGGAGGCACAGGAAACAGGAAGTTTATTCCTTCATGAAACAAGTCAGGGCAGAAACACTGTTCTCATAATCCTTAGGGTCATTTTATTGAATTCAGTTCTGACGACATGTTTTGAGAGTAGAAAGTTTTTGTAAAGTTTTGGCTTTTCTCACTTTAATTACTATGATTATATTATTGTAATCTAATTTAATTTACTGTACATTTACTAGTGAAACATCTAGTACCTAAGAGCATAATTATATTCGAGCACTGAGGACGTGTTTATTAATATGTTTGTCTCTATACAGTGTAAAGCTTGAAAACTTTACTTTCTAAAGGCAGACGAGACAAATTTGACCTTATTCTGAATTTACATCCTGATTAGTGAACTTTGGATTCCATCAAAGACATATTTTTATTTTAAAATCCCTACAGGTGTAATCTCCTGCATTTAATTTGTATAGCGTTCAAAAGAAAAAAAAATCTGAGTAAAAATGATTTTGTCTCAATGCAGAACTTCATAGAAAAACACCACGTTTTTAAGTTTTTCTTCAGTAACAACATGTCCCAGCGAATAATTATCTATTTATTGTCTGAATGCAAAAGAAAAACTAGACTTAGTTAATTCGGCTGATGTTTAGCAACAGTTCAGTTGAATTTAGCCTAAAAAACAAGGTTCAAGTTGCTGCTTAAGGCCGTGACATGACAAGCCGAAGGTCAGCCGCCGGGGAATGTCTGTGGCTCTGGTTTAGGTGGTTTCTCTTGTAATGTTGACACTAGTTGGACCTTTGTTGGCGGCTTTTCAGCCAATTCAGACTCGGTCAGAGAGAGATCACTGATTGGTTCAAAGCTGCTGCTTAAGGCCGTGACACAACAAGCCGAAGGTCCGTTTACCGGTTTACATTTGTTTTGATGTGGAAACTGTATTTAAACAAGGATATATTTGATGTTTTCTTGTCATTAAAATTAAAAAATACACTGATTATACTAAACTACCTCTGAGGCGGTATGTGTAAGACATCGTAAACTTTACTTTTTCCCCAACTTTAAAAACAGACAGAGCTTTGAGCGAACATAAGGTTCCTGCTTTCAATCATTACCTTCTGCTGCGTTAACCTGTGACTTGTTTATTCATGTATGCGTCGTGAACCACACACAGACCCGGAGGTAAAGATTGACCGATAAACACGAACCTCTGGAGAGGAAGCGGTGCGTGGCCAGCAGGAGCTGAGGGGAGGTGCGGATCTTGGGTTCTCCTTCGGGAGGCTTGAAGAGCGAGAACTCCTCGTGGGCGCTGCGAGGCTCCAGAGGAATCTCCAACGGAGGGAGGGGGCGCTTCACTTTCCTGTCCACTGCAGGACGACGCCACATAAAGGGGTTAATACAGATACGAGAGGCTGAAGACGCTAACAAACAGACACTCACGGTAGCCGTCGGATTCGTCCAGGATCTCCGACTTGATGATCTCCTCGATGACGTCCTCCAGGGTGACCAGGCCCAGCACCTCGTAGAAGGGATCCCCCTCCCCCTCATTATTCACCTTCTGGACGATGGCCATGTGGGAGTTTCCTGATAGAAAACGTTCCACATTTAAAGTTGTATAAGAGACATATTTTTGCATCCAAAAAACTACTGTTTAGAAATCATGGTGAAAATGACTTCTTCTCAGAGCAGAACTTCATTCACAAATTCAACGATTTAAACTTTCTTTCAGTATCAACATGCCCCAGCAAGTAAATTAATAATTTATTGGTTAAATACAAAAAGACGTAAAAAGTGTTAAATTAATTCAGCTTATGTTCAGCTCCAGTTTTCCAAAAATGTGGACCAGTCAAAAGTTTGGAGACACCTTCTCGTTGAATTGAATGAGAAAGTGTCTCCAAACCTTTTGAGCCGAAGGTCGTCTGCTGTGAATGTCTGTGTCTCTGCTTTTGGTGGTTTGTCGTGCACTGTTGACACTAGTTGTACTTCTATCAGCAGGTTGAATAAGACAGTCAGAGATTGGTTCACTCTGATTGGTTCACATAAAGCTCTTCCTAGCGTCTTTGCCTCAAACTTATAGTAGCTCTTCCAAGCTAACCAACTAAATGTAGCTCCTTCTAGCTAAACAGCTAAGGGTAGCAATCCTAGCTTCTTTGCCTCCCAACTTATAGTTCTTCGGAGCTAAATGATGAAGAGTAGCTCTTCTGAGCCTCCCAGAAAAAGTTAGAGTCATGTCCTTGGAAAACTTGTCCAACTCAAGTCAAGTCTTCTGGACAACAAATCACAACAAATCGTGATGGTAACTTTCTCTTCCCCACCTTTCTTGAACTCCTCCAACATGGCGTCCAGCTTGGTGTCGTTGAAGACGTAGTGCAGCGGGTGGTTGTAGAACTTGGTGATGGTCGTCATCGGCGTGCAGTCGTCCGGATCCACCAGAGCCAAGTCCTTCACGTACAAGATCTCCACGATGTTGGACCTGCAGGAAATCAAACATGTTCTTTGTCAAACTCACTGGTCCCACAAACTTTTTCCGTCTTACGACGTGACGGTAAAGTTCCTGTTCCCACCTCTCCTCCTCGTAGATCGGCACTCGTGTGTATCCGCACTGCATGATCTCTGACATGGTGGAGAAGTCGAGGACGGCCGAGCTGGGCAGCATGAAGCAGTCCTTCAGGGGAGTCAGGATGTCCTCCACCGTCTTAATGCGCAGCGTCCCACGGCTGAACTCCTCCTTAACAAACTCACTGGAAAAACAGGACAGAGAGTCAGTCGTTTGAGGACTTCAAGTCTCCAAAAAGTCTTTGGAACAAGTGACCTCTCTTAACCAAGTCTTTGGATCAAACTTAAGATTTATGTCAAAGTCAAATCTTCAGGATAAAATCAGAGGCAAGTCTGAGTCGTTAGACGTTGTCCAAATCAAAATCCAAGTCTCGAGTTTTTGTGACTTGTCAATTAGATGAAAATTGAAACAGTCGATATGAACCGAGAGTTTAAAGTCCAGTTTTAGTTTGTATCAAAGGGTCAAACTGTTCAAAAACGTGTGATCTGATTAAATTAAAGTATTAAAAGTGAAAGTAATGTTTCAGGGTAAAGTACGATGATGATCTGGACTGAAAGTCATTAGTAGATTTAAGAAGTTTTTTGGTTTATTTCTAGGGATGGGACCGATACTCAGTAACATAAAGCTAACGATGCTAATGCTAATGGTAGCAACCAAACTGATCTGGGTGATTCATTTGGTGCCAGTGAGTTTTTAATTAGCTTAGCTCCCTTAGCATGTCTAGTTAAAAGTTTGACTGGACTTCACCTTAGAAGGACCTGCAACAAAGGAGGTAACACCTGCAATCAGACTCAACGTCTGACCACGTATAGCATTTTATCCTGAGTTAGGAGCATCCCTGGACTTCTTCAGGTGACTAACTTAATGTTGTTAATGTGTAATTTATGTCGAGGAACCAACTTATTGCTGCTAAATGAATGCATGTAAAGCAAACACCACTGTAATCTCATGCACCGGCCTTTTTGGTGTTTCATGGCAGTGACTCTCTTCAGCCTGACCATGAAAGACTCAACTGATCAAAGAAGAAGTGGAGGGAAGTTTAAAGTTGTCCAAACATGTTGAAAGGTGTAAAATTGAAAGTTGATTGCAAGTAGCCTCTGTGTTTCTGCTGCTTTTATTAGGATAATTATAATAGTTTGTTGCACGTCACAAAATGCCTTAAAAATAAAAAGGCACCATTTTTGGACAAAGTTTGTATGTTTTCATTCTATCAGATAAAACCTGAACCAGACTCATCCCTAGTTATTTGAGTTCACCTCCACCCCTCTTCAGATCTCTACCTGTAGGGGTCGTTGACGCTGGTCCGGATCATCTCCATGGCCCTTTCTCTGATCCCACAGGTGCTGATGTCCCTCCTCAGGCCCAGGTCCAGGATCAGGCCCAGGGGACAGGACAGGGGGAAGGTGAGCACCATGCAGACCTGGGCCAGCCAGGTGAGACCGGGCGCCAGCTGGAAGCCGTAACCGGAGCACAGGATGTGAGGAGCCAGCTCCGCCAGGAAGAAGATGAGGAAGGCGCTGGTGAAGACGGCGGAGGCGATGGAGCCGAGGGCCCGGTACAGGAGGACGCCCAGGACCGAGTGTCCCAGGGCGCACAGGAACACCAGCGAGCATGTCTGGATGAAGACACACAAGAGGTGGGCGTTAATTAATTCACATCTCTGTTTATAAAGTCCAGATATTTTTGACTTATTCCAATCAAGTCTAAAGAAAAGTCTCAAGACTTTTGTACAACATCCAAGTCTACAATGTCTAGTAAGTCCACGTACAGGTCAGATCTTTATGAGGCAAATCCAAGAGCGAGACCAGTTCTTCAAGTGTAAAGTATTTAAAGAATATGTCCAAGTCATAGGTCAAGTCCAAGTGAAGTAGCGAATCTCAGAACCAAGTCAGGGTCAAGCTTTTGGACAAAGTCGAGTTAAAACAAGTCAAACTTAAAATCTTACAAGACTAACTCAAGTCTTTGAACCACACTTAAGTCGAGTCAAGTCTTTAGGGAAAGTCAGAGGACTAGTCCCAGTTCCTTTCCACAGTATCAAGTCAAGTTTTAAAATAAGTCTTTGAAACTAGTCCGAGTAAAGTGGTTAGTCTCTTAACCAGGTCTGAGTCAAGTCTTTAGACAAAGGTTCCACATATTCAAGTCAAGTCTTTAAAAAGTCTTTAGAACCTAATCTTTTGGAAAGTCAAGTGAAGTATGAATTAGAACAAGTCCAAGGTTGAGTAAATAGTAATCTTCAGACAACCAAGTCAGAGTCAAGTTTTTGGACAAAGTTTGAGTTAAAACTAGTCAAAGTCTTCAGAAGACCAACTTAAGTCAAGTATTTAAAAAGTCTTTAGACCAAGCTTTAGTCAAGACTTTCAGAGTCAGAGTCAAGTCTATTGTCCTCTCAGATATAAGTCTCAAAATAAGTGGCGAGTCTCTTAACCAGGTCTGAGTCAAGTCTTTGGACAAAGTTTGAGTTAAAACAACTCGAACACAAAGTCAAGTCTTTAGGACAACGTTCCACATTTCCAAGTCAGGTCTTTAAAAAGTCTTTAGACCAACCTTTAGTCAAGACTTTTTAGAACAAGTCCAAGTGAAGTAGTGAATCTCAGAACCAAGTCAGAGTCAAGTTTTTGGACGAAGTTCGAGTTAAAACTAGTCAAAGTCTTCAGAAGACCAACGCAAGTCAAGTATTTAAAAAGTCTTTAGACCGAGACTTTCAGAGTCAGAGTCAAGTCTTTTGTCCTCTCAGATATAAGTCTCAAAATAAGTGGCCAGTCTCTTAACCAGGTCTGAGTCAAGTCTTTGGACAGTCAGGGGACTAGTCCCTATTCCAAGTCTAGTCTTCAGACTCTGGAGGGTAAAATAAAAAGCCATGAAAGCGTGTTGACCTCGCAGCTTCTCCCGGACACTCACCAAGAAGTTCCCCCTCCTCCTGATGGGCTCCAGGCGCTTCGCGGCCCGCTTCTCCTCCTCGGAGCCGCAGCTGTGGAGGACGTAGAGCTCCACGGGGTCCAGCCACAGGAGGCTCAGGTTCACCGTCCTCAGCGCCGCGCACACCAGCAGCATCAGCACGACCAGCACGGCCAGACCCCACGGCGGGATGTGATCCTCGGGCAGACCGGTGTCGGTGCTGATCCGCAGCCTGTCCGGACCCACGGACGCCCACTCCCCCTCGCTCAGCACGCACAGGTGGTAGTAGATCAGCTCGCCCCCTGCGGAGATGCTGCCCCTCCGGACGTCCACCGTCAGCAGCCCGCTGAACTTCTCATCCGGGATGAACCCGTCCCTCACCTGGAAGGCGGAGTCCCGGCGGCTGGACTCGTCCCCGCACGGGTCCGGAGCATCGCCCACCGCCCCGGCCGCCCCGCCACTTGCCCCTGCGAACGCCACCCACGGCCAGCTTCCATTCAGATTATCCCCGAAGAGACGGAGCTCGAACGTGGCTCCTTCTGGCGCAGAGATGATCCGATCCTTCATGCACACCAGAGCCGCCGGGTCTTCCAGTCGCAGCCCCAGAACCTTCGGGGCTTCCTGGCTGCAGGCGCCGCTCCTGATCCCGCACAACAACAATATCATCAACAGGAACCGTAGACCTGCCAAGCTGGCCACCATATTGGATCTGGGCAGCCTGGCTCCGTGATGGTCATGTGATCGAGCCCCGCAGCGGCCCCGCCCACCGGGAAGTAGGCGGGCTAAGCGAGGACGAACGAACGCAAGGAAACTGAGACTGTATGGCGGCCATTTTGGTGCAACTCAAACGGGGTTCCTGATGGATTAACAGACATTCTGGCTCAAGAATCTTAACGTTTTCTTTTTTGTTATTGAGACGTGTGAAAAAAAGCGTGTGAAAAGCAGCGAGTTGGCGTTAGGGTGAGAAGAAGAGGAGTTTTTTTATCCTAGAGTTCACAAAAACAAGTCATTAAACACCGTGGACCTCAGCTGGAGTCACTGAATTAATCACATCATTGTTTGATTTACTCTTTACTGAAACAAATCTATATTGTGTGCAACTTAGACTTAAATTATAGAATACAAGTTAAATCTAGTAAAATAAAATGAAAAAAAAAATAGGCAAAAATGTACAGAATTAACATATGATTACAGAATTAGCATATAAAACACCAGGGCAAGTTGTGTCATCTCTGAAGAGCAGTGAGTTGGAGTCACATATTTTCCACTAAAGTATCGTCTGCTTATGATTAAAGATATTAAACCATTTATTATTCCCTGGCTGTGACTTTATGGGTTCGTAAATATGAGGCGGGAAACAATCCGTTTTCTTGGTATCTTCTCAGTACAAAGTTCCCTCTGTGTTATTATCTCTGCTGCTGACAGGGGCTGATTAAAGTCATGTGGGGCCCGGGGGCAGAAATCTGTTGTTGGGCCCCCATTGCACCCCCAACTGTATATCTGATTGACAGACTATTCATTGGCTACAGAATAATAATCTGACATATTTTTAATGAATAAAAATAAAGTTTACTCGGTCCACTTGTTTTAAACAAGGATAAAATGCTGTAACATTTTTTTTAAATCTTCCCGCCTTTAATTTATTGATCGTAGCCTGAGACTAACATTAATAAACAATGCAAGCATGACTGAGGGTTTTCAACTCCAAATCTACAGTCTAACCTCTTGAAAGTTCTATAGAAGACAAATTCAAGTCAAGTCTAATTTCCTTTGGACCAAATCCGAGTGAAATCTTTAACGTCTTTAGAGAACTGGTCAGAGCCAAACGAAGACATGAAAGCTTTAAGGACCAGTCCAAATTAAGTGTCAAGAGTTTAGAGAGATAATACAAGTCATGTCAAAGTCTCTTTAAGACAAGTTAAGAGTTAGTCTTTGACAACTTAAGTTCATTCATGTATTGCAGATAAAAAGTCTGTAGAAGACAAGTCCAAGTTTCAAAATAGTATCTAAACACATATTTCTATAAAGTCCAAATTATTAAAGTCAAATATTTTAGTTCCAGTCTGAGTCAAGTCTATGGTCTTTAGAGAACAAGTACTAGTCAGCTCTCAGACTTTTCATGATTGGTCCAAAGACTCGTCCAGATAATTCCCATGACTTTCGAACTTTCGAAATCGAAGTCACACTATAGATAAAGACTTTGTAAGACATGATTACATGTCCAAGTCCAGGCAGGTGTCAAGTGTTCTGGACAAATTCTATCATCAAACCTCAAGTTCTTAGACGACTAATCCTAGTTTTTGGTACAAGTCCAAGACAAGTTTTGATTTTCTAAAGGTGAATAAGCAGGAAGCTAGCTTGCTAACTTTTTAGGCAAACTTTCACTTAGCAGGAATTAGCTGAGTTGCTAATGGGACAATAAGTAATTTTTGGAGCAGGCCATACTCCAGTTAAGAGATTAAATAAAACTGGGTGGTGCAATACATCAGTACACAAACAAAGTAAGCTAGCATCCACTATTTTGGACATTTTTTCTTTTTTTTTCATGGGTATTTCTGTTTTAAAGACTAACCATCCTTTATAGGTATATATTTGTCTTTTAATTTGTATTAAATTGACAATAAAAGACTCATACATGGCTGGTACAGAGAAGCAAATAATAAAAACCTTGTAAACATGCTGGTCGATCTGAAATGAGCCACGTTTTGTTTCCTTCAAGACACAGAATCAAACAGATTTGTTGTAGAGAAATATATCTCAGGTTTATTAACCTCTTAGATTTCTTCAAATGTCTTACAGTAGTTATATAAAACAGTTTGTACACATTGCTTTAAGTCACACAGTCCATCTCTCTGCTCAACCTCTGCCATGAAACAAAAAGAGAAAGTCAAGCATGTTGCAGCATCGTCTGAATAATCAAACCTGCCAAACCGGTATTTTGCATCCACTGTACATAGCCTGCAGAAATGAAAAGGAAAAACAGAATTCTAGGTTTTTATTTGTATTGTATTAAATGAGTATTGAGTTCTTGACTCGTCTTTAATCTGCACGGCATCTCTGAACGAATCAATAGTTTATAAACTGCATGCAAAGAAATCCTGACAGGGATGTTATGTGGATGTGACCGACTCCACTAAACCTCCAACCAGTGAATGATACAGTGTGGAAATGTCACTCCTGAAAATATTTAACCCTCGTACAGGTCTAATCATCACACCGCTGCAGGGCTAAAAACAACACCCCAGGAGTTGCTGATAAACCCGGCAGCCCTGCTCTAGTTCCATGATTTAAAAGAAGCCAAAGGAATTTCAATACTTCCACGCAGCAGGAGTGGAGACGAGGGCAGAGTGAGAAAACAAACCAGGAAAAGGAAACGGGAGATTTTGGCAGAGAAAACAACAAAAGCTTTGGTTGTCATGTCTTAAGACAAAAGTAAATAAAAGCTACAGAAGAGAGAACGAGTAAAATATTACTTGAGGTCAACTTTGTGCAAAGTTTATTGCTATGTAATGCCTTCCCTAAAATAACAATGGAAACAAAACATCTCTCTTTATAAATACTTTCCCAACACGTCTCTCATGTTACAATATTTACAGTAGTAGAACGCAAACAGCAGTCAGGGAACTGAACACAGTGTTTTATGGGCGAAGAAACCCAATCAAAGCTGCGTCTCACAGCTGGAAGCCCGTTTTTAAAGAAACATAAATAAATACAATAAATACAACTTTAACAATTTTCACATTTCCGAACCGTCAGCCAACCAGTGGCTTCACAGGAGCCACGAAAACCAAATGCTACATGAGACGTATGAGCCAGCGTACAGGCCTAGAGTCTCTTAAAGTCGAGGGTAAGGCTATGATGACTATACACTCACTGGCCCAAACATTAGGTACAATAGTGAATCCTGCATAAGCTAAGCTAAACTGTTGCATTCGTTTTCACTAGTGTCCCTAATGAAGTGGCCGGTGGGTGTATATTTACATTAAATGAGCAGGATTTCAGCTTCAAGTCTGAACCATCCCACTGAATCTGATCTGTGCCCATCTACCTCTAGGTGGCCCCCCGGGGCAAATATGAGCTAGCGGGCGTCCCGTTAGCGAAACTGAAATAATAACTGCAGGAGTGTAACGGCGTACGCTGTTCATTTCCTGTTATTAAAAGATGACATCAGATATTTCTGCACTTCCATGGAAGACATTTTGGGTTAGCATTTCAAGCTACGTAATTCGTATTAATTGTCTGCTCAGACATGTCTGCTCAAACAAGCTAACATGGAAATACCAAAAAGCCTAAATGTTTGGCCTAGTGGTCAATCATGGTATTGCAAGGAGAAAAAAACTCTCCATACTCTGGGGATCTCTATCTTCACCAGACTCCCAGCTAATTCAAAACTAGTCAAAGAGGCGGAGTATAGCTAGCAACCTGTAAGGACATCCAATTCTTACTCAAACTGTAATTATGCCCTTAATTATGCATACGTTTAAACACGATTCTCCATTTGTAGTTTTCATGAATTGAGAAATCAGCTCGACAGACTCTAAAAATGTCTATTTGGACATTTTAACGTGGAGGTTTATGGGGTATGATTTGCTTTTGGAGCCAGCATCTAGTGGCCGTTAGTGGAACTGCAGTTTTGGGTATTTCCATGTTAACTTTTACTTTCATCCTTGCTGTAATTTTGTCTTAGTGGCCATTCAACCACCATTTTGAAAGACACGTAATTATAACTACTCTAGACTTTAAATAAATTATTTCAACCAATGTCTCCAGAGATTTGGTACCATTAGCGCATTACCGCTACACTCCTACGTGAAGGTCTTTAAACCAGATTTTGTCCCTTCAAGAGAAAACCTTCACATTAAAAAATAAACTCTAACAGGTCTGTCCCGAATGAGACCTGGTGCCCGATTTGCCCAGTTGAGACAAATGCTTTGGAAAATTCACCTTCTCAGATTTAAGCTACATAGCTTGGAAATGTTTCTTTTAAATCAGTGCTAGCTTATACAGCAGTATCTTTTCAAATAAATATATCTCACTGTATCGTCAATAAAATACTTCATCTATACAGTCAGTTAAATCGTTTTATACACAGGAAACAAATAATAGGTCGGTCACATGGTAGCAGCGTTAGCATCGCGCTCAGACCGCCGCTGAGCCGCTACACTTTCTCTTTCTTTGTGTGAATCTCTTCAACGTCCTCTACATGCTTTCCAAAAACATTAAAGTTTCATTTACACATGTTTAAAATTTACGTTACATTATGTCAAGTATATGAATGAATCCCTGGTCTGGAATGTAGAGGGAGGTTTTAGAAGAAGGGTTCATGTGTTCAACGTGTTTGTTCATTAAATCCCGACATGTCATTGTGCAATCAGATATCAATGCTTCAACCTGGGCTAACTGTTAGCTTAGCACAAACAAAAAGTGGGGGCGGGTTGCAGATTACGACTGACAGGTGGCTCCCCCTGTCAGACAAAATGCTAACATCCACGCGATGCTAATGATGTAAACTGATACAGTTTTTATAAGAAAAATATTAACGCCTCTCAATGGATTTATGGAGAAAACATCTGATTTTGATGAGATACCGGCGTCAATGAAGGCCAAGTAAAAAACAACAAACAACAACAACAAAAATATTACATTTCGTCAACGTAACGTTAAAGGTTAGCCTAGCTTGTTAATTGTTGCTTGTTTTTTGCCTGTTTCTAATCTTTGCAGCTGCCTCCTCATCAGTTATTAAAGTTAGCCTATTTTTTAGCTTAGCACAACCAAAAAGTGGGGGCTGGTTGCAGAAAGAGTGCTTTGCCATTACGACTGACGGGTGACTCCCCCTACTGGCCAATACGGTAACATCCATGCAATGTTAAAAATGTAAACTGATACAGTTTTTTTTCATCTTCACCTGCATCGCACACAAAAATATTATCGCCTTTTGATTGATTTATCCAGAAAATATTTGATCTGAAGTAAGCGGAGGCTAGTTTCTAGCTTTTTGTAACGTCTCGTCTGAACAAACCAGGTTAGGAATAGTCGTATTTGCTTAAATATACTTGTAGTATGCTAACGATTAGCAAAGCCTCAAATGTAAAAATGAATGTAACATTTCAAAACTAGAACTATGAAGAAGTGTTTTAGCAACGAAGACGAATGGAAAAATAATCAACAGCTGTTTTAACGTTAATAGTTAGCTTCGTCTGCTACCTGGTGCTTGTTGTTGACATGTTCCCGTGATTTGTCCGTGTGAGTTTTTCTCCACATCGTAGTAAAATACTGAAAAATATCTATGGAGGACGATGGATCAACGTAAAACGTAACCAGCCCAACACTTTCTGATTCAGCTCATTTGGATTTTTAACAACCAGTCCCATAAATAAATAATAAATTAGCGCCTATTTTAATTAAAATCCAACAAACTGTGCTGTGAACAGACATGCTACTAGAAGCTCTGGGTTATCTGGTTCAAGTGGTTGAATATTAAACAGCGTCAAACTAAACCTCCACTAACTCAATGGAAATAAATAAAAAAGAAAAGGCCAGTGTAATTTATAACCAGGAGTTTGTGTTGCAACGAGCTGAGATCCAGTTTTCTCTGCTCCGCTGAAGCTTTGAGAAGGAGCTGCAGTTAAATTCACAGTGAGGGATTTTTGGAGGAAGACAGCGTCAGTGCAGCTCGTCCTTTAACTTCTGCTACGACGTTTTCAAGAAACCAAAGCAAGAAGGAAATAAATAAATAAAGTCTAAAATAGAAAAACAACAAGTCGAATGTCAAACACATATAAAATGTTCCTCAAAATAAATATTTCTAACATCATTCTTGGAAATTAAATAACTTAAAACACGTTGCCTTCAGGTGCTCGGCCTTCACATCCTAAGCGATGTTACATTTAAGGACCATATCAGCATGTTCGCATCTTTTAGCCCCTTTATTCAAACCTACGTATAATCGCCATAACCGCTGGATTTTCCCAGATTTATAGATTAGTTTCTCCGATTATCACAAAGGTTTCGGTTTCCACACTTTTCTGTTAGAAACAAAGATAATTAGCAAACTCTCAGAAATGTTTGTAATACATTTAAAACAATGTAAATTGCTAATTTGTCATTTAAAAACTAAAGAATATTTGATATATTTACACTGAGCGTGTTTTTTCACTACATTTCTTCCAGTTATTTTCTAACAATTAAGTTTAAATTAAATAAACTTCATTGTTAATTTAGGACTGAGTTTTATTCTTTAACGTGGGCAAACAAAAAACCCAGAATGTTTGTCAAAAAGTCAGCGGTGATTTTAGGTGTTTTGATATAAATGGGTTAAAACATGCAGCCGTGTGGTAGTTTAACTGCAGAAGCCGTTCAGTACAGTGAATCTGGTCGTTTTGCTGGTACTTGAATTGACACAGATAAATCCATTCACATCCGTCACGGCTAATTAAAAAAAAAAAAAAAAGTTTCATAAAGTCAAAGAAGTCAAACAGCTCATCTACACAAACAGAACAATCTAAATCTGCACAAAGAACCTTCCACGTCCACTTAGTAACTTCTGGAAGTCTCAATCTTTGGTGAAACCAAAATAAAATAAAATTCAGAGGTAAATTAAATAAAACTCAATGAGGAAACCGTGTAGCACAGACACTGTTTTTGATTGTCTCACCAGAGATGACTTAAAGGGTCCGTCCACGTAAATTAACAAAAACCTAAAGATTGTTTCATGTGCAGAGGATTTGACGTAAAACGGGTTCAAAATAAAATGGAGGTAAATGGAAACGTGTTTGTGATGCTCGAAGCAAAGAAAATTGCACTTGAAATATAAGAAACTTAAAGCTGAACTGTCCTTCGAACTCTCTTTTGTCTGAATCTACACATTTAATGTGACACTGAACAGTGTAAAAGAGAAAACTAAAAGATGAACTATGATTCAAACTGAGCTCATGTTTGTCTGTGAAAGTACAAATTGATTTTCTAATTTAAGAAAATGGAAAAGATGCAAGATCCAAGATGCACTTGGAAAAAACAACAACAACTAAAAGCTGATTTGTGACTTAAATGAAGTTCACTTTTGTCTGTCAACGGAAATTTGTTTGTGTCACTCAAAACATGGAAAATTACTTTTAGAAATCAGACGAGTGAAGGTTTAATTTCAGTTTTTAGTTCTCTGAATTCACTTTAGTCCCATGTTTGTTTTGTGACAGTGTGAGATACTTAAAATCAATGGATGTCAATGGCAGCATGAGAGTGTAAAACAGGGAGTTAATAAGGAAATTATTCTAAATGATGAGGCTGAGTGGATATAATTTAAAACCAACACTAATGTAGGGGACCAGAGGTTATGGACAGTTTTGACTAAATAGTGGGAGTCAACATTAATAAACTTTTCACAAACCCAGGAGATTATTTCACTGCTGTTGAATTAAATCTGTACTGAACTACCTGTAAGATAATTTAGGTGAACTAACCCTTTAGAGACACTCGGCCCGGTCGTTTTTTTTTCCACCGTACTCACTCACGTTCCTGCTTCCTCTCTGTTCTCAGGTTTTTTGTTGGTGTGAGGAGGGGAACATGCAGGAATAGGATACAGGAGGATCTCTGCTGGTCTCTGAGATGTGCTGATCCTCGGACAGAACAGTTCAACAAACAGGAACAGGAAGTAGCGCCGTGTTTTTCCCTAGATGGTGCTCTCGGTGTGTGCGTGGCTGATGGTGTGGACGTGAGGGTGGGGGTGAGGCTGGTGGTAGCTGGGCCGACGGGATCCGACGCAGTTCTGCTGCTCGCTGAGCAGCGTGGTGGTTTCTCCCGGACCGGTCTCCAGGCCGACGGAGGACAGGGACTGCTGGGATTTGGAGGACAGATGCGGGCGAGGGTTCAGGGCAGCCGGCGCCGCCGTGCCCCCGGAGGCGGGAGGGGCGTGGTTGCTGAGGAGGGGCGTGGCCTGGGGCAGAGACTGGCTCGGCCTGCGGCTGGAGGACGAGGCGGGTTGCGGGCGTCCGCTCGGCGGCGGCGTCGGCTGAGCGTTGGACGGCTGGCGCTTTGCAGGGGGCGTGGCCAGCGGGAGGGGGGCGCGGCTTCCCGGCGGCGTCACAGGGGGCAGCGTCATGGACGTGTCCAGGCGAGTGTGGCTGCCGTCGGGGGACTGAGGCGAGCTGTCCAGCCTGGACGCCAGGAGACCGTTCTGGTACTGAGCACGAGTGATCTAAGGACGAAGAGGAAGTTTAATTCAAGACTCAACATCACAGGGAAACTGTTTAGTCCAAGATAAGAAACAACATGTACGAAGCAGACACAGACATAAGAATAATCTTAAAAATAGAATAAGAACGTGGCAGAAAAGAATTTCAAAAGTCTACATGAGATTTATAATCGGGCTCTGTGGGGCAAAGAACCATATCTGGTCACTTCATCACATGGTTCCTCTCAGGGAGGTTTATCGTTTATCGTCATGTGGTTTTCATTCAGCCAATCAGAGAAGATCCAGGAAACATTGTCAGGTCTAATCAGGGTCTAATGTGGTCTACAAGGTCCCCCCTCTGATCTGGTTTACTAGGAACCATGAAGAAGAACAAGTGTCCTAATGTTTCTAATGTGATGATGTTGATGATGTTCTAATGTGACAAATACATGTTTACATTAGTTTAAGGACCAGGAACCAGATATGAGACCAGAACCAGATATGAGACCAGGAACCAGATATGAGACCAGAACCAGATATGGGAAATTCATTCATCTGGATTTAATACATGAAAAATATACTTTTTTTTAAATTTCACAAAAAGTAAAAAGTCTTCTTATTCCGTTTGGGTTTAAATTGCACTTAAATATATAATAAACTTAAAGCTGAACTGTACTTTGAACTCTCCTTTGTCTGAATCTATATATTTATGTGACATTAAACACAGTGAAGGTCAATGAAAATTAAATCAAATGTAAACTTTCAGATTGTTGCTCTTGAAAAACAGAAAAATAAAAGATGAACTGTGATGAATTCAAATTCAGCTCATATTTGTCTGTGAAAGTACAAATTGATTTTATTAAATTCTTTAAAAAAAATAAATAAATTTTTTTAAATTTCACAAAGGTAAATAATGTTCTTGTTCCCTACAACAACACACTGGGGTTGAAAAGTTAAATTTCCAAGTATTTCAATGAGTGTAAAGGGTTAATGCTCCTGTTACCTTCAAATTTACAGTTTTTGTCCCTGGATTCAATTTGACTCCAAAAACGGATTCAAATATTTTCCCAAGTTTATGTGTCGGGTACTTTGTTTGTTCTTTAAATAAAACAAACAGCTACATGACTATGGAGAAACAGATCGAGACAAAGTCTCACTGACTGACCTTAAATCGGAAAGAGACGGGTTCAAGTGTCTTTATATCATTTATAAGTTCATATTCTTGTTATTTATAACATTTGGTATGAAAAACTATTATCAGGAGTAATATATACACATGTATTATGTCAGGGCCCGTGTCCCCATTAAATTAGGAAAAAACAATCATATCAAATCATCATCATATATTTAGAGACGTTGGACGTTGAATGAGGTCAAACTGACCCCAAAGATCAATAACAGAAGGGATAAATATTTACGTCACATAATCTAAGTCCTCTGGGTGTAAAGTGAGGATAGAGTAGAGAACATAAAAATATTACGTGTACGGACAGAGCTTCTCTACTGTTTGACTTTGTGGTAGGAACCTAAGTCATGGACATTGTTTCCTTCAGGTAAACATTTGTGGTTGCGTCATATGTCAACATCTGTATCAGTCGCTCTCAAAGTTGAGATTAGTTCACGTCTTCAACGTCTCTTTACGTTGATATGACCTCCAGAACCTTCAGGCAACTCTTTAAAACCATTTATGCATTTATTCATTTTCCAGCATTTTCTTATTTTATTTAAGATTAAAATTAAATGTTTTTTAGTTCAGGAAGTAACTTGAAGCTGTCACGTCCAAAAATAAATAAAAATAAATTAGGAACCAAGAAGGAGCAGAATACCAAGCGCAATATCTCCCCCTACTGGTCATAAAGCCAAACTACGTTGGCTACTTTATTAGGTACAACTGTGACTCCACATAAGGTTAATTAATCTTGATTAATCACATTTTAATCGCATTAAACAAGAATTGTGCCAAAAAGCAACATTTTTAATTTAAATGGATTTTGGAAACTTAATTACATTTCAATTCAAAGCTGTAAATAGAAACAAGAAGTAGAAACTATGACTGAACAGACCTAAAGTTAAAGTGCCATCTTCAGTACTTTAAGAACTTTTTTGGAAGAGTTTTGACTTTAAATGGTAAAATAAAAAAAACTGCCCTCCAGTTTTCTATAATGTGACCGTCAGTAAAACAAATCATTATGTGTTTTATTCCTTCTGCTAATAAGCTTTTAAACACACATTTCTTATATTTATTTATTGATCATGGGATTTATTTTATTTTATTTTTTTATTAGATCTCTACATCTGATTTATTGATCTTAATAAGCACTGATTAGGTGATTTATTATTATGTGCCCGTGCACTTATTGTCTCCTTAACTTTATTTTATGTTTATTTGATTGACTGTGAACAGGATCCATGTGGAAAAGCTGCGAATGATTTAACCTGTTAGGATAAATAAAGTTCTCTGAATCTGAATGAACATGAAGTGCAGTTTCTATTCTTGCGTCTTCTGGTAAACAACCAGAAATATAAATGTTCATTTGACACTAAACTCCAAGTCCCATTAGACTATTTTGCACATTTGGCAATTTAGGTTTGATCAACATTTTAGTGTAAAAAAACCTCCATAAACGAGCCTGCTCACATTTTCAGAGCTTTTTTTTTTTTTTTCTCTGCAAAATGTGAACAAAACCACATTTTTATCAAGGCTTTTTATTTATTTATTTTATTTTATTTTATGATAATGACACTTATCTCCCATCAGTCCGAGCTACTAGGGCTGTCGTGGTGTGATGGTAATTGTGGTTTTAAAAAATGAAATTTCAATATTGTGTTAAAAATGTGCATTTAGTAATATGGTGTAAATGATCCAGAGACTGTGTTTTACAGCTGCCTGTTTTATTTTGAGTGTAATTCATCTCCCAAAAGAGAGAAAACCACATAAATAAAAGGTAAAGATGCATTTCCTGGCTTTTGCCTTTATTGTTTCATTTTTTTTTTATATCGTGACAGTTAGCCGTTAGCTGTTAGCCGTTAGCCGACGTGTGCATCAGTGTAATTGTTGTACCAGGAAATTGTGCACTGATAAATGTTCTGCATCGTTTGGAATGTAAACTGCAATAAAATGTGTGTTTTTTAAGCGTGTTAATTTTTTTGTAATTAAAGAATGTGTAAAATCTTCACTTCCTGTTACAGCTGCAGTTCCACTCTTTCCTCCTCCCTGTGAACGCACCTGAACCAAAGCTGAGTCTTCACTAGCAACGAATGCATTCAACAATGTAGAGGAAACATAGAGTAAAATGTGATTGGTGGAAAAAATATCATCACAAGCCTGTAAATCAACTGTTCTCTCATAACACTTACAACATGCTAACAGACTATTGTTGAATTTGGACAAAATAACACCAAAACATAATCTACACATCCTGCCTTTAATTATCAGGTTAAAGTCCCGCCCCCTGGTCGGACTGTTTCCACCGGTGTACCTAATAAAGTGGCCAGTGGGTGGCGTTACCTTGACGAACTGCAGGTCGGTGAGGGCTCGGACGCAGAAGTCCGGGACGTACTGGAAGGGCGTCCCGGGGATCTGGCTGTTGCTTCCGCCCACGGAGCTGATCTCTGGAGCGCGCTCAGTGCAGCTCAGGGACGCCGAGCGGTTCAGGTTCCCCCCGTGGGACGGAGAGCGAAACTCTGAGGATCGACAAGGGAGAGAGTGAGCAAGAGGCCTCACCTGAGAATAAATTAATAAATAAATAAATAAATAAAACGATGGAGGCCACAAACGGATGAAGGAGAGCAGATATGAGTGAAGACCACGGCACAAAAAACACCCACAAACTCCACACGTGTGCTATGAGCGGCCGACGGCCGGAGGCGAGGCCACAAACATGCCATGAGGTGAGGCCATGTGCATCGTTTGAGCACCTGGAGGGGCGTGCCAGGACGGGCCTCTCTGATTGGCTGGTTTATTGGTGATGTCACGGTGATCGGAGGAGTTTAGTGAGTGAGGAGGTGAGGAAACGGGGGGGAGGGGGGGACGGGAGAGAAACAGCTGGGCTTAAAAGACATAGTTCAACCATTTAGGGACATGTTCTCATTTGCTTTCTTGACGAGAGTTAGCCTAGCTTAGCATAAAGACTGGACACAAATGAATCCACAGCAAACCTGTGATTAATCTAATTAGAATTTTGACAACACTAGTTTTTTGTCATTAACTCGTGTGTATCGTGACACTTCCTGTCACATGACCATGTCTCCGCAGAATCAACAGCAGTCATTGAACAAATTAGCATGTATTTAGCCACATTCAAAGAACCGCCATGTTTGTTTTCTCCCGTCGTCACGGAAACGCCCAGGTTAGCTTTTAGCTATCCTCTGTAGCCTAACATAGTAATTATTACTGTTTCTTTATATGACTTTATCCATTTTTAGCTGCTTCCAGGCTTCATGCTAAGCTAAGTTAAGCTAACAGGTTGCTCCATTACACAGTTAGCCAGAGAGCGAGGTGTCAATCTTCTCGTTGAACCCTCGGGGGAAAGCAAATAAGCAAAGTGTCAGACTCGCTCTGTGAAACGCGAGGTGCGCGGTTAGAGTCGGTGGTTAGAGGGCGCTGCACCGAGAGTCCATCCAGCAAGTCGCTTATATCCTCCGAGAAAAACTAAAAATAAAAGACGGAACCTCCGCCTCCACCCTCCATCCTCAGCTGCAACTGAGCACGTGCAAAAACGAAGGCGGGAGCTCATGAACATATTTAATGAGCTGATTAAATATGTTAATGAGCTCGTTAAATGTCGACTTAAGGTCTGTTGAGAGCTTTAATTCTCATTAAGTAAACGTCTGAAATATGCAAATTGTTGTTTTATGTAACTTCAACTAAGATGTTAAACTTTAAATTAGAAAAAAATCTGAATATTAATTGTTAAAATGTTTCTACGATGAATAGATTTATTTTTAAATAGAAGACGCATCTACTTCCTGTTTAAATTAAAACTTGCTGGATCAGGACTCTGAAGATGATGAGTAATAAAAAAAAAAAAGGATATAAAATACAGACAGTCGACTTGAAGACGCCTCCTCCTCCCCCCTCCTCCCCCTTCCTCCCCCCCTCATGCCGGCCGGTGTTTTTACCTGGGAAACGAGAGAACAGAGAAAACCTCTTAAGAGAGAGGCGTCGTGGAGGGGGGGACGCCACTGAGGGTGAGAGAGGAGGGGTGACAGCTGAGAGAGAGGAGAGGGGGGAGGAAGGTGTTTGTTTTTTTTCGGGGGGGGGGCAGAGAGAGAGAGGGAGAGAGAGAGAGAGGTGGATTATTTGATTCTTCGAGCGTCGGCAGGAAAACTGGTTTTTGTCCTTCGACTGTTGCACAAATAAAGCTGAATGAGACGAAGAAGACGTCAACATTTTATAGTTAACACACACCTATCAGCCATAACATTACGACCCCCTGGTACCTGAGACCAGGTCTGGCTCCTCTGGTTCCCCTCCTTCCATGGACCACTGCAGACCAGGACCATGTTCTGATCCAGACATCATAGTTTTTAGTCTCAGATCCATCAACCTGAACATTTTTCCTGCTTCTAACATCAACTCTGAGGACGAAACGTTCAGGTGGCAGGAGCCACGATAAAGCAGACACTCAGTGGTCATAATGTTATGGCTGATGGGCGTCTGTGCCGACAAATACAAACAAATGACAGATTCAGACACACGGTCACTCGTACAGATTCTTCGCTTTTTAAAAAAATAAAGCACAAACGGAGCGTTGAAGATGAGAAAAGATGGAGTGTTCAACGCTGCAAACGACAAACAGAAGAAGAAGAAGAAGAAGAAGAAGAAGAAAAAGAAGAAGAAGAAGAAAAGAAGAGACATCCTGGTTCTCACGTCTAGTCATCTTAAAACTACAAAACTATTCACCAATTTAATTGTTTTTATAACTTAAATCTTTTTTTTTTCTGATCAATGTTAATTCATTCTCTTAATTAAACGTATATAACGTTAATTTATTATTATTAATAAACATCACACTCAAGGAAGGAAGGAAGGAAAGAGAAGGAAGGAAGGAAAGAGAAGCAAGGAAGGGAGGGAGGAAGGAAGGAAGGAAGGAAGGTGGGAAGCAAGGAAGGAAGGAAGGAAGGAAGGGAAGAAGGAAGGAAGATAGGAAGGTAGGAATGAAGGAAGAAAGGAAGGAAGGAAGGAAGGAAGAAAGGAAGATAGGAAGGTAGGAATGAAGGAAGAAAGGAAGGAAGGAAGGAAGGAAGGAAGGAAGGAAGGAAGGAAGGAAGGAAGGAAGGAAGAAAGGAAGGAAGGAAGGAAGGAAGGAAGGAAGGAAGGAAGGAAGGAAGGAAGGATAGAAAGAGAAGGAAGGAAGGAAGGAGTGAAGCCCAGATCAGTGGGGATGTTGTTCATGTTTCTGTTCTATTTCTTTTAATCTTCTCTCTTCTTCTCTTTGATCAATAAATGAATCTACTTGATAAATAAACTCATCTATGAGGCTGAACCACCAGGAGGCGCCACTGAGCTACAGGCTGAACATCAGCAGGTTGACGTTGTTTATTGTGGATTTAAAGAGAATAAAAACTGGACGTTTTCTGCTGTTTCAAGTTTCATTTAAAAACCAGAAACTGAAACAACAGGATCTGATATTTAATTAATCTGGAGTTTAAAATGAAGTGAATATTAGACTTAATCTTCTTTGTAATAACCTGATTTAAAACCAAAAAAAAAACACCTCATCATCTTCCTCCTTCTCTTCTTCTCTCCTCTTATATGAACCAGATAATGACTGTTTTCTCCTTTACTTCTCTTCTGGTTTCTTTTCTCATATATTCCTAATAAAAAAAAGCTAAATTTACATCATGAGCAAATTTTTTTAATTTTATTTTTTAAAATAAAAAAAGGAAAAAAAAATCTTTTTTGTTTTATTTTAGAGGCTAAACGCAAACGTGAAATAGCAAAACATTTATTTTTATAATTTTTTTCCCTAAATGTCTCACGTTAGTTTTAAAAGTAAATAATAATTATATATTATAATAATAATAATAATTTAAAGAATAAAATGTCCATGTGTCTTTATGTCTCTGAGGGACGGAGGACGTGGTCTCACCCAGGGACGGAGCGCTCAGAGCCATGACCCCGTAGTAGGAGAACGGACCCGTCTCAAACTTCATGTTCTCGTTTCCAGCTTCAACCTCCACACGACCCTGGAAATAAAAACAAGAACAAACAACAAGATGATTTATTGTTCATTGTATCGTCTGGATCATCGAAATGAAGACTATTCTTCGTGGGGTCCACATTAGATCAAACAGAGACAATTACAACATTTACACAAGAATTACATGAAATCACATGAAACATAAATATATTAACATGGAATTACATGAAGTCATTCAACGTGAATGTATTGACATGATTATTGAAGAATTATACGAAAAATTACTTAAAGTCTTTCAACGTAAGTGTGTTAACATACTTAAAACGTAGTGAGTAAGTAAATGTTTTAACTTGATAATCCAGTTTATGTCACCTTAAGCACTCATGATTTCATAATTTCATGGTACTGATGAGGAGGAGAAACAGGAGGAGACAGAGGAGAAGAAGAAGATTCCCCCCAGCTCCCGTCTCCTGTGGAGTTCCACAAGGTTCAATCCTAGGTCCCATTCTCTTTTCCATTTACATGCTTCCCCTCATCATCCAAAAATCATCCAAAACTACGACATCTCTTTCCGCTGTTATGCTGATGACACTCAGCTTTATCTCCCCCTCAATCCTAACGATCAATCCAAAATCACCAACATCTGTAATTAAATAAATTAAATAAAGTCCTGGATCAAACCTTTTTTCTCACCTTCCCAGACCTAGAAAAAGTCATTCATGCATTCATTACCACCCGCCTGGACCAGTGCAACTCTCTCTACACCGGGATCATCGCTCTCAGTTCAAAACGCTGCAGACACCATTTCAAATTGATTTTAAACTTCTTTTATTTGTCTATAAAGCCCTTTAACCCCCTACTCCCCCTCCAGACAGAAAGAAGAAAGAAGATGGAGGAGGAGGAGGAGGAGGAGGAGGAGGAGGAGGAGGAGGTGGTGGTAACACTAACACTGGGTTCTTATAAATATTCCATCCTGTTCAGTGTCTCTTTACACACAAAACAAAACAAAACCTGAACCTGACGTTGACTCTAAACATCCTGAATAAAGAGACAGGTCCTCATCACACACACACACACACACACACACACACACATATACACACATATGTAGACAGATAGGTGAGGGTGGAGGTGGGGGTGGAGGAGGATCAGCTGATCTCAGGTTACATGTGGAGTGTGTGGAGTCACTCTATCCACACCTCAGGTGTCAACAACACAACCCCTGAACACACATCTAACGCCACTCACAGCAACTCCGGTTTAAACGCTAAATAATCTACACCCATCAGCCACAACATTACGACCACCTACAGGAGAAATAAACTGCATTCAAACCGTCTGGTGATAATTTAATGTTGTACTGGACTCAACTCTGAGACACGTGATGGGAATAAAACCTGAACGGCTCCAGTGACACGACATTTCAGATCTAATGAGCAGGATGAGTTTATTAACACAAAGCAGCCAGTGAGTCGAGAACACAACCAACACAACCATCAGGTCCAGTTTTACCGGCTCCCGACAAATTAATAAAATACAAATAAATACACGGGAAAACGCTGCACAGCTAAAGAAAAGCAGCTCCGCACTGAGTCTGTTTATTTTATTTATTGATGATGTTTAAAAGTTCCTGACGTTCACGTTACAAAGTTAAATATTTGATGTATGTATGTGTGATTATGTCGTATTATCACTACATTAATGTTGATGATAAACAGACCTAATACACCTGGTTTGGAGAGGGAGGTGGTCATAATGTTATGCCTGGTCAGTGTGAATGCACCTGCCAGTTTATTAGGTACACCGGAGAAAACACATGCTGACTCAACTGTGTTTTCAGTTTAGACAAATCTGGATTTATACTCAGTGGCCAGTTTATTAGGTACTAATCATCATATCGTCTCCACTATCTCCTGGTTTTCAGCGTTAGTTTAAATTCAGAGCCGCTGACGGAGGATTTGGGCTGAATCGCCTCCTCATGTCAACCAGAACGAGTTCCCTGGTGTTCCTAATGAAGTGGCAGGTGAGCGTGAACATTCCTCCTTCCTTTTCTGTCCACTCTCATCTTCTTCCCTTCGTCTCCATCCTCCTTAACCCTTCAATCCTCCTCCACCCTCCGTCTCACATAAGAGGATCTATTAGTGGAGCTCATCCATCCAACGCTTCGTTTTCTGCACGACGCGCCGAACGGTGGAGAGCAACACATGCAACACAACCTCGGACGCATTAGAAATAACAGTTATTACAGTTTAAAGTTAAAATATACTTCCTTAAATTATTAGCATGGATAGTTTTGGTCGTTTTTAGAACAAAAACGCTCTATAATAAAAAAATATAAAGAGTTACAGCTTCTGTAAATCTCTTCTAACTGACCTTTGACACCCTTTTATTGTACGGCCGCTGTTGTTTTTACTGTATTAAGGGTTTTAAAATGCCTGATAAATTAAGTTGGATAAAGGCTTCATTTTTAGGTTATAGGATAGTTGTATTCATTTGTTATTTTTTGTGTTTTCTTTTGAAATTAGTGAAGTAAAAACATAAAATAACAAATATCTGCAGCTGAAATGTGAAGATTCATTTGTTGCTTTGCTGTTTATTTATTAACGTTATTCACGGTCAAAGTAAGAAACAGGAAACTAGTAAAACTCTGTGTATTCGTTTGTCTCTGACATTAAACAGCGAATAAACTGAAGACCTGCCGCTGTGGTTTTTGTTTTTTCTTCCTTCACATAATGACCTTAAGTCATGCGAGTCTTAAAAGTCCGGTCCATGTGTGCTAATACCTGGTCCAGACTGACGCAGGGACCTGAGATAAACCTGTTTAAACAGGTCAACCCGTGTTATCCAATCTGGCTTCGTTAGGACCCTCAGCTCCAACCTTTCACTCCTGGTTCCCTCTGAAATATCAGGACGTGACGTTTTATTCATGCAACTAAAATGAACAAACTGTCACCAAGAAGTGAAATAATCAGTTTTTCTTTAATCCGTTATCTGACCTAATCGTTTGTCACTTTTAGCGTCTAATTTAACACATTACCTTGAGCTAACTGTTTAGCTTTTGTAGCCGACGGTTTAATCCATATTTAATAGTCTTTGTTGACCATTTAATTTATCATTGAGCTCTTTATTACTTTAGCTAAGCCTCTTAGCATATTACCTGCAGCTCAAAGCTTTATTGCTTTAGCTGCCACTACAATCCATTATTTTAGCCAACTCTGTATATGATCCTTTATTTTATGTGGAAGGAAACAGAGGATCTGACTATTTAATCCATTATTTTAGCTAAACATTAGCTTTTAATTGTTCAGTATTTGTAGCCTGTTTATTAGTTTTAGATAAAACTTTAATCAGTTATTTAAACTCTATCGGGTTTAGCCAACAACGGCTACTTTAGTGTTTAGCTAACAATTTAACACCTTTAGCTAACTGTTTAGTTTGTCTGTCTGTAGTTTAACACATCACAAATATTAGACAAATATTACTTGTATGTAACAACTGAATTGGTTATTTTAGCTAAAACATTACGAACATTTAGTTTGGTCTTGTAGTTAAAAGTTCATGATTTTAGCTAACTGTTTATTGGTTGCAGCTAACTGTCTAACACATTACCTTTAGCTAGCTGTTTATTACTTGTAGCTAACAATTTAATCCATTATTTTAGCCTTCTGCTTAATACATTTATCTCTATTTGAATACTTTATGTTTAGCTAACTGCCTAGCTCTTGTAGCTAGAAGTTAACAGTTTAATTCATTGCTGGTTTAACTACTTCTAGATTTTTCTAAATTAATGTAGTCAACCATTTATTGGTTGTAGGTAACAACTAAACACATTACCTTTATTAGCAAACTGTTTACTAGTAGCTAACAGTTTGAATGGTTAGTTTAGCTAATTATCTTTAGCTAGCTGTTTAGTCCTTGCAGTTGAAAGTTTAATTCATTATCTTAGCTAAATATTTATTGATGTTTATTTGCAGTTTATTGCATTAGCTACAGTTTAATTCATTCTGCTAACTTTAGCTTTACTGCATTAGCTAATGAAACACCAGTTTAACTGTGGGATGGAACCAGCGCTGTGACAGGGAACAGGTGTGTTTACCTGCAGAACCAGAACAAAGTAGTCGACGGGTTTTCCTCTCTGGTACAGGAAGTGCAGCGGCGACCGCTTGTCGTTGTCGTTGAACTTGAGTTCGTGGATGACGTCCGGGTGTCTGAGGATCCTCAGCAGAACTTTCTCCGTGATCTGGAAGGGGCTGAACAAACTGACCTCTGGACAAAACAAAACAAAACACAAGCACGATGAGTCCAGACCTCATTTGGTTGAATGTAAAACACACACGTGACTCTACTTTGACTTTTACGTCATTATTAGCTCCCACTGACTAAACCTCAGGACGTTCATGCACATTCTGTTTATATTTTATGTTTAGTTGCTGCTGTCGACCTTTGAGAAGAACTATTTCAGTCATGAATTGTGTTGCACGTTTCAGAACTGACCACAAAATTGACTTGACTTAGAAAGTTTTAAATGACAGAAATAAAATACATTTTGTAATAAAAATATAATTTCTTGTTATGACACATCCAATTTACAACACAATTTAAAAAGAAATTTACACAAATGGTGATTTGATCTTAATTTTCTCTTATTATTATTTTGTAATAATTGTTTAATATTTAAAATATTCTTTACTTAATATTTTGTTGATTTCAGTATTGTCATTATTATCATACTGTTGTTAGTAATGTTGTTATTCTTTGTTATTGTTATTATTCGTGTGCTTTATTGTCAATTAACTGATTGGCTGAATGACAGTAATAATAAATAATAATCAGAAATTATGATTGTTAATTTTAACAATCAAAACATTTCTTTATCTATATTTTGACTGAGTAGATTTACTGCGATTCTTCATTTTGTGTCACAATAAACTGAACATTATTATATATTATACTGAGAATAAATAACCATGAGATGAATGAATGAATGGAATAATTCCAGGTGAGTCCGTGTGGTTGGCGGCGTTGGTCCAGGAGAAGCTCAGGCTGCTGAGCGACGCTGAAACGAATGTCCCGGCCGGTCGTGAGATTATCCGCCGCCTCCTCAGAGCTCACCTGTGGCCAGGAAACGATGAGCCGCCAGCATGAGCTGAGGAGAGATCTTCACTTTACTGTCGGCGTCGTGCTTGAAGGCGGAGAAGTCTCGCTTGTTCTTGTTGGGGTCGACCTTCTTACGGTTCCTGTTGTCAGCTGCAGGAAAGAAAAGAAAGAAGAGTAAATGATATAAGATAAAAACGTTTCAAACGTTATAAGCCTTTTATTCTTATTCAAGTGCTTTGTCTTGTATCATTGAGCAAAGAGTCAAATTCTTTGTATGTAGAAAACTGGAAACATGGCGTCACTGACTTTTAACACCACACTCATATATAACATGTATCTTCTAGAGTTTCACTAATATTCATCATGTGATGCTTTAGTTTTACCTCCAGCAGGATTTAATTTGCCTTCACACACACACACAGGAAGTGATGCTGGTTGTAATCCTGTCTGTAACGTGACCTGACTGTTCACTCCTCTCTCTATCGAGTTACCGCTGACGACAAACACACATTACGTCCAGGTTGAGACGTCAGGCTTGAACCCGACTTTCGTGTCGGCTGACTCACTGTAGAGGTCGGACTCGTCCAGGATCTCCGACTTGATGATCTCCTCGATGACGTCCTCCAGGGTGACCAGGCCCAGCACCTCGTAGAAAGGATCCCCCTCCCCCTCGTTGTTGACTTTCTGGACGATGGCCAGGTGGGATTTACCTGGACAGAGGACGGAGACGGAAGGTTAAGGGACCTGAAGCGAAAGCGAGCGTCAGCATTTTGCAAAACTGCCCACGAATCAGCTGTCAGGAAAGTAGGGCAGCATCAAAGAGTCTCCCTGCACTGATTTAGCTCCGGCTGCATGAAAACATCCAGATTTGTTTTGGTGCTTTTGAAGAGTCAAACTGATGCTGTTTCGATGTGTCAGTGGATTTATTCACAAATGACGCCTTAATATAGCCCAGACCAGACTAAGAGCCTGGCAGAGGAAAGAGTTGCCAGAAAGAGATAAAGACCGGTTGTAGGTCTGCGTGCTAACAAGCAGAGGAGGTGAGTGGAGGTGTTGGACATTATCAGGTCACCAGGAGAGAATCTGCCACAGTTCATGGGCGTCAAACACCAGCAGAAGCAGCAGAATCTATTTTCAGCCTCTTCAGGTTTACACAAACACAGCAACAGCGACAAAAAAAGAAAAACACAATAAGGACGGAAACATCAGTGATTTAATTCAGCCTGCTGTATATTCCTGACTGTCATGTCTCATCCATCATTATCTGATGATGCAAAATAATGAAATAAACATGCAGTTCCACTAATGGCCACTAGATGCTGACTGCGAACGAGAGTCAATCCCAACAGAGCTCCGTGTTAAAAGTGTATAAATAAACATGTTCACATTCTGGTACTAAAGACGTCGTGTTGTCAGAAAAAAAGAAATAATGTCCAGTTTCTTCCTATTTGAGCAACATTTGATTAAAAAAAATTACAGCGTCAGGTTAAAACTAAACTAAACTGAACCATCAAGTTTATTTTATGGTGGTTTTAATCATTCATGGCGTCTGGTGACTGAAGAAAATTATGCCAACTCTAAAGGTCATAAACTAAAAAATATGTAGATTTCAGCATCTAAAATTAGATTTTCATAGAATTATTTCAGTGTATTTTTAAAAAAAGAAAAATAATCTTTACAATATTTACAAATTTCTGCATCTTTAAAAGAAAGATTATGACCTGCAGTTCATCTAACTACCACTAGGTGCTGACTCAAAAAGTGAGTTAATCCTCGCAAACGTCCAGCAGAAATAAACATATTTACGGCACAAAACAAATTATGTTTGATTCTGTCTTCTACACATTGTGTTGTCAGACGTAAAGTCTTCGTCTGTTTTCATTCGCAGTCAGTCGTCAAAAGTATGTTTTTGAGAAACATTTATATAATACGTGTTGAGTCTGATACTTAACTACACCTGATTGTTTTGGTGGTTTTGATTTATGGGTTTGAGTTTGTCTTCTATTGGTTCAGACGTAAAGTCCTACCACTGGACCAGAACCAGGACCACATGGTTGGAGACTTGGAGACATGATCCAGATTTAGGAACCAGATGGAAAAACTCTCACAGGTTAAGTTCTCGTTTATTTTAAAGACGAAGATCATCCCTGGTCAGTGGGTAAGTGAAATAAATCTAAAACTAAAATGACTCTTTTTGCTGTTACCCTGTGACCAAACACAGCTGTGTTGTTGCCAGCGGCAACCGTCATCCATCATCATCATCATCATCGGGAAGGTCAGAGGTCACGGACTCTGTTTCTGGGACGTTGTTGGTGTAAATGAATATTTGGAGGTTTGTGGACCAGACATTTGATGATGTCTGAACATTTTTAATGTTTGATGAACCAAACAATCTATTAATAAATAATGATAGTTAGCCCTCATTTTCACTTTAGACTGAGAAACTAAAACATAAACCTGAAGCTATTTTTCAGTCAACGATGTTTCATTTTTTATTAGTTCTCAAGCACAAATTATATATGAGCACAAAAATATATGAGAGTTTACTGAGTATTTGGGGTTTTGTGAATGAACTGGCATCTAATTAGCAACTTAAATCTGTTTTAGTTTGTTTCTGCATCTTAAATGAAATATTTTGCTCTATATTAAGTATTTTCAGTAATATATCGGAATTAAATGAATATTTCTGGACCAGATTCATTCAAAGACAATCAAACTAACTGGTGAATGAACAGAGACTGGAAGATGATCACAAGTTATCTGGAAGTTAAGGGAGTAAATTTTGTTATATGTGAACGACAAACTGAATATTTGAAGACGTCACATTCAGCCCAATTTATTCTGCTCACAGATTAACTGAAACAAATGCAGAAAATATATTAATATTTGTAGATTTCAGCATCTAAAATTAGGTTTTCTTATAATTCTTTCAGAAAACCTTAAATATTTCCAGAGTTCTGCTTCTTTACATGAAAGATTAAGTTCTGTTTGAGGTGTAAACTGAATATTTTTAGACTCAAATAAAACAATGACTGGATGAATTTAGAAGCTGCAGATGAACGGATGAAGAAGGCGACGATGACGTTGAGCTGAAGCTGCTCAGGTGCGGAAATAAAAAGAGCTCCGGTTGTGACTGTGATGCATCGATGGGATGTTCCACTGATCGATACAGGCAGAGGGGGGAGGAGGAGGGGAGGACGGGGGAGGACGGGGGAGGAGAGGGGAGCTGTTTTGATGCACACACCTTTCTTGAACTCCTCCAGCATGGCGTCCAGCTTGGTGTCGTGGAAGACGAAGTGGACCGGGTGGTTGTAGAACTTGGTGATGGTCTTCAGGGTGGTGCAGTCGTCCGGGTCCACGAAGGCCAGGTCCTTCACGTACAGGATGTCCACGATGTTGGAGCGCTCGTCGTCGTAGACCGGGATCCGGGTGTAGCCGCTCTCCATGATCTCCGACATGGTGTTGAAGTCCAGCACGGCGTCCGCCTGGATCATGAAGCAGTTGCCCAGCGGCGTCATCACGTCCTCCACGGTCTTGGTGCGCAGCTCCAACGCGCCCTGGATCATGTTGAGCTCCTCCTTGACCAGGTCGTTGTAGGGCTCCGTCACCTTCAGCATCTCCACCAGCTTCTCCCGGTTGTACACGGTGCCGATCTCCTGGCCCAGCAGGACGTCCAGCAGCTTGGAGACGGGGAAGGACAGCGGGAAGGTGAGGAGCATGAAGAACTTGGTCACCGTGATGGTGTTGGCCCCCACGGCCAGCCCGTGGCGGGAGCACAGCGCCTGGGGCACGATCTCCCCGAAGATGACGATGCCCACGGTGGAGGCCACCACGGCGCCCAGGCCCGAGCCGATCAGGTCGTCCAGGAGGATGGTGAGGGTGGTGTTGACCAGGACGTTCCCCAGCAGCAGCGAGCACAGCAGGTAGTTCCCTTTGCTGCGGATGGGCTCGATCTTCCGCGCGTATTTCTTCTCCTTGTCTGTGCCGCAGCTCTGGACGATGCGCAGCTCCATGGGGTCCAGCGCCATCAGCCCCAGGTTGAGCCCGCTGAACATCCCGGACAGGACCAGGAGGCAGAGGATGAGGATCACCTGCAGCCACAGGGGCAGCAGCGACTTCTTCTCCTCCACCACCAGCAGCCGGCCGTCGGTGTCCCCCAGCAGCACCCACCTGCTCCCGTCCGCGCTCGGCGTGCACAGCGCGTACTCTTTCTGCGGTTCGCTCTTGCGCAGCGGCTTAACGCTGACGCGGAGCAGCCCCGACGCGCCGCTGCCGCTCACGTTCATGAAGGTCCCGACGCTGATGTCCTTCGTGAAATCTGCACAAGTCCTGTCCTGTGCGTCCATCATGCCGCTGCCGCCCCTGGACGCCGCCGCCTCCTCCTCCGCCTCCTCCTCCTCCAATCCGCCGCCGGTGAGCTCCGTGAAGCGGACCAGCGTCCAGGCGCCCGAGTGGAGCTGCACCCCGTAAAACCGGAGCAGCACGGAGCTCTCCTCAGTCACCTGGATGACACCGTCGTCATTGGTGCTGGTCGGCTTGTCGCTCCTCTCCAGCCGCATGCCGAGCACCTGACTCCCGCCGCTGCCCCTGCCGCCGGACCCCCTCTCCGCCGCCGCCGCTGCTGCCGCCTCCGCCGCCGCCTCCGCGCGTCCTGCGCTGCCGCTCCACAGGCAGATGATGACGGTGAGAATATAACCCTGCTGCCCGCTCCATTCTGTCGCCATGTTTGTTTCTCTGCTCGGGCGACCTGCGGGCTGACGTCATTTACTCATGTCCGAGCCCGGCCCCGCCCCCGTCCCCGACCAAACACACGCCTCCGTTAACACCGCCCCGCACCGCCTACCGGGCAGCGACAGGTAGAGCTACAACAAACAAACGAGCTCCCCCTCCCTCCCTCTCTCTCCCACGCCTCTCACTGGTTTTTATTTCATTTTATTTTATTTATTTAGTTGTTTATTTATTCCTGCAGCAGCAGCAGCAGCACCCGAACACACCGACACCTCCCCCTCTACCTCCCCTCCTGCTGGGCACTGCGGCAGGACGCGCGCCGCTCCTGTTGCCGCTGATGCGTCCAGCGGTTTCTCATCCAATTACATCCGGAGCCAGATGCTGTTATGTAAAAACGGCACATGTCGTCTGTGCACCCCCTCATCCTCCCCCACCATCCTCCCCCATGCTGCAGCATCCCTCTGGCTGGATGCCCTGGATGCTGAGAGCTGCAGACTCAGGATTTTCTCCTGTTATTATCTTTTTACTAATTGTGTAAAACCGCCTGATTTTATGAAGAAATGTTAAACGAATCCCATAAAAATACAATGTTCGATGATTCACAGCCTGAGCTTCACTTTACTGCATTAAAACGACTCTTTATTTAATATTTATTGGCTGCTGTTCTTCTCTGATCAGCTGTTATGTAATACATCGTCTTTTACGTCCTCTCTTATAGCGCCATCTGGTGGCGACATTAACAAATGCAGCAACACAGAAAATAAACAGAAAGAAATAAACATATACATAATACAATTAATATTTACAGGTATCTGTAATAAGATAATATAACAAATGTATCTTAAATGTCTCTAATTATCCTCACTATAATCTTTAGATAAATGTTTTATTTACTGGATATTTATGTAAATTGAACTGTATTTTTTTGTAAATTCTACCCATTCTCATTTTGTTTTATTCTTATATCTATGTCTGGTTCATATTTGTTTTTCTTATCTCGTGACTCCCAGAGGGGATCAATAAAGTGAGCTTAAATCTTCAATCGTTTTACATGATAAAGAATAAATAAAAGCACAAAACTTCACTCGAGTTTGCAATTACAGAATTGAGCTAATGCTAATCAGCTAGGCTAGGCTAGGCTAGGCTAGGCACAAGACAAAAAGACATTGAAGGCTTTATTTGACGCTATCATGTTTCTTTCTGTGGTGATTTTGTTATTGTGTAAAAAGTGAAAGAAGAAAACAACACAAATGTTCTATGGATGAAGAATTTCTGTTTTTATTACAAGTAACATTAACATACAAACTAAAAGTAGAGTTTCTTTTATATAAATTAAAGATAAATCCAAAAATTGTATTCACATCATCATCATTGATATTTGTTTTAACTTCACATTAGAAATAATTCTGAGCATCTTTTTAAATTGTGACACAGATTTGATATGAGATTCATTTAAATTAATCTCCTAAAGACTGTTTAAAAAAGATGGACGTCGGGACAGCTCCATGGAAGCGGACAAAAAGCGAATTTATTTTCAGCGTGATGTTTTTACTGACATGTTTCCAGGCGTGGACGTCCTCACTGCAGCCTCCTGTCGCCTCGGCTCAGTGGACTCGGTCCGTCCCCGGGAGGAACC
The DNA here is from genome assembly GCF_022458985.1 of Mugil cephalus. NCBI lineage: Eukaryota > Metazoa > Chordata > Actinopteri > Mugiliformes > Mugilidae > Mugil > Mugil cephalus. The sequence goes on from NC_061788.1 coordinate 2,095,798, forward strand.
ACCTCCACGTTGTAGCTCACCTTCTTGGACTGAAGGATGCTGTAGCTGTTATCAAAACACACAACGTCTGCAAGAGACACAGGACGCAGTTAATACCTGCTAACAGCAGCTAACAGCAGCTAAAATAATCCAGTAACATCAGCTAATGCCAGCTAACATCAGCTAACAGGAGTTAATACCAGTTAATACCTACTAATAGCAAGACAAGTTGTGCTAACAACAGCTAAAACAAGCCAGTTAACATCTGTTAACATCAGCTAATACCAGTTAACATAGGCTAACAGCAGTTAGCATCAGCTAATAGCAGCTGGCAGCAGCTTACCAGCTAACATCAGGTAAAAGCAGCTAACAGCTAACAACAACTAACAATAACAATAAGCCAGTTAACATCAGTTAACAGTGGCTAACACCAGAATACCAGCTAACTTCAGCTAACAGAAGTTAACCGCTGTTAACATCAGCCAATACCAGCTAACACTGGCTAACAGTAGTAATAATAGCTAAAACCAGCTAACATCAGTCACTTAACATCAGCTAACAGTATCTAAAACCAGCTAACACCAATCAGTTAACATCAGCTAAGAGCAGCTGAACCAGCTAATACCAGATAACAGCAGCTAACATCAGTTAACTTTAGCTAACATCATTTAAAACCAGTTAGTTAACAGCAGTTAATATAAGTTAAGAGCTGCTAACATTAGCTAACAGATGCTAACAGTAGCTAGCCTCCTGTTTTCTGTGCACACTATGGTAATCGTGCTAAGCTAGGCTAGGCATTGTTTAGGGAAATAAGGACTAAACTAATCTACTCACAGACTCCCGGCTCAGAGCAGGTGAGGCCTCCATCCTCGGGGACCAGGTGAGCGTTGTAGCGTTCGCTGGGAAGAACTGGTAGCATCTCGTTCACCTTCTGAACGGTGCCCTCTTTGGTTCGCCGGTACACCCCAAACCCGATGTCAGCGCCATCACTGGCAAACTGCCACCTGGGAAATAACGATAGCAGAGTTCATACTGGAAAAACTTTAAGTATTAAACGTATTTTTGTTTGTTTGACTTTTTGATGTTGATCAGCTAATGTCAAAGGGCCTAAAAATGTGGAGTCTCCTACAAAGATCTGTTAACCAATCAGATGGTTTTGGGGAGGAACTTAATGTGGTGACACATGAACGCGAACTTCGCATTAACTTTGTAAGAACCTAACAAGAATTTCACGTGAACTTAGCACAAATTTAGCATGAACTTAGCATGAATCTAGCACGAACCAAGCATGAACTTAGCATGAACCTAGCGTGAACTTAGCTCAAATTTAGCATGCACTTAGCATGAACCTAACACGACCTGAGCATAAACCTAGCATGAACTTAGCATGAACCTAGCGTGAACTTAGCCCAAACTTAGCATGAGCCTAACACGACCTTTGCATAAACCTTGCACGAACTTAGCACAAATGTAGCATGAACTTAGCACAAATGTAGCATGAACTTAACATGAATTTAGCATGAACCTCATATGAACTGATATATTTCTTGGGTTTGTTTTAGGAGACGTAGACTTTGTGAAGAACCAGAAATTGAACCAGATAAAAACCAGAACTCGCTCCCTCGTACCTCAGGACGCTGTTAGCTTCAGGAACGTCGTACTCCAGCTGGAAATTCGAGCCGCGACTGATGGTCACGCTTTGGTCGTACTGAACCTTCACTGAGTCCTGAACATAGTACGACTTGGGGACCGTGCCACCGTACTTTATCTGCAAAGACAAGCAGGAAAAAAAAAAAACCATCACGTGTGTCGTGGCCTCTGATGGAAGCGGCCCCGGTGGGTTTGTTCGGTTCTCACCATGGTTCTGCAGCGAGGGTCTCCATCAGGGTCCGTCAGGGTTCCTCCGTACACCACAGGGAGCTGCTCCGGATCGATGTGCTGACGCAGAACCTCCTGCCAGTTACCTGGAAACACAAAACATGTGATTCATACAATAATGAGAACAGAAAAACCTCCTGGTGGAGGAGGCGGTAACCATGGCAACCTCTACTAATCATCTACTAGCAAATAAACATCAGGTTGAGGAGTTTGAACCAAAGCTGGAATCAGTGAGAACGTTGGAGACGTCTTGGTTCTTCATTCAGGACGTGAGGAGGACGTGGAGGAGGAGATAATCCTTCCTTTTCCTCATCATCCCTCTTTCTCCTTCTCATTCTTCTTCTCCTCTTCTTACTCCTTGTCTTCCTGTTTATTTTTCTTCTTCCATCCTCTATTTATTCTCCTCTTTCTTCACCTTCTCCTCCTTTTTCTTCTTCTTCACCTTATTCTTCTTCTCCTCTTTCCTCCTCCTCATACTTCCTCCTCTTAATTCTTCTCCTCCTTCTTCCTGTGCTCCTACTTCATCTTCTCCTCCTCCTCCTGCTTCTGTATCTGGAGGAGCTACTATTAGCTTGGAGACTAAGAAGCTAAGACGAGTCTTAGTCATCTTTTCCTCCTTCCTCCTCCTCATACTTCTTCCTCTTCTTTTGTCTCCTCCTTCTTCTTCTCCTCCTCCTCGTCCTTCTTCTTCTCCTCCTCCTCAGATCATTGTATTCAGTCTCCATGGAAACAGTTCCCTGATCAGGTCGGAGGTCGTGACGTCACCGTCAGCCTCGGCTCCGCCTCGTTGTTAGCATACGTTAGCATTGCTAACCGGTCTCACCTCCTAAGACCATGATCTTGCGCCGCGTCTCCTCACACAGGAAGTGTTTGATGAGGTTGTACGCCATGGGAAACATCTTAGGAGCTGGAAGACAGAAAACCATCAGGAAACCATCAATGAACCATCAATAAACCATAAGAAAAACATCAGAAAAACATCAGGAAAACATCAGAAAAACCTCATGAAAACATCAGGAAAACATCAGGGTCACGAGGACGAGAGGTCGCGCTGAAATACCTTTGATGAGGAAAACTCTCTTCAGCCCCTCAGGATAGTTCTCCTCAAACATGGTCAGGATCTACAGGACCAGATACAGATGTTAGACCAGATACAGGTGTTAGACCAGATCCAGGTGTTGGACCAGATACAGATATTAGACCAGATCCAGATATTAGACCAGATCCAGGTGTTAGACCAGATACAGATATTAGACCAGATCCAGGTGTTAGACCAGATCCAGATATTAGACCAGATCCAGGTGTTAGACCAGATACAGACGTTAAACCAGATCCAGATATTAGACCAGATCCAGGTGTTAGACCAGATACAGATATTAGACCAGATCCAGATATTAGACCAGATACAGATGTTAGACCAGATCCAGATATTAGACCACATCCAGGTGTTAAACCAGTTCCAGATATTAGACCAGATCCAGATATTAGACCAGATCCAGGTGTTAGACCAGATCCAGATATTAGACCAGATCCAGGTGTTCGACCAGATGTTGACTCACCTCTCCATAGGTCTCAATAGCAGGTTTCCAGATGTGCTTCAGTCCGAGTCCTTCACAGTCGTAGATCAGAGTGATGGCTTCAATGTTCTTCCCCAACTAAGGGAGAGAGGAGGAGGACATATTAGAGGAGGAGGAAGAAGGAGGAAGAAGGAGGAGGAGGAGGAGGGTATCTCCTGACCTTCTCCGTCTGCCTCCTACATTCCCGGTGCAGTGTCTCCGTGTGTCTGATCTTGGTTTTCATGAAGTCCTGTTTGGAGGCGGAGAGCAGGAGACCTTTAGGATCCAGAGGACCAATCACGTCGTACCAGATCGGACTTCCCTCTCGGTCGTAACCGCACATCCCTCCAGAGACGTACTTCTCAATCACCTGAAGAAGAAGAAGAAGAAGAAGAAGAAGAAGAAGAAGAAGAAGAAGAAGAAGAAGAAGAGTGAGCCCATCATGAAGCCTCAGACTGTGAAACGCTGCAGACGTGTGAAACAGGACGTTACCTCTGGAGGTTTCCAGTCAGAGATGATTGAATCTACTTTCATCTGCTTCCTGAACTCCACATGCTGCATTGAAGAGGAGGAGGAAATCAAAGCATCATAAAGTCTGTGTTTAGTAAAGTAATAATGTAGGTGGAAGAAGAAGAAGTAATGGTTGTGAATGGAGGAGCTCACCTTTCTGATCATGACCTCAGCTTTCTGAACATTGAAGCTACGAGCTGGGAACAGGAAAAAGGAAATTATGTTAGATCACTTTTAAAGTCTGGACCAAAATGTTGCACTTGAACGCACCACAAAGACAACGACCAGCTGATATAAATATTCTACACCTGAGAGGAAATAACTGTTTATACCAGCAGGAGGCAGGAGTCTGGAGGAGCGACTATTAGCTGTGATGCTAGGAAGCTATACAGATATATAAGTTGTTTTTCCTCTTCCATTTTCTTCAAGTTAATTCGTTGATATGTACATTGAAGAGGTTTGTATTAAACCACCTCTGGTCTCGTGGAGTTTAACCTTCCAGCTCATTTCATAATGTTTGTGGTCAATACAAATATTGAGCTCCAGCCTCAGAGTGAGTCTCAGCCTGAACTATGGACCATCAAACAGACACATCGACCGTCTCACACCAGAGGACGTGGATTTACAACAAACAACTCAAATGTTTTTCAGAGGTTCTGCATATTTCTTGTTCGCCTCCAGGACAAATCAGGACCATTAACCTGCTGCTGCAGCGCCCCCTGTTGTGTGGAGCTCTGCGTCTACAGTTTGTTTACATGAGATACAAGTTGCTCTTTAATCCAAAAACTCAAGTCCAGATAAGATTCAGAACTAATAAGTTAAATGAGAAGTTAGGAAGTTTTATCATTTTTATTTTGGGAGATTTTAAATCACAAGTTAAATAAAAATTAAATAAAAATGTATATTTGTTGTCTTAGAACTACAGTCGCGAGGCCATCTGACCCATGTTCATTATGCTAAGCTAAAGCTGATAGTCTTTACGCTACACTAAGCTAAGGCTAACAGTTGCAGTGTGTATGCTAAGTTAAACCAGCAGACTTTGTCCTACACTAAGTTAAGGCTACTGATTTAGATTCTTTATGCTAAGCTAAAACTAACAGCATGCCGTCTTCATGCAGTCTGAGCAAAAACTAGTAGTTTCCAGTTTTTATGCTAAGCTAAAACTAGCAGTATTTATGCTTCACTAAGTTAAGGCTACCCGTTTGGAGATGTTGTGCTAAGTTAAATCTACCAGTTTGGAGTCGTTTTGCTAAAACCAGCAGTCTTTATGCTAATCTTAACTAGCAGTTTGTAGTTTTTATGCTAAGTTAAAGCTATCAATTTTCAGTCCTTGTCCTAGGCTAAACTAGCAGTTTGCAGTCTTTATGCCAAGCTATAACTAGCGGTTTGCAGTCTTTATGCTAAGCTATAACTAGCAGTTTGTAGTCTTTATGCTAAAGTAAAACTAGCAGTTTGCAGTCTTAATTACCAGTTACGCTAAGCTAAGCTAAGCTAAGCTAAACTAAGCCCAGCAGTGACCACTATTTATGTTAGTAAGTTTTTATGTTATGTATGTAAGTTTTTAGCTACAGTATCATTCTTTACTGACATGACTTTAGTTTTATGGCACTTTACTTCTTAAGTAATAAAAATACTACACTTATGTAACAGAGTTATAAAATGAAACATAGATAAGATAAGATTTAACATCAATAACATTTAAAATGCTTTTTTTAGCCGAATACTTTGCTTTATTTCGTCCCGGGTTAAATCAGCGCCTCCTCACACAGTTTGGTTTAGACAGAGTTTAGTTTCCAGTTTGTTTTCAGGGGTCACGTCGGAGTCAAATGTTTGTGACAGCCGTCGATACCGAGGCCTCTGAGCTCTCAGGTATTTCCACCTCTGAAACTGGATGTCGCGCTGAGAACAGGTTTGTTCATCGCCTCAAACCTTCAAAAAACCTTCAAAAAACCTTGAAACGAGAGCGAGCGTTGAGCCTCAGGCGTCGGCTGCGGCGCTTAGCGACGCTCCAGAGAAAGTTCACGTCTCATCAGGACGACGACGACGAGGTTAAAAATACTCCAGTCCGTTCAAAAACAAGCACTATCAGCGAAAACCTGCTCCAAGGACCAAAGTCAAAGCTCTGACTCCCCAGTAAAATCTACTTTATGTACTTTATGTACTTTATTACATTATTTACATATTTGTTTTCTGAGGATGTTCATATTTAAATGCCTGTGTATTATGTGTGTTTCTTTTAAGTTGAGTTTCTGCAGAGTTTCTTTATGTTCTCGTAATCACATGAAATCAAACTGTGTATATATACACAGTTTATATATATATAAATAAATTGGTTTCCAATATAAGGATCGGACCCTTTAAAGGGTCACAACATAAATCCAAGCAATAGTTTTAGTAATCTGTCAAATCAAAACAAAAATTTATTCTAATATTTTAATTAATTTATTTACATCTTGTAAATGTCAATAACCTGTAATAACACATCATAGTTTAAAGTTTTTATTCAAAAGTAATAAATATTTTCTGGTTTTAGCTTCAGAAATATGTCGATCCTATAATGTGAACATTTTTTTAACTGTTGGTTGAAGAAAAACAGACATTTAAGGACAAAACACTGAAATGTTGATGTTTTTATAATTTAATTCATTTAAATAAAACTTCAAGCAAGCATGAGCATTTATAAATGTTTTAAGCACAATGTGTTTAAACTGCTTTATTAGAAGAATTTTATGTAAAGGAGAGTAAAATAAAACATTACGGTTAAGGAACTTTAATTCGAGAGCAAAACAAAGAGATGAAATTATTTGGGGAAACTGATTTAAAATGTGTTAAATTAATGAAAGAAAGTGAGTAAAACTGGTTCAGTTTGTTGATTTATTATAGTTGGATTAGATTTTTTTTTTTTTAACTCTGAAACTCAACTAAAGCTTCTAAATTAATGTAGAACAATAAAAAGTGTGTTTAAGGTTTTTTAAAGTGCTCAGAAACATAAAAACAGGAGTTTGTTTGTTGGAGCCTCTGGTTGTTTTATTCTCTAATGATTCAGTTTGTAAGTTTGTTCTTTCTTTTTGTGTGAGAATTAACCTCCTTGAATCCTTGAATGAAAATGCTAACTAGCCTCAGTCCGGCCGGGTTTTGCCGTGACTCTCACCTCGAAGCCAGCGGAGGAGGTAGTGGTCGTGCTGAGCCGGCAAACTGGGGAGGACGTCCTGGATCCTCCCCCGAAACTGGAGCCCAAGGAACCGGAGACAAAACAAAACCAAGTTTACTGTCGTTAGGGATAAATGTGTTTTGTTACTGAGAGTTTGACCAGACTGACGCTGGTCATGCTAAGCTAAAACCAACATGTTGCAGCCTTTATCCCAAACTAACCTAAAACTAGCAGATTTCTTACTTTATGCTACGCTAAAACTATTTGTTTTAGTCTTTATCATTAGCTACAGCTAGCAGATTGCAGCCTTTATGCTAAGTTAAGCTAAAGCCAGCAGTTTGCAGTCTGAATCAAAAACTAAACTAGGACCAACAGATTGCAGCCTTTATGCTAAGTTAAGATACAACTATTGATTACATTATGCTATGCTAAACTATACCTTTGCTTACATTATGCTAAGCTAAAACTATAAGTTTGTTTACATTATGCTAAGTTAAACCTAGCAGTTGGAAACCATTATGCCACGTTAAGCTGCAACTAGCAGTTTCTTACAATATGCTATGCTAAAACTAGCAGTTTGCTTACATTTTGCTAAAACTAGAATTGTATTAACTTTATGCTAAGTACCAATAAAACTAGCAGATTACAGCCTTTATGCAAAGTTAAGCTACAACCAGGAGTTTGTTTACATTATGCTATGCTAAAACTACCAGTTAGCTTACATTATGCTATGCTAAAACTGTTATTTTATTAACTACCATCTGTAAGCTATGTAACAATTAGCATTTTGCAGACTTTATGCTATTCCAAAACTATGAGTTTTTAGTCTGTATTCTAGTCTAGTATTGGTAGTATCCGCTAAGGCTAACTGTTTACAGCCCAAATGCTAAGCTAAGCTAACAGTCTTTATCACAACTTTCATTTCTATGGAACTTTTCTCTAGTAATAAAACTAATACGATTAAACAGTAAAAATATAAATTAAAAGATGAATGAAAGCAGCTAAAACTGTTTAAAGATTCAACTTTGGTCAAACTACACAACTTCAGTTCATTCATAATAATTAAATAACACAACAATGATTGTGTGAAAATGTCCAAAAGTAATGTTTATCTGTCTAATGTTTATCTTTGAGGGAAGAAGAACTTAAAACCAATGAAAGATTTTTTTTAATGCAAAATCACAAGCTAGTGATCCATGTAACTAATAAAATAAAAGTATTTGAGGCTGTGAACTGAAACCAGAGCAGTGAATGTCAACACCTGCACCTGCACCTGCACCTGCAGCCTCCACAGGATCTAATGATATAATAACATGAACACAACGGACGCTCTCATGGCGACGACAGCAAACACAGCCTCAGGATTTTCTTACCTCGGCTAAGATTTCCGCCTGTTTGGGGCTCAGGTCTCCGACTCGGCCGCTCATGTCTGAGGTTTGACACAAACTGTGAATGAGCAGCGACGCGGAGGGAAGAGAAACGAGGCAGAAACACCAACACCACGCCTACCTGGAGCTGAGAGGAGGGGGAGGTGGACTTTCATCCGGCAGCTCAGAGTAAACCTGGAAAAAGTCAATCAACAAGTCACCGACTGATTAATGCGGCTCCTCTCAAACTCCACAAAGTTTTACTCTAAATGTCTAAATACTGCACTACAGAACAGGAACATTTGATTTATTTATGTCTTATAATAAGATCAATTTATTTTATTAATCCTTAAAATAAAAACATTTATACACTGGGCTCTAATATTTCATATATATTTATTTATATAAATTTCCTCCTAGGGATCAATAATCTATAATAACATGTCATAGTTTTAATTCAAAAGAAATAAATATTTTCTGGTTTTGGCTACAGAAATGGGACGATTCAATTTATTTATTATAAGATTTTTCTTTTATTAATTCGTCAAATAAAAGCAAATATTTTAAGACGTCACACTGGGCTCTAATATTTTGATATTTTAATTAATCTAAATGTATCTTGTAAATGTACAATCAATAACCTGTAATTACACATAATAACACGTCATAGTTTCCAGTTTTTTAGTTTGTTTTTCTGGTTTCAGGTTCAGATTCAAATAAAAGACGTTAGATGCACGATAATGTTTCATTTTTTATTCAAAAGTAATAAATATTTTCTAGTTTCAGGCTCAGAAACGTGAAGATTTGATTAATTTACTCATTATAAAATTTTTCTTTTAATTTATTTTGTAATTTGTCAAATAAAATCAGACATTTAAAGACAAAAAAATGAACTTTTAACATTTTAAAAATTTAATTAATTTAAGATTTTTGTCAAATTGTGACACTGGACTTGAATATTTTACTTAATTATACTTAACAACTAAGACTAAGCAATTAATTAAAAGATAAAATAAACTGCAAATTATTAACTGCCATAACAAATAGATTTTCTACCAGAATCAGAGTCTGGTAACATCTGGATTTCATTCTGGTATTTTGAGCAAATACAACACTAAAAAAACAATGATTAAGCCCCGCCCCCGAATGATCTGATTGGTCCAAAGTTCTCAACAGAGCGACTCCAGACCAGACTTTCTGCTGGGATGTTGATTTGTTTTCAGGCTGGAGCAGAACAACAACGAAACAAGACAAATAAATAAGTGGGGAAGACGCGTTTTTAAAATTTTCCCATAAAAGTAATTTTATTCTTTAAATACAGAAGCTGTTCAGGAACCGGTTCAGAGCCCGAGACCGTGGGGGAGTCACCAAAATAAAGCTGGTGTTATGAATAAATAGATGATTTCACAAGAAAATCCAAAAACAATCAGAAAGAGTTTCTCATTTTGACAAAGTGGAACAACGTCATCATCATCATCATCATCTAATAATAATAATAACAATAATAATAATCCAGCTCCCAAAATATAAAGTAAAGGATTCAGAGAACTGGCTCAAGCTCGTCTGGTTCCAGGATACAAAGTTCAGCCGTCAGAAGAAAAAAAAAAAGAAAAACGTGGACTTTGTGGAGATCAATACTCTCAAAAGACAAATCAGAGAATGATTAAACCGACGGGCGACGCAGAGAAAGTCTTCACTGGTTAATCATTGAAGAGTTCAGTCACATTTTATGAGCCCAGGGATTAAATCTACAAAGACACCGTCAGAATTTAAGATTAGACGCAATTTATCCTGTTTGATCCGACGTGTGAACGGATTCAGATTCCAGAGGGAGGAGGTCGGGGCGGATGGCGGGCGTACGAAACGCCAGGAAGTGGCGTTTGGTTTCAGTTTGTGTAAATTAAAACAACATCATTTCCCAAACACAGGCAGTCAGAGTCTAAACAGAACAACAACGTGGATTTAAGGCGACAAAAAGAGGAAGAAACAAGAAGTTTCAAAGCTTTGTAGTTTTGTGTCAAGAAAAATAAAATAAAACTTTAAAAAGATGACAACGAATCTCCAAGAAATTAGAGTCATAACGACGGATCAGTTTGTTTTGTTTTGTTTGTTTCGTAGTCGGTAGGAGGAGGCTGGGGTGGATGGTGGGGTGTAGAAAACACTCCTCTCAGTTTGAGTATAAGTTTTTAAACGGAAATCGATCCCAAGTTATTTCCTGGATTAGAGCAAAAAATTTCAGCCTCAACCAAGAAAAAGGGTTTGACACAGAGACATTTTAGTTTCGTTACGATGGAATCAATGACTTGTGTTGGAGTCAGTGGGAGGAGGTTGGGGCTGATGGAGGGGCCTAGAAAACACCAGACAGCAGCGTTGACATTCATACAAATTTTGGACTTTTCTTGTTGGTGCTGTGGTTAAATTCAAAACAAGTGCAACTCTGTAACAAAGTTACGATACAGGCACATGTGAATTCATTTAGATTCCACCAGGAGGAGGTTGGGGCCGATGGTGGGCGGAGAAAATACAGATTTCAGTTTAGATTTAAATTTAATTAATATTATTAACAAGTTAAAATGGAGATTTGTGTTTTTTTGTTAATGTTTGTTGTGTCGATAAATTCAAACAAAAGTGTGATGTTGAGAGAATTAGTTGTTTTCAGTAGGAGGAGGTTGGGGTTGATGGTGGGGCACAGAAAACACTAGAGTTCAGTTTTTCTTTTAAATTAAAACAAGTTCTTTCACAAGACTCCAAAGAAGATTTTGTTTGGACATTTTGGCAGAAAAAAAAAGACATTTTCGATTAATATGTTTTTCAAACAGATAAATTCAACATCAACGTATTTGTGAAAAAGTTCAGAAAAGCAAATTTACGATATTTCTTCGTTTTAAAGATCCTCTCGGAGAACGAGCCTCTTTAACTTTTCCTTCAGAGCACATTTGTCAGTCGTGTATAAAAGTAATTTCCCGGAGAGGTCGGAGATGTGGGTCAGTGTTTACTAAACACAGCTGATGTGGGACGAACTGGTTTCACAAGGAGCTGAGAGGACGTTTTAGTTTTTAACAGAATTATTATCAGAGCGGAGGCCGAGGTCTAAACACATTCATGCCAAAGTAAAGCACATTTTAGCTCGACACATTTTCCACATTGTGACAAAACTATTTGTTTATTTATTGAATTAAGTTTTAACGCGCTACACAAACTGACGACGTAGCCTTACTTCCTATCAAAAATATTATTCTGTATTTTATTTTATAACAATGCTTCCAAAAATAAGTCTTCAATATTTAAAACAAGCCCCTCCCCCCAAAAACAAAAGGTTTGATACAATCTGTGTTCATACAGTCCATGTTTCATACAGACTCTGCACTGAAACGCCGATAACCTCAGATAACGGGGGTTTGCACAAAGCTTCTTCAAACGTTTCAGGCTAACCCGGTTTTAGTTTTACTGGGACGCGACCCCCCCCCCCCCCCCCCCCTGCACCCGTGGGACGTGATCCAGCTCCGGGGTCTGAGGGGAACCTGATAACACCTTCATGGCCGCCGCGGTGAAAAGCTCCTAAAGTGCCTCCGAGCTTCAAAGATACGAACGAATCTGAAGCTTTTCACCGGGAGGGAAAACACATTCAAACAGGAAGCGGTTAGCGTAGCTTAGCATAACGACAGCTAGCCTGGCTCCGTGCAACGACAACAAACCAACAAGTTATTGAACTTCATCTCATCACACTCACGCCAGTTCATTAGGTACATCAGTGAAGCAGTGAAGCAGGCAGTTTGTGTTCTTGTTGTGGTTGTTTTCAGGTAATTTAGAATATTTTGTGTCTTAAATAGTTTTCTCTCTTTTTGTCATTTTAGTCAAGTTTGGTCAAATATTAATACACTCACTTGCCAGTTCATTAGGTACACTAGTATATTCATTCTAACATATCAGTCCTGCACTAAATCAGTCATCTGTAATGTTTTGTTGGAGCTTTTTGTCGTCTTTTACTTTTACTGTACTGTTGTGGTTGATTTTTCATCTTTCTGTGTCTCATTTGGTTTGTTTTTGTCTGTTTTTGTGACTTGTTTTGACTTGTTTTAGTCAGGTTGCATCTTTCTTTGATGTAAGGTTGAATAAAAAGTCAAAATAATAGAAACACGGGTCAGTTGAATAATATTACAACATAAAAACCGAGTTGACTCAACATCTGAGTTATTTTAACACCAGAACGTCCATGAAGATGTAAAGCAGGACTGTTACATTATTCACTAGTGTAACTAATGTGGCGATTCTGAGCTTTAAGCTAGTTTTGTTAGCTTTGTAGCAGCTTCCAGTTATGTGTCTTCATGCTAAGCTAAGCTAACTGCGTCCTAGCTTAGCCTGACTGAGTCCTATAACGAGTGAACGTCCTTCTCCTTCATATAAAACTAAAGGGTCGACATCTTTCCTCCTGCTCAGCGTCAGATTAAACTTTAGTGTCGGTCACGTTTCCAAACACCAGCATCACTTTTAACATTTTCACCCTCCACCTTTTCTTTCTTTTTTTTTCTAAATTCATCCAGGAAACGATGCTAACAGAAAATATACGGACACTGTTCAGACTTTAGAGCAAAGGAACCTGTTAACGAAGCGGCCGGTTAAAAGTGAAACGTCGTCAGTGACGAACACGGAGCCTCATGCAGGACAGATTCGTTTCTGAGGCAGCAGCAGAAAAACACTTAGACGGGATTAATTCATTACAAGTTAATATAACTGTAAATATAGAGAGAGAAAATAAAAATCCTCAGCTGCTGCTGCTGAGCTTCTTTTAAAGAACTGAACTCAGACTCATGTTTTATATTTTAGATATAAACATTTGCTGTTTTATCTTAAATCCTCAAACTTTCCTCACATTTAGAAATTTACTTTTTTTATTTTTTAAACTAGCGGATGTTCAGAACATCTGGCACCAATGACTGGACCAGAAAAGGTTGAACGCACCAAAAAAAAAAAAACTAGAGCCAAGAACCAGCTGGTTCTACACCTGAGAGGAAATAACTCCTCGTACCAGCAGGGGGCAGTAGTCTGGATTCATCTCTCAAAAGAGGAAACAGGAAGAGCTGCAGTTAGCATGGATGCTAAGACGAAGCGATTCTTCGTAGCCTCGCAGCTAACAGCTTCTCTAAGCTTCATTCATTCTAGTTTTAACTTTCAACACTTCCTGTTTCTCCTTTTGTGCTCGGAGCCGATCGGCTTTTAACAATCAACGTATTTACTGATATTTATGATCTGACCCTTTGATTTGCATATTTTTAAGCAACTGCTACTGAGTTTTAGTCTTTATGAATGAAATACCTCAGTATTTTTTGGGGTGGGGGGGTTTAGCTGTTCCTGCATGAGGCCGGTTCATCGTCTTCCTGTTCAGCCTCTTCATGAACCTTTGTGTCTTGAGAGGAAGTGATGTTCTACATTAGCACCTGATATCACCTCTCCCTTTGCTTCCATGTCGTCATTTCAGTCCATGAGCCCATTTTAATTAGTTTTTTTTTTTTTTTTTAATATAATAAATACATCCAAACGAGAGACGTGTCGCCCGAGCGTCTGAGGGGAAACATTCACCGAGCTGGTCCGAGCGGCCGGAGGCCAGCGAGGAGCCTGAAGGCCGAGTTTCAGTTTGTTTTGCATTTGGTCGTCCTTGTGTTAGTGTTTGGCTTCTTGCGTTAAAGCAGCTTTGGTTCAACACGTCCCTCTACGTCCCTCTACGTCCCTCTACGTCCGTCCAGCTGCTGCAGTGGATTTGTTTTTTTTTTACTTTCACCCCGTTCAGACGGCGTTAGATGACGTGTGTGATGTAGAAGGTGAACTCCATGTCCATGGCGGTCTGCGGGACGCTGGCGCTGCCTCCGTGGATGACCGGGATCAGGGCGCTGTCCATCTCGTTCATGTAGCGCTGGGGGAGGAGTCGGCCTCCTGAACCCGCCTGGTACTCCACCTGAGACCAGAGACAAAACCTTCAACACACTGATCACAACATACAGCACCATGACTTTAACGTCCAGCTACAATAAATACAGGAATATTTCTTACTAGAAACATCAGTGAACGTTGATTTACTTCATTAAAGCCATTAATTGTTTACGTGTCCTGGTCCTGCAGTGTAATAAAAGTGTAATAAAAGCCCCTTTAACGTATTGAAGTGTCAGAGTGACTCTACCATGTCGTCCTGAGTGGAGACGCGCAGCGACAGCGAGTTGATGGCGCTGGCGGCGAGGACGGCGAGATGAGGCGTCAGAGCGCTGCAGGTCGCCAACGCCATCTCCTTCTGAAACACGCTGCAGGACGCCAGCACCGAGGCCAGACTAGCGCCACCATCAGGAGACTTCAGCTGGTAGAAAACCTGCAGACGGATCAGAGCTCAGCTCACACGTCTGGACTCGTTTGTTTAGCTGCTCTGAGCCGTGTGAGTGTTTATGAATAAAGGTAAAAAAAAAAGAAGAAAGGTAAAGTCACCTCGGTGCATCTGATGGTGCGACCGTCCACCTCAAAGTCTGCGTCCTGCTGCATCCTAACGCTGCGAACTCCGTCCAGAGGTCGACCGTCGACGCCGCTGGTTTTACTGCAGAAAAAACAAAGTCACGTTTTAGAGCGTTTTAAACTTTCTTTATTAAACTGAATCCAGTTCTTCACGTGTCCTGATTTGACTGAACTCATCTCTATCAGTGAAACCAGAGGAGGTTTGTAACGGGGTGAAACAGCCTCTATTTAACCTCCTGAGACCCTGCGTCCTCATATGGGGACGTTAGGCTTTAGGTTTTATCGTAGTTTATTCTGCTTCATTTAACCCCATTGTCCTCATTAGTGGACACATTCGTCTGCCATCTAGTGGCAGCAAAGGTTAAAATGTATTTATTTATTATTATTAATAATGTTTCTAGTTTGATATGATGTTCATATTTAACAAAGTACTAATTTTTGCTAATTAGCAAGTACTCGTTTGAGGACGTTGGGACTTCATTGTTCTGTCTCTGCTCAGTCATGTTCAGGTATTAAAACAAACAGTTTTATATTTGGTCGCACATTGGTGACTTTTTAATATAATATAAATAATGAAATAATCCCAGTGTCCACATACGAGGACATTTTTTCATTTTATTTTTTTTCAAAAACTACTACTTCCTGTTTAAAGATGATGCTTTAGGTCCCACTGATACCAAATACCTTGGACAAATTAAAAACACATAGCAAATAAAAGCTCAGATCTCGGGAAGTTAAAAAAGGGTTTTATGAACTGAAATTGGATGTTTTTAATGAAGAATCTTTAAAATCTCAATCAGGAAAAAAATGTAAATTCAAATAACTTTATTCTTCTGGCCAGTTTCTTTATCCATGTCTGCTTGTTTGTTTCCATATTTATTTACACACGGCGGACGTTTATAACGTAAGACACGTTATTCTTCTTGGACTGAACTGGAGCAGCGTTTAAAATAGTACAAACAAGGTAAAATCACAGACACAATCAGCTGATTCTAGTGTGTAAAGGTGAGTTGTGTGTGTGTTGTGTGTGTGTTGTGTTGTGTTACCCCGTGTTGACCGGTGAACTCCAGTCAACCCAGCGGACGGTGACGTTCTCTCGGACCTCGGCGCCGTCGTTCCGGCCGCAGGGGATGTGGAAGTCGGTCTGGTCCCTCAGAGCCGAGCGCAGAGACTCCATGGTCTCCGGAGGGATTTGAACCATCAACCCGTCTGATTTAAAAACAACAACAACAACAACAACACAAGAGTTACTGTGGTTCTGTCTTCTGTTTATTCTGCTCAGCGCTTTCACTTGGTGAAATTAAACCGTTCCCACCTTCGACGATACTGGACTTGGCGATGAAGCCTGAGGAGGCTTTGAGGGCTCCGTTAAAAACGACAAAACTGGCTCCAGTCACTGTGAGAGAAAACAGGAGCAACACAAATAAACGAGGAGTCACTGAAGAAGCTGAAATAAGTAGTAGTAGTAGTTTTTACAGTACAAGGACATGATGTTAGTTTATATGCGAAACCTAAAACAAATAACTTCTAAGATCTTCAGACTGAAGCTGGATTCAATCAGATCATTTAAAAAGCCCAGATTCCGACCAGGACCCTGATAATAATAATAATAATGACTGTGATAATAGTCTGACCTGTCCGGGTCTTGCCTGGCTTGCTGTTGGCCTGCGTCTGATAGTTTCCGTCCTCGTTCTGGAAACACACCAGGTGAGAGTCGGCCTCGGAGCTGAATCTGGCTCCGATGCTGATCACGTGTTCGTTGGATGAGTTCACCACCTTCTGCATCTGTAGGAGAAAAGACACGTGTGTCCTCGTCCATGTTTGCTCGTCTGCAGGACCCTGATGGTTTTTGGTACCATTGTTAACACTCACCTCGTTGAAGCTACTCTTGGGGATGTCGATGTAGCTGTGGCCCATCTCCATGTGGATCCTCAGACCCTCCACCACCGCCAGGCTGTACTGGTAGTTCCTCAGGTCCTGGAGGAAAAACAGTTTATGAACATGAGCCGGAGTCGAGGGTGAATGACCTGAACGTGGGAAACGACCTCTCACTTACAGCCAATAAATTCATGATGGTGTGTCCCGTCTCCCGATACACCGAGTCACGAAAGCGGATGCTGATCATCGGAGTCGGATACACTGGAAAAGACAGGGCGGATTTAGGTTTCCTGGTTTTAATAGTGCTGTCCAACAATTCAAACTTTAATCAGGTTCATCACACGGTCGCTGCCGATTCATTTTGATTCATCACAATTAAATATCATTCAATTTAATCTAACGTGTGTTTTTTTAATGTCAACATTAGTCCACGTTAATGTGTAGCTACTAAGACGGGCGAGTATCGGCAAGAACGTCACGATACGTATCACGATACTCGAGTCATGATACGATATTATGATATTCTACATAGTTCACTGAGAACTTTTAAATGCAGTGAGTAAATAAAAAAACTGTATTTAAATTTAAATGATCCATTTAAGTTTGTTGCACTTGTACAGAAAGTGGATCAAGTTCTTGCCACTTAAATGTCTCCTTGTCTCCTACAGGGATGGAAATAAAATGCCTTTGCATACGTATCAGTTTGCCTGAGGTTTCGGTGGCTGCGGATGCTACAAACGAAGCCAGACTCATATAAACCAGAAGCTTTTAAAGCGAAGAGGCGAAGCGGAAACTACCCACCGTTGTACTCGGCTCCGAGCCGCAGAAGCAGCCTCAGAGGAAAGACTTTGGCCCAGGGCACCTCCAGCTTCTGGATGAGGAGGCCGAAGAGGAAAGGCTGCGGCGGCAGAGTGAGGCCCTCCAGAGGCTGACAGGTGGGAGAGAAGAACAGCATCCCGGCGTGATCCTTACTCCCCAGGAAGCTGCTGGTGAACGTCACGTTATCCAGCTCCTCCAGGAACTTCCCTGCGACACAACATCTCTAGTTTCTAACGCGTCTGATGAAAAAATAAATCAGTAAATAATCCTCTGAATGTTGCTGTGTCCTCGCTACCTTTCTGGGCGTCTTGGTACAGGCTGAGATAGAGAGTGAACAGGTCCTTAGGAAGAGTTTTCTCCTCAGGGAGACACTCCAGCAGGAAAACCACCTCCTTCTGTCCCAGAGCCTGGAGACCGTTGGAGCCGAAGCACCAGCACTGTTTACCGGAGTCTGGACGACACGACACGAACAAGTTGGTCAGCAGGTAATATTCTCCACCGGACGTTACGAATCTGATGTGGTTATTTATTTTAGGTCGAGTAGAAGAAGAAGAGGAGGAAGAAGAGAAGGAAGGAGATGAGGAAGAGGAGGAAGATGGAGATCAGGAAGAAGAAGAGGATGAAGAGGAAGACGTCAGCTCGACTCACATGTGACGAGTTTGACATTGACCAACAGGTTTGCGTTGAGGATGAACGTCAGTGGGCGGGGGCCTCCCTCCTCCAGGAGGTGCAGGATCTGACACGGAGCAGGACTCACCTCCACCAGAACTTCTGACAAAAAGAAAACAGAGAAAACAGAGAAAAGTTTAACTTCATAACATTTGAGGTTGTTGCCATTTGATCTGGATTCTAGATCAAAGGTAAAAGTCTATGACGATTACTCTCCTGTCAATCACTGCATTAAGCCCCGCCCCCCAAACGACCTGATTGGCCCAGCAGATCTTTGCAGGAGAATAATCAGTTCCCAGCGGAGAAACTTCAGTAAAAGAATGAAGAGGAGAGAGGAAAAGAGGAAGATGAGGGGAGACTCTGGTCATGGGGGTAAAGAGGAGGAACCCACCTCCTCCCGCCTCCTCTCCGGTGATGATGAGCAGCGGTGGCAGCTCGTCCTCGTTGTCCGGCAGCAGACTGGGAACCCTGTTCACCGAAGAACCGATTCCAGCCAGTAAAGCATAGTCCCAGGGTCCAGAGGGAGGAGGTCGCACCACCTCCACGCTCCCAGAAGCCTCGGGGGGGGCAGAGCCACCGACTCCAACCTCTGACCCAGCTGAACCAGGCTGAAAGGAGAGGGAGGGGTTATTATTATTAGTGTTCATCATGTTTAAACATTTATATCGATGAGGGACGTCTAGATCCGATCAGTTCATGTTGAATATCATTTGATCTGAGTTCCTTTCTCTTTTTCTTTCTTTCCAGCCGTGTCATTAGCCGAACACCATTAAACAGAAGACGATGTTCTGAAGCTACAGGGACGTAGTTTTGGTTTCAGGCCAACATAAAATAAATACCAACAAAAGATCAGGACGTCCTATTTCTATTTATAGAAAAGCCTGGTGGAGAATACGAACTGCTGGTTCATCGCCCGGAGAAGAATTTAACCTTCTCACAACTAAACGCTGATGTTCTCTTCGAGGTGAGAACACGGACTTTATATAAAGGTGAAGCCAAAGCTAGTAGAGCTCCCCCTGGTGTCCGGCTGCAGTATGGGTCATAAGCTCCACCCCCTCCATATTAGTGGGCGGGGCTTGGTTCAAACTAAAACACTAAAATACATGTCAGTTTTTTAATGATATTTTTGTCATTTTAATATAACGTTGATGAATGTTTAAGTGTTAGTTCAAAGCTTAGTTATGTATAGAAACAGGATGCGACATAACGGTGACCCGTTGCCATGACAACCGCTTTTAGACAAACTTTTAGAAATAAGTTCAGTGTATAATCATTTTATTTCTAATTGGTGGAGGAAGAGCAGATTCAATTCACAGAAAACACCAGCGAGTCTGGACGAAGAGGGGGCGGGGCATCGATGTCGTGGCTCCACCCTCACACCGCACTGATCAGTCACAGGATGGCGCCGCCCGTGTCGCCGGGAACATAGCGTCAGTCTGGCTGATGAGGAAGTGGAGACACGCTGCCCGTGTTTATAGACGGGTTGTGGGGGAGAAATCTTACTGATGTCAGCTCTGGGATGACGCCGCTGAACTCCTGCGAGCTCCTGCGGCTCGTCACCGACAGCCGGCTGGTGTCCGCCACCTCTCCGTTCGGCAAGATGCCATCAGCAAACCACACTCGCTTCTGTTCACGGGGACAACCTGAAAACATAGAAGTATTGTCCTAGAGTCCACCTGATTCAGTCCAACAAGCCTTTACCGTGGCTGAACTAAAATGAGTTTGACTGAGTTTGTTCTACGGCGTGTGAGAGGATTCATACCATCGTTGTTGGGGTGTTTGAGGACAGACACAGGAACCATGACGGTGGGCGGAGGAGAGTTCAGGGTGCCGGCGGCGCGAGCCTGCTGGAGAGGAGGGATGGTGCTGCAGTACTCAGAGGGCACGTTGGGGTTCGGGCTGGGACCCGTAGGGGTCATCATCCGCTCCAGGGCCTGAGCTGCAAGACAGAAAGAAAAAAAAAAACATTATTTTAAACCATTTAAAGGACCAGCAGGCAGGATTTAGTGCCACCCAGTGGTGAGATTGCAGATTGCAACCCTGCACATAAAAACATGACAATATGTTTGTTTAGATCCTCAGTCATCCAGGTCGAAGGAGGCTCAGCCTGAAGGTCCAGCAACAACTAATGTGACTTACTACTGAGCTACTATTCGCTGTGAGGCTAAGAAGCTAGTAAGAGCTACCATTAGCTGGAATGCTACGCAGCTAGTAAGAGCTGTTATTCCACGACAAAAATAAACCATATTACACCTTAAAAACTTATTCAATTAAATCCTTCATAATGAGTTTGTTTTTGTACCTTTAAGTGAACCATCATGAACCTTTGCTCCACCTACAGCACTTTATCTAAAGCTCTTCATCGTCCTGATGACGAAGGACGGACGTGAGCCGGTCGTGACCGAGACTCTTTCTGGTTCCACTCTCGACGCTGACGTAGCGCTGGTCTTACATTATATTGATTAAGCATTATAGCGCTTCCATCGACCCGGTTTGTACTGTCAACAACTACAGCGTGGCAGCGCAAAGACAAGATTCAGGTTAGCAGAGGAACTGACGGGAGTCGTTTCACCTCAATGAGCAAAGGAGGGATGACACGGCACAAAAAAAAAAAAAACAGAAAGGTCATCCAGGGCTAAAAATTAAGTGAAAACAGTGAGACATGTCTTACCTCATCCTCATCATCCTCATCGTCATCATCTCCTCTGATAAAACTCTACATCCTCTTAGTCTAATGCAGACTTTCTGAAGCTGCTCTTTGCTCCAGGTCTGTTTGCCTCTAATAGTCGACTATATCTGGACGCCTCCGTCCCGACTGGAGACGTAGACGAGAGCAGGATCATAACACAACGCAACACAACGCACAACGCAGCATCTGCAAGCCACGAAAGTGGATCAGCTCCTTCCTCCTAATTTAGACGGCGTGTGAGCATCACATGTCTGCAGCGCGAGGCGTGTCCTGTATCACACACACCGAAAAAAAATAACACCAAGGACAAATGCCAGTGTCCTGCTGTAACTCTCTCCTCCCTCTCTCCTGTCCTCTCACCCCTCCCTCCCTCCCTCCCTCCCTCCCTCCCTCCCTCCCTCCCTCCGATCTCCTTCCATATCTCTGCTGCAGTCTTTTAACTGTGAGACCAGTCAAAGCCGGCGCAGAAACCAGACGTCGAGCAAATAAACAAGTCTTTTGAGTCTTAAATAAATCATCCGCTGTACAATGAAAACGTCTATTTTAAGTTTTAAAACTGATTCGTGAGTTTATAAAGTGACAAAAATTTAAAGTCAGTAGATTTGTTTTCACCAAACACACACACGACAAGACGTCCAACCAGATCGTGGAAGCACTGAATGCATCAACTCGTGGAGAAATTGACGCAAACAAAACAGAAAATGAGGCAAAACTACTGTGACGCACGTCTACATAATTGAATCCAGTAGGGGGCGGTAATGCACCTGCAGCCTGGTTAGACAGCGAGCAATCGAGACAAAATAAGATACAGGAGGAGCAGCAGATGAAGAAGAAGAACAAGACGCAGAGGAGTGGAAGAAGCAGAATAAGCAGGAAAAGACAAAGCAGAAGAACAAGAAGAAGAAGAAGCGTATTGTTTTGAAAAGTTTATCGGAGGCTTTTATCAAACGATGCTAGATGCTTTGAATGAAGATTGAGCAAACAGATCGTAAACTCAGCCCTAAGTTTGAGGCTGTGGATCCCAGAGAGAAGATGAACAGGGTCAGTCTGACTCTGCTGCAGTGAGGATTTATCAGGGCCAATCAAAACGCCGTGGGCGGGGCTTCATGTGGCGATGGAAGTCATCCATCTGAGAAGATGTGGAGTAAATATCTCCTCTGTCTCGGTTCAAACACGCCGGGTGGAATAATAAAAATGTAGCGCTACGATGCTGCATCAGGCTACAACACACAAGCACTTAGCTCTTACCTCTGTGGATGCTGTCGAAGCAGATGACGCACACTCGAGCCTCTTTCTCCAGATACTTCAGCTTACACTTCCTGTTGCAGCACACGGCGCAGTAAACCTGGACCAGACGAAAACAAAAACAAACTCAGGGTGTGTGTGTGTTTTGAAGCAAGTTGTTCCCGTCTGGTCCCCGGAGCAGGAGCTGGACAATAACACATCCTGAACAGCCCTGGCTAATTCTGCTTTAATCACCGGCCTTTAAAAGGACTTAGCTGCTTTAGGACGCACACGGCTCAGTGCAGATCTGTGGAAGAGCTGGAAAAAGAACTGCTGACTCACGCTCTCTGCTTCCATGACTCCAGCCTGGGAACCTTTTCATTTAACACTTTCACTTCGATATCAGGGACGTGACGACGCATCGCGAGGCGGTTAGAGATCGATATAAATCAGAGCGCGATCTAGTTTTCAGTTCACTCGATTGACGTCATATATCACTACATAAAAAAAGAGATTCTCTTTAATTTGCTGGAGAGAAAATATGATTTGTAGTTTTTATATATATATAAATATATCTATTTTTATACATGCATTCATTGCATACTTTGTGTTTTGAGGTGACATCCTACCTCAGAAATGTGTTTTTTGTCTTTTTCAGTCATAATTTGTCTGCAAACACATTCTGTTAAAGAAAATCGTGAGGAAATTGTATCGTTAACCCAGTAGTAGAAATCGTATTGAATTGTGAGTTGAGTGTCTCTGCATTTTTAACACTCTGGAGTTGAAAGATGCGGCAGTGAATTCAAATCACATGACCAATTACAAAAGACGTAGCAGCAAAACGCAGCGTCACCGAGTCTCTGTTTCAGCTTCTGTAGAAAGAACTAACTTCAACCTATGGACCAGTTTTTAAAGTGTGTTGACAGGCCAAGTAAAACTAGACTTATTATGAATAATTTATAGCACACTTTATCCTGAATGTTGTTGTCATGTTGTGCGTTTGGTGCACAGAGAAATGAACAGCGCTAGTTAACGGATAACGAGCTTCAAATGCTCTGAAGCCAAAAAGTAAATAAATTAAAGAAAACATGACACCTCCTCCTATTGGTGGTAAATGCATCCCATCAACCAATCAGGAAATGATGTGTCAACGGTTGCTAAGGAAAAGGGAAAAGTTGTGGGAGTGATGTTATATTCAGTTTATGGAGCGACTGCAACCAAAGAGACAGAAGAGACAGAAGACAGTTTAGAAATTGGACAGATTTGGGACATTTACTAATTATTACTGACTGAGACCTGATGGTGTTTGAAATGGTCATAAACAGTTGTCTGATGCATTTCATGCTTGTGAATGTAAATAGTTGTAAATAACTTTGTTGTTTGCTAAATTTGCTTTTGAAGTTTACAGTTCGGATTTGCTTTCTAAGAAAGTTTGGTTCAACATGTTTGTGGTTTTCAGTCAAAAATGAAACTTTTTCTACTCAGATTTTATGGCTTTAGTCTTGTTTTATGTCCCGTGTGTTAATACAGTTTGTCAGAATGAAAACTAAAACTCTTAAGTCACATGTGAGTTTGAGCTGAAAAGAATGAAACCAAACAAGGAACCAGGTGAAGAGTTTTTATCATGAAAATGACCAATTATACTCTGGACTTCAGGGAGATAAATCAAAGCTTTAGACTGGTGTTTAATTCTGTCAGTCTTGTGTTTAGTTCTAGTTTATTATTCTTATCCTTCAATACCCCACAGCACTGTAGCCCTTTCCAGTTCTGTTCTTATGTATTGTTTTCATGCACTGATTTTACGTTTTGTTTTATGACTTTGATGTAAAGCACCTTTTGGCCATTGTAAAGGGCTGGAACAATAAAATTTGATTGGTTGGTTGAATGTATGGTTACATCCCTAATCAATATAAACAGCATGGCTCCTGGCAGGTGTTGAGATATACAGTACACGCTTTAAAAAGTTTGCTTCAAAATTTTCTACATTTCTGCATAAAAACAACTCAAAACATCAAAAGAACAAAGCAGACAAAGAGAACCATGTGTTTTATTGGGTCTTTATCTACTTCCAGGACCTGAACCAGAGAACATATTTCACTCACCTTCCCACAGGCTCGACAGTGGTGCCTCCTCTTGGTGAAGGTGAACCTCTGGCTGCAGTTCATACAGTTGGGAGCTTCGGAGTCGGGCACCCACTCAGGTTGTCTGCTCCCCAGCTCCTCCACCCCCTCCCTCTTCCAGCTCCCCGGCCGGGGCCCGTCGGTGGAGGGCTCCCCGGGGTACGGCGGCGGCTCGGAGAGTTCATCGTAGCCCACGCTATAATCCTGAGTGGCGTATGTGGGACTGTAGTCCCTGAAGTTGGAGTGTTCCTCTGTGAGACTGGGGCTTACGAGTGAACACTCCTCCTCTGCTACTGCAGAAGCAGAAGGACTGGGAGTCTCTGCTCCTAATCCTCCTCCTTCCTCTTCGCCTCCTGCTGGTGGAGATCTTGCAGCTTGGCAGTACAGCTGTTTGGGTCTGGCTCCTCCGTAGGTGGGCTGTAGATCGGGGCTACAGCCTTGCTGGGACTGGAAAGTGTTTAAAGAATAGTTCCCATCCTGTGAAACTGACGGAGCTCCGGGGTTAAAACTCGTCCTGTCACTTTCAGGAGAAGCCAGACTCTCCACCTCGTCCTCCAACGTCCCTCGACCACAACTCCTGGGCTCCTGTTCCACCAGCCTGTCCTCCGGCAGAGTAAAATCTACAGAGCTACTGCAACAAGAAACCCCACCTGTACCCTGCTCTGCTTCGGTGTGAGCCTGGAGGAACGCATCCAGCTCCTCGTCGGTGACCAGCAGCTCGGCCTGGTCGCTCTCGGGCAGATACTCGAAGCCGAACTCAGGAGGATCCACGGGACTGGGCTCCGAGCATGAGCCGTGGGAGGGAAGCTCTTCAGCAGCAACAGGGTAAGGAGACGGTTCAGGGTGGACTTGCTGTCCCTCTGGAGACAGTCTGTCCTCTGCTGGTTGTGCTACTTCCTCCTGGGCTTGGTCTTTGACCTCTGACAGAGAGTCTGCCTCCGCGCTCTCAGACACATCTGTAGCTTTCCCCGACTCGTCCTCTTTGTCCTTTGAGTTCACCAGAGCTCCACACATGGACACGGCGCAGGGCAGACACGACAAACTCACCGGTTCATCGTGTGAGGATCCCGAGTCTCTGACTTCCTGCACCTCGTCCTCTTTGTCAGTTTCTTTAACCGTCTCACTTTGCTCTACAGAGTTAGCCTCCGTCACCTCTTCGCCATCGCCCGTCTCCTCTTTCTCCTCTTTCTCCTCTCTCGACTCGCCGGACGTCGTCACCGGTGGCGACGGTAAATCGTCCGAGGCTTCGCCGCTCTTTTCCACCGCCGCAGGAAGGATGACGTCCAGCAGACTGAGGGAAGACGAGTACCCGCCGCTCAGTTCATTCCCCAAAGACGCTTGCTGCTCCTCCCCAGCGTCTCTAAAGCTGCTTAGCTCCTCCCCAACCACGGGGCTGTCAAAGTCCACAAGCAGCGCCTCTGTCTGCTCCTGCTCCTGCTCCTGCTCCTCCTTCTCCTCCTCCACCTCCTTTACCTCTTCCTCCTCCATCATCTGCTTCTCCACCACGTCCAGCTCGCTGAAGGCATCGTGGCTGTCTGCCCGGACCAAGATGGCGGCGCTCGCGTCGCTGACGAGGTCGCACACGGGCTTCAGAGCTCGGTCCGGGCAGGGAGGGGCGGAGCTTTTAGCCGGCCGGTGATCCACCGACGACAGGAGGTCAACGCCGGTGAGAGGCTGCTGGCCCGGCTCCCTGCAGGAGCTGGAGGTGTCGGGGCAGCTGGTGGCGGAGCCATAATGGAGAGAGTTGAGGTCCGGGAGGCTCGGTGGGGCCGAGGGTAAACACTGAGGGCCCAGAGAGGAGAAAGGGTACGAGGAGGGCTTCAGGAAAACGGGACGGCATTCAAGTTCCTCTGTGAAACAAGAAGAAAAAGACAAAGTTTTAGTCATCACCAGCTAAAGCTACATAATTCAGTCACTTCGATCAGAAATGAACAGTTTCCATACAAACTGAATAAAAACATGGGATGTGACATAAAAAGGTTGTAACTTTATTAATGTAGAGGTTCTGATGATAAGGAGCAATGAATCTACCACAGAAGAAGAAAAAGAAGAAGTACAGGAGAGATTAAAGGAAGGAAGGAAGAGAAGAAGTGGTAAAGGAAGGAGAAAAACAAAAATGAGGAGAAGATTGCAGAGAAGGTGAAAGAAAAACAGAAAGGAGGAAAATGACGAAGGGTATCGAGTAGATGGAGCTGGAAAAGAAGAGGAACAAACATGGAGGAGAAAGAGAGGAAGGAGGAGTAGAGGACGTCATCTCACCAGTGTTGAGCTCAAAGTCATCGAGCAGTTTGTCCAGATCACACACAGCTGCCTTGAAGAAGCTGTCCATGCTGGACTACAACAGCTGGGCCTCAGATCCTCCACTTCCTGGAAACAAACAGGAAGAATCAACTCCACTTCCTGGAAACAAACAAGAAGAATCAACTCCACTTCCTGGAAACAAACACTTCCTACTTCAGTTGTGGTGGAATATGTGGACTACAGGTGAGACTCGGTACCCAATATACCTCATTACTTTGGTAATTCTTTGTTACACACTAGGATTATTGGTTGTTTTACCTGGGTGGTTTTGGTAAAATATTTTAGTAGAGAAGTTAGTTAAGCCTTTTGTTTGTTGTTTTCAATATAGAAATTTGTTAACCAGGCCTAGTTTGGTTATATTACTTTGATTTATTTGGTCCTAGCCTTCCCCACTGTTTACGCTTCAAGGAGATTTTTACCTTTTTGTATTTGAATAAATTCTAAAGATTTGTTTACACCAAAACACTGTCCCGTGTCTGTCAATACCTTCCCCCGAGACGTTCCTGGGGACGCAACAAGCATGAATGTAGGTCACTGCTCAACTCATTAACTCACAGGGCCTTCCTTGTTTACTCATTTATGTGGAGCTAAACACTGAGAATCTTTATCACAACAACACAAAAATCTGAGTAATTATATTCACGGTAAAAGCTGGGTTCATTGCCGGGAGCTCGGCCACGTAAGGACGTCATCAGATTTTAAAATGAAGAGGAACAAGGAAGTAGAGAGCACACCTTAAATCTGTATAAATATTCAGTCAGCAGCGAACACTAAACGTCTGAATAAATCAGTTTACATCCACGATATAAACTTCAAGAAAAGATATACGCTGATGCACAACAACATAATAAATCTCCTTTGTTTACGTGAGACAGCTCCAATAAACCAGGTGAACTTTACAGTCAGAGAAGAACAACTACAAGTACTAAGATGATTTATGGCGCAGCCATTGTTAGACTAAATGCTTCCATCTAAACTGGACCAACTCCTCCATCAGGAACATTCAGCTCCACTGCTTCTATGTTTGCACATTCACTAATATTCCTAAAACAATCAGAATAAAAACTGCCTGCGTGTCTAGTGAATTCATGCTAATATAACATAATATCTGGCAATCAGGATTAATTTAAACATAACAGAGATGTTGATTCATCTGTGTTTTCATTATTTTGAACTACTTTAACTCAATCCTCCATACACCTAATGAAGTGAGCATAACCAGATCAGCCACAACATTACGACCACTAACATTTAAACCATCTTGTGACAATTCAGTGTTCTGCTGGAAAACTTTAGACGTTGCATTCATTGTTTTGGATGTTACTTACAAATGTAGCACCCACCTAGACTGGACTAGACCAGACTAGGCCAGGCCCTCCTTGACGGCAGCAACATGCAGTCTGACACACACACAAAAATAATTTAGTTACAACTCAAAAAAACTCTAGATCCCAAACGGATCAAGTATCTGTGGGATGATCCTCAAAGGCCATCACTAACTACATTCAACGCCCTCAGGAGACCCATGTCCATTCTCTGATGAGTCACCACAAGGGAGATGTACACAACATTAGGACGGTGGTCATAATGTTATGCCTCATGCATGTATATATATATATATATATATATTAGACACAACATCTGCACAAATAGATGGAACTTGCCTCAAAGCACAGGAAGGCAGAAATTGTCCAGAATAAAGTAAAACTCTACAAAATTACACACAAAAAACACCATCAAGAGGAATAAAGTGGCCACAAGAAAGTAGAAAGAAGTAAAAGAAAGGTATAACACAAAAAAACTTGTAAGCTGAATTTCTTATAACCAATATCTAATGTCTAAATGTGTTGTATATACAAAAGGCATTGAACTGCCACTTGTTTGCTCACACACTGTTTCACAGAAAGCATGCCAGACTCAGTCACGTGGTCTTTCTCTGTCATCAGTCAACTATTTTCTGTGTTAAGGCGTTTTTCCACAGCAGCAACCACTTGAATCGATGTCACGACTGCCTCAGGTCTTTATCTGTTCAGCGGTCGCATTTTAGATTCAGACAAGGAGCAGCTCTTGAGCTGAACAAGCTACGTGACATCCAGGACGACTGCGAATCAGCTTTAACCGGGAGGAAACATTCAAGCCTTTGTCCTTCTCGTCTAATGAAAGAAAAACACTGCGACACTGTACGAAAGCTCCAAATATCTTCTGCGCAACAAGAAGATGCCTCCAAATGTGACTTCCAGTAGTAGCAGACTACTTTAATACTTCAATTTAAATTCCATTAAGTGCAGCTTCAATCTCATACATTAATTGTATAATTGTATGTACCGCCAAGTGACTCCAAATAACCAAAAAGAAAAAATGGCTAAATATAGATGAAACATCAACAGCAGGAGAGGAAAATGACTAACACCAGTCACAATGTTATCACAACAACATGGAATGTGACTTAAATGACACGTGGTTCCGTTAGAAAAACAAAACATGTCAGGCTACTTTTTTAAGGTTTAGTTTTCTTCTTGTTCCAAGGCCACAACAGGAACATTGCAGCAGTTCCTCCTTTTGTTTCCTCCTTCAGAAACACTCAGGTTGTCACTCAGTAACTAGTGACCATGGAGGGAAAATATTTAGGGCAAAGCCATGAGTCAGTCTCATTAAAAGACAGGTCCTACACTACAATATGCATTAACAATAAACAATAGCTCATTTAATATTATTATTAAGTTGTACTCATGTTAGCTTGTTAATACCCTGAGGTTAGGTGATAGGAAGCATTAGGGATGTGAGTGTCTTTGTATCTAAACTGTCTAATAGAAAGTAAACACAGTGGTTACAGTTGTTTACATCTCAAATGTGTCGGGTCACACTTATTATTTTCCCAACTTGTACTTGAATTAAATAAAACGCATCAGCTCTGACTGCTTCCTAATTAATAAAGTTGTTGATAAAGAGCAGAAGAGCCGCTCGTTTAAAGAGTCTGACTCTGTGTCGCTCACTAAATTAGCAAACAAGCTAGCCGTTAGCATGTAGCATTAGCGACTACATTTCACCACTTAACTTTTAGCTTCGGCGTTAAATACTAGACTCTTCGGTGCAAAATATTTACGTGTCCTAAGCACGGTTCATTTACTACCTGACTTTTGTTTGTCAACTCGAATAAACCAGATTAAATCCGTTGAGGCTAACGTTAGCCTGTTGGCCGACTAAAGTCTTGTAGCTGGTCGTTATCCAGTAGCATTAGCGGCTACATTTCACTGCTTAACTTTTAGCTTCGAGGTTAAATGCTGGACTCTTTGATGCTAAACGTTTAAACGTTTCAAACACGACCTATTCAAAACCGCAGGTTGTTTGTCACCTCAAATAAACCACATTAAATCCGTTGAGACTAACCGTTGGGACTAACGTTAGCATGTTAACCGGCTAACGTCTTGTAACGTTAACTAGCTCCCAGTAGCAGTTGTTAAATTTCTTTCTTACCGGCGCTATTTTTATTCCATAACTCCAAGTCCCGTGTAATCCGGTTAGGATTTAAAACAGAAGCACACGCCGTCGTGACATCCTTCAACGAGCAGAAGGTTGTGTTTTGGGGGGTTCTGTGTTAGCTTCGCTAAAGAGGGGTGAACGCTCCAGTCAGGCCGCCATCTTGATCAGACTGTGGAGAGGTCACAGGATCTGGAAGTCACACTACTACTGCATGATCCCAGCTACAAACAAAAAAGAAAAATAACAGCATTAAAAAAGAAAAAAGAAAAAAACAATGTTCGCACACTCTGTTTTGCTTCATTTAGATGGACCAGCTTTTAGCTTTGATTCACATGCGAGCAGGGGCGACACTGGAGGGGGCTTCAGGGGCGATTTAATGTCAGTGTCACAAAGCTGGCATTTGTTTTTGTTTTTTTGTGTTTTTAAAAAGAGAAATTTCAAAGAAAAAAATTTTAAATGAGAAGATAAAGTAGGAACAATAAGTACAACAGACAGAACAACCTAAACGAGACACGGCCGACTAATATCAGATCATCCACCACCTCTAAGCAGTGACAGAATATTCTAAAGAGATGCAAAATAACCACAAAAAGATAAAATACTTCAAGGCTAAGGATTCACAAAGGTACCAGCAACTAAATTAAGAAGCAGAAAGTACACAGGAGACCCAAAACAATGACGTGAAATAAAAACTTAACTTAAAAATAATCCAAAACTGACATAAAAAAAAGAGGCAAACCATCTACAAAGAGATACTGTGAGGCCAGTGTGACCCCAAACAGGTTCACAGTGGTTAAAAAATAAACTTGTGTAGTAACAGATCAGCGCCATCAGGTGGAGTCTTTGGTCAGCTTTAGAATTATCTTTTAACAGTGAATTTATTTTATGTATGCATTTTACAAAATGTCTAATAACAGTGACAAACTAATTCAAAAGAACAAAAAAGGAAAAAATAGATCCAAAATGAAAACAAAGAAGAGCAAAGATAACTCAAAGATGCAAAATGACCAAAATTAGATGCAAATTTTATAAAATATCCACATAAAGATGCAAAGCAGATACAGAATGCTGTTATCAGAAATCCGCAAGCTGCAAATAAAACTAACAAAACGAGATGTAAACAAACCATAAACACGTGAAAAACAGCCGCAAGAAAATAAAGAAGTAAAATATGTACAATGACCACAGAAATAGTACAAAACAACCACAAACACTTCAAATGACCACATATTGAAAAGTGAAGTGAAACATCACCACTTGTTTGTAAATGATGTTGTAACAACAGCTTAGTTCCAGATAAAGGCTTCTTTCATATTCGTCGTTTGTACCTTTTAGCATCTAATGCCTTGTGTTTTAACAAATGTTGTGGCTGCTTTGTATCTTTTTTTTTGGACATATTGTTAAATTTGTCTGTTTGCGGCTTATTTTCCATCTGTTTTGCATCTATTACGGGACGTTTTCTTAACTTTTACACATCGTTTTTGGTGGCAGTTTTGCCTCACAATTTTATTTCTCTTTGGTTTTAAAATTATGACTCATAATAATAATAATAATAATAATAATAATAATAATAATAATAATAATGATAATTTATACTTGAACCCTGAGGAAAAGTGATGTTCCTGCTGTTCCGTCAGTAGTGTGTACAGCTGGAGATGTGGGCTGCAGCAGAATCTGGATCCTCCGCATTACAACTAGAACTCATAGTTACGATATCATTCACAAAAGACAGATGAGATTTTGCATCATTTCTGAAGGATAAACCACACAAGCTTGGAAGAGGTGGCTTCATTCATACACGCTTAAATAGCGTGCAATAGTGGTAAAACAAATGAATAAATAGAGGCGGCGCTAATATGCTTCCATAATCCATAAGTATAGTTGACCGATTCGTCTAACTGCCTGCACAGCATTTTGTAGAAACATTCACATGCGCTGGTTGTTATAGTCTCAAAAGATCAACTTTTTCTCATCATAGTATTTTGACTTTTTTTTTTTTTTCATTAGTATTTTGACTTTTTTTTTTTGTATTTCAACTATTTCTGGACGTCATATTTTGACATTTTTCTCGACATTTCAACTTTTGTCCTCAACATTTCGACTTTTTTCTCAGCATTCCGCGTTTTTTGTCAATTTTGTGCTTCAACTTTTTCTCGCCATTGCATTTCAACATTAATCTTGACATTTAAGCTATTTTTTCATTATTCACATTCACTTTTTTTCTCAATATTTCGACTTTTTATCTCTAAACACATGATTTTCTCAAAGCTAATTTTTTCTCATGGGTGACCGTAATAGTCTTCAGTACCTGGATGACTGAGAACTTTCACAGACCTATATTTTTTATTTGGTGGTGAGTAACCTTTTTATTTGGCCCTGTGTATATTTGAGTTCGCTCATTCGTCCTCCGGGCCGCTGGGGGCGCTGGTGCCGCAGGGCGCCGCCTCTCGGCCGCTTCCAACCAAACTCAAAAGAAGTCGAGGAGGAAGGACAGAAACAGGAAGAAGATAAAATCGGTACCAACAATGACTTCGACCAGGAGACTAAGCAAGGTAATAAAAATACCAAATTACTGCATTTACGCCACTAAGCGACTAATTTCGGGGTTAAATTTGAAGCTAGAGTCCCGCCGACCGGGAGGAAACGTTTCTCGTTCATGTGTCGGTCAAAATGAAAGGATAATGACGGCCGACAAGACGAAAGGCTGAGAGCCGAGGAGGGAGTTTGAGACTCGGCCGGGTCGCGGTTCAGGACTCGGGCAGAGGAAAGTCATCCGCGGGTTTTATCTGCTTTTAGGGTGTTGAGCTGATCCGGATCCATGTTTGAGTCTGAGGGGAAAACATGGAGACTTCAGGGCTGGGGCATGACGTCAGGCCTCAGCTGGCCACACATCGACATATAAATAATAATCGATTGCTGTCGCGATCCGTCGGTTAATCGGTTAATCTACAGCCTTAATTGTTTCTCGGTAAAAATATTTACCAAATATGCTCTAATTTGATTCAAGTCACTGTTTAATACTATTGTAAATGGATTATTGTTGATTAGTTATTGCAGAAATATAACGTATGATCAAGAAAATGTCAGAAAAATTGTTAAAAAAAAAAAACCGAGTTAACTAGGATTCTGGTTATTAGTAATATTTGCTGTAACAACAAAATCCAGGGAAATAAATATGAATACGTTGAGTCATCGGTTCATTTGGAAATGAGTCTAAATTAATATTAGATGAGATAAATATCTTGCAGATTATAGTTTCTAGAGAATAATCACAGTTTCATAGCATTTCATTCTAAAGTTACTGTTATTGATTAATTATCTCTAAAATCTGCTGCATCATCGAGCAAATGTCGGAAAACTAAAACTGAAATAATCACAAAAATTTGTTACACAAAATATTTTTTCTTACAGACTGAACTAGGATACTTGTTTTTGTTTTTCAGTAAAAATATTTACCAAATATGCTCGAATTTGCTCGAGGTTGGTGTTTAATACCATTAAAAAAATGATTATTATTTATTTATTTTCTCTAAAATACATTGTACATGGTCAAGTATGTGTGTAGAATTTAACAAATAAAAATTAACAAATAAAAATTTCTAAAACAGTAATTAAATTGTATAAAACAGATATTTGGCTATACATGTTGATTTAGAAATAATGATAAGTGACACTGAATAATAAAAAATAATTTATTTTTGCTCTGCTGAGAAGAAACGCCCCTTTTTCTGTTTTGAACTTCTTTTGCTTTCACAATGATTGAAGTGATAGTGAAACTATTTGTTGGCTCTGGCTCTAAGACAAGACGAGATGAGATGAGATGTGATAATACGTTAAATTATGCCACAGTGGAGGAATTTAAATATTTAAAATAGTCATATCTTATCTTATATCTTGTATTATATGAGAGGAGTGTGGGGATGAATGCAGAGCAGTAAAAACAAACTGAAATCTTTATCAGTACGAGGTATTTTCTGACAAACCAGATTTTAAAGTCACAGCATCTTTCGGGTAAATGTGATGTAATGGAAATACCCTAATCGAGTACAAACGCCGCACAGCTGCAGTTAATCTACTTTTCACCAAATAAAACATTAAAAGTCAGATTGACGTCTGCGCTGAGCTCTTGGTTTACTCTGAGCTTTTGGTTTCCCTTTAAATGTCAAGTTCAGGAATTCCCCTCTGAAACAAACAGCCATGTTTGTCACCACTTCCCAAATTCCCCCGACGATCCGGGTTTATGCTTCAGGTAAAAGGCAGTTTATTAGGTACATGATAGGTACGAATAGGAACGAATTATGATTTAATGTCCTAAAGCATGACTGTTAATGATTAAGTGACTTTCAGTGGATAGAAACCAAGAGCAGCTTTTATTATCACACACTTACTGAACAGAAGAATATATAATAATAATAGATAAATAAAATATTTAAGCTAAAAAAAACATTTAAGGTTAAAGTTTCTCATGTTTGTATATTTTCTTGTTTTTTCTGTGTTGTAAAGTGAACTTTTCTCAGTTAATTTAAAGGTTTAAAGGACTTTAAATGTCTTCTAGGTTGAAATATCTGTTGTATTTTCTCGTTTTCTTTCTCCTGTGAATCACTTCAAGGTTTTCATTGTTTGTTTTCTGCTGTAGGAGCTCGAAGACCTCAGGAAATCTGGGATGAAGCATTTCCGCAACATTCAAGTGGATGAGTGTAACATTTTGAACTGGCAAGGGCTCATTGTTCCTGTAAGTACTGTGACATAACCCCGCACACTTTACAAGCTTTAATGTGGTTAGAACCATCTCGCATGTCACCGACCGGCTGGTTCAGATGCTCCAACTCTTTATTAAACCTATTACAATGAGAAGAACCCGAGGAGCGATGAGATTAACGTTCATTCTTCTGTCTGCCTCTCCTCTCTCTGTATGAACAGCTGATCAAATCTGGGAGCGAGTCAGACTTTGAGCATCGTCCACTCAGCTACAGTCTCCTCTTTATCTAATTTACTCGCTGGGTGAACTACAGACCGTCATTAAAGTGAAGCTTTGAAGCTGCAGGAAAAAGTCCTGAAAGTTGACAAAGAGAAACCAGTGAAAAACCCTGAAACAGAAATATTGCACTTGGTTATTTATTTATTTCTATTGGATTAAGGTCAAGACTTAAACTTTCTTGTGGTTCTTCTTTAACTGTTGTACTAGATCCACTGGAGAACCACTGGTGTTCGTGGACTTGTTGACCTACTTACTTACTTACCTACCTACCTACCTACCTTCCTTCCTTCCTTCCTTCCTCCCAGTTTCTCTTCACATTCAGCTCATGTCCAGACATTTTTTCCAACTCATTGATGTTGAAGTGAACTTTTACCTCACAAATATGTAATATCGTCTCATTTTCCTCAATGGACAAAGGCTAAAGTTTAATATTTCAGTTTCAGTTGTTTAGTTATTTTCTACTTGTCAACTTTCAGGACTATGAACGTGCTTTAGCATTGGTTGATGGTTTCGTTGGTTTAGGATTAACACATATGATTGGTGGCCACATATTCGAAGTGCTAGCAGCTTTAGCTCTGTGCTAGCACTTCAAATATGTCGGCTGAAAATGTCGCCTGTGTTACGGATGAACTACTACTCCCTCTTTCTGTCTCCCCGGCCCTTTCAAAGGACTGTCCCCCATACGACAAAGGAGCGTTTCGGATCGAGATCATCTTCCCCGCCGAGTACCCCTTCAAGCCGCCCAAGATCACCTTCAAGACAAAAATCTACCACCCCAACATCGACGAGAAGGGCCAGGTCTGCCTGCCCATCATCAGCGTGGAGAACTGGAAGCCGGCCACGAGAACCTGCCAAGGTGCGGCAATAAATTTCAATAACACGTTATAAAATAGAAATAGAGAGTTTGGATCAGATACCGTTGTGTTTCAACATCCCGTGTCCCTCTGTCCTTCGCAGTGATCCAGTGTCTCATTGCTCTGGTGAACATCCCTCAGCCGGAGCATCCGCTCAGGGCCGACCTGGCCGAGGAATACACTAAAGACCGCGCGAAATTCATGAAGAACGCCGAAGAGTTCACAAAGAAACACAGTGAAAAGCGACCTGTGGACTGACGACACAATGTCCTAGCTCTCCGTCTAGGAACCCCACCTCCCCCAACCTCCACCTCCTCCTCCGACTCCCTTGTTCTTACCCCCTTCGAGTCCCGCAGAGACGCCCTGTTCTCGCATTACCTGCAATTTGTTAGCGCTCTCCAAACCACTTCGTAGGGACTTTCTGTTTCACTTTGCCAAAAACAAGCAGGACTTTTTGGTGAGTAGACAGCGTCTGGCCTCTAGGTGTCACCTTTTTTGTTTTTTGTTTTTGGTTGTCATTGACTTCTTTCTACTGATTTCTTGTTAGAAGAAAAGAGAATAGCCGGAGGTGACATCCTGGAAATGTAATCAAAAAAGAAAAAAAAGTGCTTCAGTGTTGAATGTGTTCTCAGATTAATCAGTAGCTTATGCAGATCTACCTGTTTACACAACTTCTATGCTTCGTTTTGACATTTCTTCGGCATCTTTTCTGTTTCATCGTCTCCTCCCTTCAGGTTTTTCATTAACACGCCGTAAATGAGCTCAATGAAAATCACCTGTCGCAGTACAAGAAAGTTACAGTTTGTTACTGAAGCAAAGTCTGCACATGTAAACAATTGATGAAAATGCCGCAATGTGTTTTTGTATTTTAAGATGTTGGAGAAAAGGAGAAAAAAATCCCTTATAATTAAAAAAAAATATCTTCCACCTGTAGCCTCCAGGACTCATGTACTGTCACTTTCAATGTCTCGTTATTTCCGCCTCCGGAGGCAAGAAGGCTTCAAAATGGAGACTATACGATGTTCAGGTTGTAGCGTTGTTGGGATCCGCAGATAAACGGCTTGTTTAACACAACGCCATCAAAACTATTTTGTCACCTGGAAGTTTTCTTCTATGTCGACGGCGTTGGTTTCATGGCAGAAACTCTTCGTCTGCTGCAGTGATCTGTGTCCTGACTAGAAGAGAAACGTCATGACTTAAAGACAGAAAGTTTCTTCTGCGCCAGGAAAGAAGAACAAGAGAAGTTGTGACCAGCAAGATCAAGAGCCAAGAGAAACTGGGAATCAAACCAACAGAAGAAGAGCTTGGACCGAGAAGAAGAAAAAGAAGAAGAGCTTGGACCGAGAAGAAGGAAAAGAAGAAGAGCTTGGACCGAGAAGAAGAAAAAGAAGAAGAGCTTGGACCGAGAAGAAGGAAAAGAAGAAGAGCTTGGACCGAGAAGAAGAAAAAGAAGAAGAGCTTGGATGAAGAAGAAGAAAAAGAAGAAGAGCTTGGATGAAGAAGAAGAAGAAGAAGAGCTTGGATGAAGAAACCCAAGGAATGGACGAATGTGGAACAGACTTGTAGAACCAAAACAATCTCTTATCAAACTCAAAACAGGAGATCCAGCTCTTCTTGTTCTGATTTAACTCTCCACCTACACCTGAAAGACAAAGGACACTCCTTCAGAGGACGACAATGTCCACGACTTAGAAGACAGATGGTTTTAAAGAGTGAAAAACTCATTGAGACTGGAGTAGCTGGACATTAATGGGCCTAACACAGTCCTCTTAATTCCAGTCTGGTCATTAGTTTCAAGTGGAAACCCCCCCACCATAGATGTTCCTACTTAAACCCCAACCCCCCCACCAGTCTTTTAGACCTGAAGACTTGGATGAAATGTCTTGAAGAATCCCAACAAGTCCAGCTGTCCTTGTTTCAGCTTCATAAACATAAAGATTAACGCTAACATCCAGGACATCGTGGACTATTGAAGACGTTTCATCCAAGTCTTCAGGTCTAATAGACCGGTGGAAGGTTGGGGCTTAAACAGGAACATCTATGGGAGGTGTCCACCTGAAACTAACAACCAGATACTCACCTGGGATTAAGAAGAAACCACGTTTGAATAAGAAGCCAGTGGCTCCTTCCATCTTCTCGTTGGTTCGTGGTTGGACGTCCTCGTCCAAACCACCTCCATCCCCAGAGACATTAAAAACTCAAACCAGAGAGTCGGGATGTTTTAATATGGGTTTTATTCACTGAAGTCATGGTTACAGTTAACTTGAGGTAGAAGTTTCTCCTAACTTCAAACAATGCCTAGGATTATTTTTGCCCTAAAGGATCTGCACCCCTTTGTGGGAGGCGTCGAGAGTCGACCTCCCGCGGGTGTAGGATGTGGACGGACGTCGCTCTGAGGTTCTCCACGCTCAGATGGAGCGGCGAGCCGGCGGCTGACCTCCCGCTAACGCTAACGAGTCAAACTCTCACTTCCTGAACTGACCGATGGGGCCCGGGACCTTGATGTCCTGGCCCCTCTCGAGTCTCTTCT
The DNA here is from genome assembly GCF_022458985.1 of Mugil cephalus. Taxonomy (NCBI): domain Eukaryota; kingdom Metazoa; phylum Chordata; class Actinopteri; order Mugiliformes; family Mugilidae; genus Mugil; species Mugil cephalus. The sequence goes on from NC_061788.1 coordinate 2,134,273, forward strand.
CGCACTCGATCAGGTAGTTGACGCCGTCGACGAGGAGCTGCACCAGCTCCACCTGAAGCATCGGAGATGGAATTTATTTAGAAACAGAAACACATGCGGTGATATATATATATATATTTACAAACTGATGGATCTTCACCTCAGATTTGCCCAGACGGTCGTTGTTGGAAATGTCGAAGGTGTCTCCGGTAGCGGCCGTGTCGACGCCGCCGGTGCCGCGCTTCTGCAGCCGCAGGTTGTCGAGGATTTTGGGGAAACGTGAGTCCTGGGTTTTCAACCATCGGGAACAAAAACGAGTTTAATGAGACGATAAAAATAAAAAGCGAATTCATGTTAATTTGCAAAAGAGTTGCACATATTTGCAAAGGATGAAATGTCCTGCTTCAGAGGCCTACGCTGCAGCAACTAAACAAAAAATGTGCAAAAAAAAAAAACATGTCCTGCATAAACAAAGCAGACTAAAGAGTAAAACATGAGCGTATACGTTAAGTGGCTGGTGCAGCCCCTGAGCTGGATGCTGCCGGTACCTTGCTGAGTTTGGGCAGGCGGACGTGAACCCCGGCCCTGAGACCGGTGCCCAGGTTGGAGGGGCAGGTCAGGACGTAGCCCAGACGCTCGTTCCACATGAACTCCCAGCCTCGCTCCTGGATCAGATGCTCCACCTGCACAGACGAATATCACAACACGGAGCTGTAAAGAAATGCATCAAATACACGAAGAAGAACATCCTGAGACACACGAGTCAAACTCAAGCTGTTTGTTTGGAGATTAGACAAAACTATTTTAACATAATAGGAGAAAAATAACAAAAATCTGTTGCACCTAAAAGCTAAATAGCCTAGCTTAGCTCAGCAGAGCAGAAATAGCTACTGTGTTGCTAACACTAGGCTACAGTCATATATTTTAAATTAGCAGCTAAATACATACATAACGCTGCAGCTAAAAATCAGAAAACAAATATGAAATGCGTAAAGAAATAAACTTCCAGAGCTAAAAGCTAAATAGCATAAGTTAGCAGATGGTATTAAACTTAACTTATCAACATTTAAACAGTTGACTTTAATTTAAAACACGTTCTCTGCATTTTTAAAAGCCTTTAAATAAATAAATGAATAAGTCTGGATTGTCGTGTCCTTCCTACTGAACCTGTTTGAGTCCTCTGCAGAATCTCTCAAACACTCTCTTCATGTTGCCGCCCTTCTCCATGGAGATGACTCTGGTGTGGTCCTCCTCGTTCACCCAGATCAGGAAGGTCTTCTCGTTGTTGTGCCTGAGGACCAGGACCAGAGTTTACAGCTTGACACGGACTCTGAATGGAAACTAGACACTTGTTTTTATTTTAATCTGTGAATGAATGAACGCAGCAGCAGCAGCAGACATGCAGGGGGGGGAACCGTACCAGATGCCCCTGGCGTCCGGCCAGTCTCTGGCCATAAAGGCACATGTCAACAGGGGAGAGACGGGCTTGTCAAACAGGAAGTGGTCCTACAGGGGGGAGGATGGAGGGAGGATGGAGGAAACAGAGGCAGAAAGACTGGACATTAACACAGTTTATATCAGGGGTGTCAAACTCGTTTTAGTCCCGGGGAACATTTTATCAACAACCTGACATTTCTTAAGAAAAATAAGTGTAACTTTAGCTCAGCGCTGCTATCTGCTGTTTACTGTTCAATACAGTATAAATTAATTACATTATGAATATTACTTTATTATTAATAAGTATTAAATTCATTATTTACAGGTTTCCTACACATCTGAAATTTCAAATTTCCAGAATTTTCCAGACACTAATTTCCAGACTTTATTAAAAAATAAATAAATTTAATTTATGGCACTTGAGTAAACAGTTGCCTATCATGTAAATAAATTAACTGTTAGTTTTCATTATTCTGAATATATATAATATAAAACGTATAAAATTATATTTTTTTTATTTATTTTTGCACATGAATGAATGAATCACTGGCATCTTAAACATCAAGTATATATTCAAATAATTTAGTTACTTGTTAAAAAGTCAAATAGAAAAATAAATTAATAAATCATAAATTAAACAAATTATAATTATATATATATGTGTATAATTAGAAATATAAAGACATGAATATTTTTCCATACACTAGTTTTAGACCTGGAAATGAATAAAATCAAATTCCATGCTTTTGTAGGAACCCTGTGTTTAGTTCTAGGTCTCAGTGTTGTTATGTTGTTAATAATCACTTCTAATCTTCAGCCTTTGTGAATTCATCCCATCACGGGCCAGACCGGAGCCTCTGGAGGCCGGGTTTGGCCCGCGGGCCGTAGGTTTGACACCCCTGGTTTAGAGGAAAGGAAACAAGGGTGTGGTGGTTCTCTGGTTCTCTTCTGGAAGTGGATGTTTCCCCCCTCTCTGGGGGGAGGCGGATGGAGGGGGGAGGAGGAAGGAGGGAGGAGGTGGGAGGAGGCCTTACCAGATGCCCCTGGAGTCGGGCCAGTCCCGGGCCATGAAGGCCGAGGTGAGCAGTGGAGACACGGGTTTGTCAAACAGGAAGTGATCCTTAATGTGACGCAGCGTGGAACGATGAGAGCGGAAAACATCAGCATCTACCAGCTTCATTATACACTTCAATACTACATCTCCCAGAATGCAGCTCACTGGCTTTTCTGGTTAAGTAGCCGAAGCTAATTTCTCTATTTTCCCCGTTTTTTTTTTTAATTAAAAACACTTGGTGTGGTATTAGATATTATTTTTAACATATTTGTTTCAATTCTGATTATTATTGATCAGCACAATAAATAAATAACAATATATTTAATAGCTAATTAGCCATAACATAACAGCAAAAACTACCCCAGCTAAAAGCTAAATAGCCTAGCTTAGCTTAGCAGAGCAGAAGCAGTGAAATTCTCGGTAATATTTAAATTAACTACATTCAGATTCATTATTTAAATATTTTAAATTAGTCGATAATTAGCTTAGGCTATGTGAGCATTTTTTCTAGTTATGTGCATTTTCATGTTTAATGCTAACAATGCTAACGTGATGTTAATCGCAGTTTTATGTCCAACACATAAATAATGCTGCAGTTAAACATCAGAAAACAAATATGAAATGAATAAAGAAATAAACCACCACAGCTAAAAGCTAAATAAATAGCATAGGCTAGCAGATATTATTTAAACATTTAAACAGTTGATTTTAATGTATATTTTTTAAATATTTTAAATTAAGGAGAAAACAGGAGCGCTTCTTTTTGTGGAAAAGTAAAATATCATTTGATCGGCTTTTATTTTTTCATCTGGTCCGTCTCGGTGTTAATAGTGTTTTTATTTGTTGATACATGTTTGATACGAATGAATGTGAAGCACTTTGCTGCAAATGCTCTTTGCTTTAAAGGTGATATATAAATTAAACTGAGAATGTGATCAAGGCCCTGCTGAGTGTTTAAAGAGCCTTTATTAAAAGTGGCCAACACATTGTTAAAAGTTAAAATGCATTTAACCTTTAACGTATTTGCCACTTTTGAGTTTTAAATATAGCTCATCAGGTTGTTTCTGCTCCTGAATAAAAGTTTTTTTTTCCTGTCAGGTGATACTGACGTCATCTTAATAAAGAACCACACAATTCAGTGACATAAAAGTGTGTGAAGTGTGAAGTGAGAGGACGTGTTTCCTTTTCCCGACTCACGTCAATGAGCTGCTGCTGCTCCTTCTCCGTCATGTCTCCCAGGCTGTAGTAGCGTCCGGCCAGGTCTCCCTTCAGGCCGGCCAGGGCCGTCACCACCACCCGCTCCACCTCACGGCGCTCGGCCCTCGAACAGGCCGGGGGGAGGCTCAGGCCTCGGATGCTGCGGCCGGTTCGGACGCGGGACGACAGGACGTAATGCTCGTCGAATATGCCGTTGGTTATCTGCAGGAGGGAGGGGGGTTTAATGACGGTGTTGGAACGAAAAATAGAAAATGTGGCGGTGCTACAACCTTGGAGGCATCCAGGTCGGTGGGGTGCTTCATGGTTCTGGGGTCGTAGCCGTTGTGCCGGTCTTTGATGACGGGGTCAAAGAGCTCAGCAAACACCTGGAGGACACGAGCAAAGTTACAGGTTTGACCTGAGCCCAGAGGAAGTGAACTCCCGCGGTTTGGCTCCTGTTACCTCGTAGCTTTCCTCATCGCCAGCCACGCAGCCCACTGTCTTGATGAAGGGGTGTCCCGGGTTGTCCACGCCGGTCTGGATGCACTGATCCAGGGTCCAGTTGTTGGGGGTGAGCTTGTCCCTCAGCTTGGCGTAGATGGCTGGAGTCAGACATGAAGCCATGCAGTTGTTGTGTTTCCTCAGGTCGGGGAAGTCGGCGCTTCAGGACGAATCAGACGAGATTTAAGGTTCATAAGAGGCCCCGCTCTAGTTTATTTATCTTTGTTTCACTTTAAGCCCAACACAACACTGACTTTAAAGCTGCAGTCATTTAATTTATGGCCACCAGGAGGCAGCACGCTGAGCTGGATGGATGCACTGTAAACATTAGCGGTGGAAAGGTGCAAAAATCTGGTTTTAGAGTCACGTTCACAACATTTTTTTGTGCTTATTTTCATGCATCTTGTTTTAGTTTTTTTATCAGTTGCACAAAGTTGGCAGGGTTCGATATTTCTGCACAGAATGAGCTTCACCTAGTGGCGGCTCTGTTTATCCGTGCAGACTGTGCAGACTAAGTATTTTATTAAACAAATCATTTATCATTTATGATTTTGAGACTAAAATCCTGACCTTTTAACATCAAACCAATACATATTGTAACACAAGACGTCCAGAATGTCAACACAACCTTTCAGACGAATATATTTGCACCGTTTGTATACGCTGTATATTTAGAGACGGAGGGAGTGGCGTGAAAGAGCGAGAGTGAGTCAAAGGTAACGCAGCTGAAACTTGAGAGCGTCACTGATCCTGCAGGACGCCGCTGTCGACCTCTGCCGCCCCTTCACACTAAAAGCCCGTCAGCCCGACTCCTCGAGGTGCTTTAATGTTCATGCTTTAATTTAGACGTGTGAGCGACGTCCCTGGAAAGGAGTCACACTTCTAAAAGGAATGTGCTGTTACCTGGGAGGATAGAGCTTCTTCTTCATCTCTGCAGCCAAAGAGCCGTTCTCACTCAGCATGAAGCCGGTGGCCATCGTCCCCGCGCCCAGACTGGCCAACAGCACAGCCGTGTTACGGCCGGAGATCAGACGTCTGAAAGAGCTCGCCATGGTTCCGCTATCCGCGTAACTCTGTGGAGTCTCAGTAGCAAAAGAACTGGAGATAAAAATAAAGGGAAGGTTTCGTTAAACGTGTATCAAGTACAGGAGCAAAGCATCAGCTCAAACTGAGCAAGAAAGTCACACAAATTATTATCTCTGCGCAAAACCTCGATCTAAATCTACTAAACAACATCTTCCTGTTGGAGATTTGGAACTAATAACACAATTTGATGAATATATTTTTAATTATTATTGCTTTCAAGGAGGGTTAATCAAATAAAGTGTATTTCTGCTACAACCAGTGGTAGCTACTTAGCTTTTAGCTCCACTCGTTACCTGTTAGTATTTTTGTATTTGAAATAGATTCAGCGAAACTTAATTGTAAAAATGTTTGAAATGTGACTTTAAAAAATAGAAAAATACAAGAAGCAGGAAAATGACCTAGCTTTAGCCGAGGCTAACTTATTAGTTAGCTCTTTGTCCACAAAATCATAGGTCTGTTCTGCTGGGCTAGGCTAGTTAGCTTTTAGCTTCACGTATGTTGTTACTGTTACTTGTGCAGAAAAAAGAGCCAAATTTAAAATTAGACTATTATTTAAATGCAAGAAGCAGGAAATTTTGGTAGGATTAGCTTTAGCCTAGGCTAGCTAGCTGTAATGAGACTGGGTCCCTTTTCCACAAAATGGGTTAAAGGTTATACGGTATGATTAAAAGTACACATATATGTGTGTGTGTCAAAGACAATGTTAAACTTTCAGTGTTTTTTTTGTAGCATGGCTAAGCTAGACTAGCAAACCCCTAGCAAAGCTAACATGCTAGCCGGCCTAACCTAGCCACAGCCTCTTATACATCACTGTGACATTGTAACATTTGGTAAAATTACTGTCGTTCCTAGACTTTCATTGATGCTTTTAATTTGTGGGTTAGCTGAATCAGAGCGGCCTGACGACCCCCCCACCACCACCTCACCCACCCCTGAACCAGGCAGGTTTAGTTGAATACAGTAACGAGCTTAGAGCAGGAGGGGCCGTGGCAGATGCTCTTAGCCTCTTAGTGTCATCAGTCTGCAGAATGACTGAGTTCAAGGGACAAACTCCCGAAGAAACGAGCTTTAAGGTCCATGTGGGATATTCATTTACGATCGAATGGAAGGTAAACGTAGCGTGTGACGAGGGAAGATGCTAATTAGTGAGCTGCTATTTGAAGAAGGGAAAGGAAGGGAGGGGTGGGGTGGTGGTGGTGGTGGTGGGGGGTCACATGATTTCTATCCATTGCGTTGATCCCGCTCAGCGTTCAGGTTAAAGACTGTGCGCTCGGTGGGTCAGCGCTCAGGTTATTTATAGAGCCGGGTGGAGGGTGCCAGCCAGGACTCGGTGCCAAAGACCCGAAACATGTCTGGCTCAAATTCAGAGCCGGTCACAAGACCCGGAGTGGGTCAGAGAGGAGGAAGAGGACGGGACAGGACGGGAGATTTTCAGATAAAAATCACAACCAGCGTTAAGGGTCAACAGGTGAGAGAAAATGTGGAGGAGCATGTGACCTCATGGATAAAATGACTAAACATTGTGTATTTTAATTTAATAACATTTTAGATTATTATACGGCATATTTTAATTTATTTTTATATTGCATGTATATGTTCTGCACATTTCTACCTCACTATACTTGATCTTCTACCTTTTTGTTCCTGTCTCTGGGTAAAGATTCTACTGGGAGCTGATCTATATAGTATATTTCTATCTATCTGTCCTGAGATCAGCCTCTGACCAGTGTGACCTTTTAAATCATTCTCGTCCTCTCCAGAGGACACAGTAGAGTTTCCACCAGCTCCTCGGGAATTTAAATTAGAAACAAAGCCTTTTTTTTCATAGTATTAGTCTCATAATCATCGTAAAATCATCCTGACTCTGTCCTCTTTGCTTCTTAGACTTTCTTTTAAAACATGCACTCAGATATTCAGACATGAACCCGGTCACGTTAACTCTAAACGTCTAAATCCTGCAGGAGTCTGAAGGTGGGACCTGATGGAGGGAGGAGAAGGAGAAAGAGAAGGTACCGTACCTGTAGAAGAGCTGCTGTCTTCTTACTGAAGGTCTCTGGTTAAAGGAGCTTTTCAGTTTCCTCTCTCTGGGGGGGCTGGGCGGGGTGAGGTGGGGGGGAGCTCCACCCTCTCATGTGGGATTAAAAGGTGGAGTCCAATCAAAAGTTCAGAGACGTGGCGTCGTGAGCCAATGGAGCCGCAGGGAGCTCCCGCTGAGCCATGATGACCACCCTGGGTCCGGTATCAGCGTCCGGTCTGACCTTGATATTTTCACATGATCCCCTCCCTCCCCCCCTCCTCCCCTCTGATCACCACCACCACCACCACCACCACCCTCACCCTCACCCTGACCCTGACCGCTGTGCACAGTGGAATAAAATGAGTCTAAAGGTTAAAGTTTCCTCCTCGGGTCAAACTGAGGATTTAAACATTGATTAAACACCATGTGACAGATTTATTTACTCTGGTGTCGACGTCTCGACCGAAGATGTTTTAGTTTGTTTGTTATATGTGAAGTCATGAAAGGTCGACAAACTTTATTTATGTTTTTTATTTTCTATATGATGAATTGTATCTTGGGAACTAAAATGGAAACGTGACAGTCAGTGTTGGCCTATTTCATTTCATTTCATTTTATTATTATTTTGCTGCTTATTGTTATTTTCATTTCCTTGTAAATTGATTTTTGGGGTAAAGGGGCAGATTAAATCACATTCTTCTTTATTCTCTCTTTCAATCAGGTTTGGGAACATTTGTGTTTATATTGAATTGTTTTGTTTTAATGAATGAATGATATAATTTACTAATAATTGTTCCCATATGGTATTTTATTATTTTGACATCCCGTATTTGACTTTATCTTCCCTCTATTATCTCAGTTTTGTTATACAAGATATGAGGTGTGAAGTGTATTTTGCGTGACGATGAATGTATATCATACTGTAAATCCTTGTACTGTTATACTGTCATACACCAAAGCAAAAAGAAATGATTGGGGAAAAAAATAGGCTTGGCTAGGAAGCTTAGAAGAGCTACGCTTAGCTAGGAGGCTAGAAAGCTAGGAAGAGCTACTACCAGCTGGGAGGCTAGGAAGGGCTACTATTAGCTGGGAGGCTAGAAAGCTAGGAAGAGCTACTACCAGCTGGGAGGCTAGGAAGGGCTACTATTAGCTAGGAGGCTAGAAAGCTAGGAAGAGCTACTACCAGCTGGGAGGCTAGGAAGGGCTACTATTAGCTGGGAGGCTAGAAAGCTAGGAAGAGCTACTATTAGCTGGGAGGCTAGGAAGGGCTACTATTAGCTGGGAGGCTAGAAAGCTAGGAAGGGCTACTATTAGCTGGGAGGCTAGAAAGCTAGGAAGAGCTACTATTAGCTAAGAAGGCTAGGAAGCTAAGAAGAGCTAGCCCCCGAGTATTTTTGAAGTGAAGACTTGGATTAAAAGTCTTCAAGAAACCTCAAACAAGTCCAGTCCTCTTTGCTTTTAGCTTGTTTTATCTAAACGATGAGCTGGGTGACTGGTTTCTAGGTTAGAAACATGTCTAAGGTTTCCTCATTTGATTCCTCCAAAAAAAAAAAGGATCTGCAGCTAAAAGTCCAGTTAAAATCTTTCTGCTTTTATTTCCAGTCCTGGAGTCGTGTAAATATCTGTACAGTTCACAGAGAAGTTCATGGAAAAAAGAGGAATTCAGACGCATACAGCAGAGTAGGAAGGACGGGGGACATGTTAAATATTAACGCATAAAAGACTAAATCAACCTAAAAAAAACCCTCAGTAATGGTGGCCTACCAGGATCATCTAGAGGACAGATGCTAATGCTAGCGTCATGCTATGAACGACACTCTTTATGGATCGACAGTGATATGAACAGACTGACAGGAGCTAATCCGTCCCCGATTCTGGGGCAACTTCCAGACTAATTCGCATAAAATAAAATAAATAAATAAAAAAAAAACATCAGAAACATTTGTACAAAATAATAAAAAAAAGAACTGCAAAGGTTTGATTGTCAAGAAGGAAACTAAGTTTTTAAGCTACGAGGATTTTAGCTGCAACGTGAAAACGGAACGGAAGATTTTGGTCAAACAAGTGACGCCAAGAAACATCCGGAGAGTTCGGAGAGTGGATGAAGGTACGGTGAGGTTTACTGAGTGGCAGCTGGTTACATGGACTCCTCTACTAATGAGAATAAAACCTCCTGGTGGAGGAGGTGAAGAGGTTCTGGAGGTAACCTGGAATAAATCCATTTCCTCTGATGTCTGCTCCATGTGGGGTTAAAACATCAGGTTGAGGAGTTTCCAGGAGGAAGAAAAACAAAGATGAACCAAAGATGAAGACGATGGAGACGTCTTCTTCTTCTGTTCTATTTCCAGTAGATCTGATGCTCAATAGCTGCACAACCTCTTTGTCAATAAATGTTTAGATAATTTTGTTCAGATTCCTTGGAAGTGGTTCAATTTATGACTGTTACTCTCCTGTCCATCATGATATTAAGCCCCGCCCACAAATGATCTGATTGGCCCAACAGATCTTTACAGGAGAGACTCCATAACAACTTTAAGAATTAAAATATGTGTAGGAGAGGAAAATGCTCTGGTTACATGTCTTCTTCTTCCTCCTCCTCTTTTTGTTTGAGTGTGTCTTGGAAGGTTCTCACTGATCGAGGTCATGGTTTATATCCGGAGAACGTTTGAAAAAATGTTTCATCTTCTTCAGTTCTTAGGGACTGGAGGGAAGTTTGAGGTTAAAATAGGAAACTCTGTGGGTAAAAACCATCAGAAACTTGCTTGACCAGAAACTGGTGCAACAAATTTCTATTAATGACTAAATACTTACCGCCCCCTACAGGACTGGAGTGTAGATCAGTCGAGTTAAAACAAGTTGTTGCGCCGCAATCTCTATTTTGTTTGCGCCATTTAAAATTTTAAAAATCAGTTCTAAACAGAGACTCCAGACCAGAGAAGTTCCTATGGCTTCCAGGTTAGCATTAGCATTAGCATTAGCTCCACCTCCAACGTGAAACTCGAGGTCACGGTTTGGACTTTTGAGTGTTTTCTGTGACTATGTTTGGTTCTTCTTTTGTTTCCTGTTTTTTATTGTGTAAACTTTTTACTTGGTGTTTCTGGTCCTGCTTCACTTCCCATCTCTGGTTTCCCTCCAATTGTTTCTCCTCGGGGGCGGCACAGTGGCTGTGGTGGTTAGCACTTTTGGTGGGTTCTTTCCAGGTAATCCGGCTTCCTCCCACCTTCCAAAGACATGCTTGTTTGTTTCAGTGGTGATTCTAAATTGGTTCTAGGTGTGAGTATCAATGGTTGGTCTGTCTCTCTGTGTTAGCCCTATCTCGGGCTAGCCTCCAGCCCACTCCCCATAACCATCCAGAGGACAAGCAGTTGCAGAAAATGAGTGATTGTTTCTCATTTGTCCCTTTTCCACCCAGAGGAACCTGGTGGTAGTTGGGTGTTTAACTGATTCCAGCCTGGTGCCCCCAAAGAACCGGTTTGTTCCTATTCTATATTTATATTATTTATATATCTCAGGTCTGTACATTTATACCAAGAGCTGCTGAACAGAATTTCGTTGTGCCTTGCATAAGGACAATAAAGATTCTTGATTCTTGATTCTTGATTTGTTCTGACAGAGTCGCAGCCACATCATTACGTTAGCGTAAAACACGATCACGTGAGTTTGTTAAAAGACATAATTCTTTCTTGTCTTTTCGATGCGGCCTGCTGGTTGTAGTTTTAAAAATGGCGCCCACCTCTGGCCCCTGTTTAGCCCAGCTTGAAGTTGGTGCTTGCCTTGCACCAGTTTGGAACTGGTTTGGTGCTTAATTGGGGGAAAAACAAATAACCGGTGCCAAGTCAGGCACTGGCTGAGTTTTCATTAAAAGTGTGTCTTGTGTCTGCATTTGGGTCCATTAGCAATTCCAGAATGATGCCGACCCACCAGCATGCGGGCATAAATGCTAACAGCAGTGTAGCTCGCTAGAGGGTTAAGTCTTTGGAAATAAGCCAATCTTAGGTTCTCAGATGTTGGCCCTCAGATTCAGGCTATAAGTTGGGAAGAACTTTAGCAACAAAAGCTAAAGCTAATGTCGATCAGCTAATGTGGAGGCATGAGGGACATCGACTTTCATGTGATGTCGACATCTCTTCATACGTCCGGTGTAGATTCTTAATCAGCTGCCACACAGAAAATCTGAGGCCAAGAACAAGGGACAGCTAACTACCTAAACAACGCTCATGAAGAAATGAATGTAAAACTCATCTGACCGTGTTCTTGTGTAAAACTACCGAGGCAGATTGTTCATAGCAGCAACTGGTGACTTTCTCGTGCCGTGTTTCGTAGCCAACACTTGGATCGTATGGCAAAGAGTCTCTTCAACACAATATATATATATATATATATACTTCACATGTTCATACAAGGCACATTTTTCTCCTGAGTTCACCACAAAACGTGAAACTGTTCACGACCCTGCGTCAACAGTCAGCTCTGTGGGAATTAGCCCGGCGGGACTCGGGGTTCGATCTTCAGTGAGAGCTCATACAGTGTGTCCTCGTCCATCACTAACGTCTTATCCAGCAGGAACTGAGTCACCTGAGAGGAAGACCAACACAGAGGAGGTCACTTCCTGTTTGGTGTTTAACTAAACGGTGGTTTTAAAGGATTTACTTGTTGGACACACCTTGGGCTGGTGCTCTATCCTGTACGGGGCTTGCTGGAACTGACGAATCTCCCTGATGATGTGAGAAATCTGTGAGACGAGAGACAGACGGGATTTATTTTAATTCAATCATCAATAATAATTAAAATACTGCTTCTGGTTTGTAGCCTGGAAGCTAGGCTCTCTCAGCGTCCTAGCCTCCCGGCTAATAGTACCTCTTCCTAGCAACCTCTCCTCCGAGCAAATATCATAGTTGATCCCAGTTTCCTAATCTCCCAGCTAATAGTACCTCTTCCTAGCATCCCAGCTAATAGCAGTTCGTCCTAGCTTCCTGGCCTCCCAGCTAAGAGTAGTTCTTCCTAACTCCCTAGCCTTCCAGCTAATGGTAGTTCTTCCTAGCTTCCCAGCTAACAGCATCGAATAGCATAGAATATCATCTTAGCTTTCTAGCCTCCCAGCTAATAGTAGCTCTTCCTAGCTCCCTAGCCTCCCAGCTAATAGTAGCTCTTCCTAGCATCCCAGCTAATAGTAGCCCTTACTAGCTTCCTAGCCCCCCAGCTAATAGTAGCTCTTCCTGGCCTCCCAGCTAATAGTAGTTCTTCCTAACTCCCTAGCTTTCCAGCTATTGGTAGCTCTTCCTAGCTTCCCAGCTAATAGCATCGAATAGCATAGAATATCATCTTAGCTTTCTAGCCTTCCAGCTCTTCTGGTTTCCTCTTTTAGATGATGAATCCAGACTACTGCCCCCTGCTGGTGTGAGGAGTTATTTCCTCCCACTTGTAGAACCTATGAACCACCTGGTTCTTGGCTCTAGTCCTTGTGGTGCGTTCAATGCTAGAAGTCTTTTGTTGTTGACAGCATGTCGATGTTTGAATTCCTCATCAGTTCCAGCGATAATAACGATAATAGAGATGTAGAATCTCTTACCATCCTCATCTTGGAGAAGTTGACCAGCCCTTCCTCAGTGAAGTTGGGTCTTCCCTCCTCGATGAAGGCCAGGTCGGTGAGGTACATGCCCAGGTACGGGACGCACGGAGGGTTACAGCTGCACAAACAGGACAACACAAATATTAGACAAAGTTTACAGATTAATCTACATGTTCATCGCTCTTCTTTTGTGGTATTTACTTCTTCAGAGTCTCTCTGAGATTCTTGAACCTTCCCTCTGACGACACGATCTTCTGCAGCCGGTCCATCAGAGCCTTGGTCTGAAAACAGAGGACGAATTAATAATTCAAACTGATTAGATCTCACACACACACATCCCTGTTACCAAGTGTTCATTTTGGTTATTTCATTGTTTTTTCTAAAATAAAATAAAATAAAAGGCAAATAAATAAATAAATAAATAAAAGAAAAAAAACAAAAAAAAAAAAAATAAGGAATAAGGAAAAAAATAAAGGCAACTTTTTTTCCAATTATGTGTGGTCCATCATTTATCCAATTGCTTAATAAATTACAGGATAATAGATTTGATAAACTTGAGGTTTAGGCCCCTTTGAAAAGGTAAATATGTGTGTAAACAACACACACATTGATATCATAACATAACAGTGATATCAATCACGTTTTAACTTAATCGTCAATAGAAATGAAAAATTACTGGTTCTGATTTGTAGCCTTGAAGCTAGGCACTGCCTCCCAGCTAATGTTAGCTCTTCCTAGCTCCCCAGCTAATGTTAGCTCTTCCTAGCTCCCCAGCTAATGTTAGCTCTTCTGGTTTCCTCTTTTAGATGATGAATCCAGACAACTGCCCCCTGCTGGTATGAGTATGTATTTCCTCTCAGGTGTTCATCAATTATTTAAACATGTAACCAACCATTTCTTTAAAATGAACATGGAATTAGTTGACGTGCTTTTAAACTTTATGGATGTCACTTGAAAGAAATGTAGCCATCTTTGGCTGTAAAAAAAAATAAATAAGTAAAGAAATAGTTAAATATGTGTGTTATGAGAAAGAAGATAACACATTAAGTTTAACATGTGAGAGTTGCACCAAGCTAATGGCTCCCGTTTAGTGGATCGCTCCTTCCTTCTTAACCTGTTTGCAGACTTTGGCCCAGGTCTTCTTCAGCCTGAAGATGGCGCTGCGGTTCAGAGCCGAGGTGATTTCCAGAACTCCGTTGTAGTTGTTGAGGCAGCGGCAGATGTCGGCCACAGCCAACCACTTCTCTATGGAGCTGGCCCTGGAGCCCACGTCGGTGTGGGTCATGATCTGAGACGCCACCAGGTTACTCATCTGTGGGCGACGACATAGGGAAAAAAAAGGTGTTTTAAAGAAATAAAACATGGTAAAACATCAGCTGTTTAAATGCATATATGATCTCTCCTCCATCTTTATTTTCCATCACTCCCTACGTCATCGGATGTGTTAGTTGCTTTGGTCGCTAGGCAGAGGCAGAAAGGAAGATTCTTCTATCAACTAACCCAGTGGACTATGAGTCTGAGCCACTGATAAGAAGGAGGAGGGTTGAGAGGACGAATATTCATCAGCTGATCAAAGGTTTAAGAAAAGGGCAAAAGGGCTCAGTGATGAGTAGCTCCTCCATTCTTTAACCCTAACTCATTCTTAAACTGTTGATCAGCTGATGAATGAAAAGTTTGCTTCAGGTCAATAAGTTTCTAAACGTTTGGTCTCTTGCTCCATTTCTTCTCTTTGCATTTTGAAGTTCTACCTAGAACCTTCTTCAGATCCAACGGGTTCTCCTTGTGAGTGCAGTCCTGTCATTTTATTTTTACCCAGTGAATTAGAAGACGTTTTATTTATAATATTTATCATTATTTCCGGCAGTGACACATATATATATGTTGGAAATATTCGTCTAAGTCTCTGCTCAGGAATAAAAACTCACATCGTTGAAGTGCTGACTGGTCTTCATGATGTACGGAGTCCTCTCAGACTTGTCCACCTTCATCCAGCCCTGACCCAGGAACTCCCTGCAGGACGAGAACTTCAGTCAGACCACAGCGATCAGGCAGAACATTATGACCATCTTCCACATATAACAGTTTCGACTCATCAGAGAATTGACATGGACGTTATTCACTCCTCCTGTCAGTGGTCATAATGTTGTGGCTGATCGGTACAGACTATTTATTTGGCTCTGCTCTGAGCTCAGCTCTGATTCTCACTCGTAGGGGATGCTCCTGAACACGATGTGATCCAGGAGTGTGATCTGCTCCGCCAGCTCCATGGCCGAGAGCGACTCGAAGCACTCGGCCTTCGGATTCTCCACCTGCAACACAAAAACACACAAACACGCTAACAACGACCAGAGCGTGACGTTTTCATTCATAAGCTGCAGAGAGCTACGCACAAACACCAAGTAAAGCTACAGAGTCGGGGGATCCATCCATGTTTGGTTCTAAGGGGGGAGGGGGTTGTTGAGTCTTACCGCGATGAAGTGGAGGAGGGGACAGCTTTTCTGTTCCACAATAGGAAGATCAGTCATTTCAGTTTGTGAAATGTTTAGATTTATACGTTAATCTTCAGTAGGTGAAACATAAAGAGTCTGTAACATCCCTGTTAAATTTACACCCGATGCAAAACCACACACAGAAAATAGATTCAACGTTTCTGCTTAAAAATGAGTCAAAACATCAATAAGTCCTGAATGTAGACGACAAATTAAACCCAATGAAACACAGGAAATATTATACTGGTGCATTCAGGAAATGAGCCAATACAACATATCAGAGAGGAGCCTTAGATAACAAGTTAATACTGACTCCATCTGTGTTTCCACGGTACACAAAGAGTCTGAAACCAGGCGTCCGTGACACCTCATCCATCCACATCATCAATGTTTTCCTCTCATTGGATCCAAACTTTTTTTGTTCTGATATCTTTTAAATTTGTTTCATTTTTTTTACAATAAAGATGGTGGTTTAACAGGAGTGTGTTGACTTTTTATACGTTGTGTGTAGCAGCACTGACCATCTGTAGGACGTCCTCGATCCTCAGCTGAGCATCGTCCTGTTCATCCTGAGAAAGAGCACTGGAGACGAGGAGGAGGAGGAGGAGGAGGAGGAGGAGGAGGAGGAAGAGGAGGAGGAGGAGGAAGAGGAGGAAGAGGAGGAGGAAGAGGAAGAAAAAGGAGAAGGAAGAAGAAGAAGAGACTATGTGATTAAACCAAACATCATCATCATGTGAAGAGACGATAAAGCTCTATATCTCCTCCTCCTCCTCCTCGTCCTCCTCCTCCTCTCTTCTCCTCCTCCTCTTCCTCCTCCTCCTCCTCCTCCTCCTCCTCCTCCTCAGACTATAAAGATGCAGCGTTGACTGAACCTTAGTATGTTGGTTGTAGCTTTCCTCTCCTGAGGAAGCAGATCTGGATCTCGTAGAACTTCGTCCAGGAGTCCGACCACGCCCATCTTCAGCTCACTGTTCATGTCAAAGTCCTGATGGGAAAATAAATAAATCTCATTTAAAGACGTTGACGGAGGTGAGTTTATCTAGTTTTATTCAGGTACACGTGTTTTTATTTACTATGTTAATAAAATAAGATGCATGTATATGTCGCCCTCTAGAGGGAAACTCACTGCACTGACATGAAACTATTCAGAAAAGTATTTAAATTAAAGGAAGCATTTTTAACCTCTGATAATATCATTCACATGTCATCAGCTCATGATTTCATTCTGTTATTAAACCACAACAAGGTGAGTTCACTTCTACAACAAAATTCATTATGAGCAGGTTAAAAAAATGTTAATTTTAAACAGAAAATAAAGATTTAAAGATTTATTTAAAGAATGCAACAAATTACTTTTACATTTTAACACAACTTTAAATATAAATACCAAATATCTTCTTCCTACATATTAAGAACACAACGTTCTCGATCTCCTTGAACAATGGACAGAGTTTAAAGTTCTCCTTGATCTTCTAATGGACTTTTTCATTTCAAAAATATTAAGAGGAGTTTACAGAATCGTCTCCTTAAAAGTCGAGAAGTTGAGGCTGGAGGCTGAAAATCACACCTTAAAAATCAAGAAAATAAAGAATATATACATTTCTTCCTGAAGGTCACTGGAGAAGTTTTTCAGACCATCTTGACTTTTCCATTTTAAATTATCTTTAAGTGAAGCATTTAGAAAGGTGGAGACTGTCTCGATTCTTTGGTTAAATATCCAGTAGATCTTAAAATGTTGCCTGCTGACTCAGAGACTTTGAAGAACGAGAAGATGTTCTTACATATCTAGAGGATGACGTTCATCATGAGAAGATGATCTTTTAGTATTTCAAGAATATCTTTCAGAGGTCCATGATCTTCTTGACTATTTCATTTTAACGACTTTTGAATCTTCAGATGTAAATGATCTGCTGTGAGTGCAAATATTATAGTAAAGACTTAAACAGAGAAGCAGAATCTCAGTTTCTCATAAGTAAAAACAATTAATAGATCTTGCGAACATTTATTTACAGGTCGTCTTAAAGTCCCTCTCTTTGTTAAAGAGTATTTTAAAGAATGCAACAAATGACTTCTTCATTTTATTAAATATCAAGATCATCATTCAGAAAGATTCAGAAGAGCTTCTTGATCTTCTTACATATCAAGAAGATGATGATGATCATCATGAGAAGAAGATGTTCTTGATCTCAGTCTTCAAGAAGGTTCTAAGATCTTCTTGACTTTTGTTCTTGATCTTCCAGCTCTACATATTGATCTTCTTAAATATCCAGAAGATCTTAAAGCGTTCTCCAGGAGGTTGATCACGTCTTATAAATCCAGAAGTTAAAGAAGACATTCATCATCTTCTTGACATCATCGTGCGTATGTTCCTGATCTTCTTACATATCAACAGGGTGACTGAGATGATCTTCTTGAAGATCACTAGAGAGTTTTCAGATCTTCCTGAGCTCCTTCTCGACTTTTTCACTTTTGATAAATTTAAATATCAAGAAGATCAATATCGTCCAGAAGATGCGGTTCTTCTACTTCAAGGTACATCAGTGGAGACAGTCGTAGGATCTTCTTGATTGTTTTGTTTTAAAAACTTAAAATGTTCGTATTAAGCTCTTATTGACACTGTGTATGTTTGTTTCTGGAGAATAAACCAGTTTATAGTTAAATCTGAAGCTATTATTCAAACCTTGGTTGATCTGTGGGACAGTTGTGTTTCCTGATAATATAGCTGTAAACCTAGTAACCTTTCACACATAGTAGTTTTCACCATGTATCACATCATCCATTAAAGACGGTCAGACAATGAAACCAAAAGTGTCGGACAAAAAAGTGAGAAATCAGTTTCTTTTTGAGGCTCGTTGTTGACACTCGAGTTCACTTTTCAGACGCCAGCATCCAGCTACTAAAATAGCACCTTATATAATCTTAAATGAAACACACAGTCCTGTCAGCGTCCCTGGGGAGGGGGCTGACCTTTCTGCAGGATTCCTGGGTAGAAGAAAAGCCACGAGTGACAGCAACGAACGCGTCCTCGTCTCTCTGGGGACGAGGTGCAGGAAAATTTCCACACAGATATTTAGACATGAAAGGAGATCAGATCCGGGACGACAGAGTTCAGGGCCTCGAGGTTTCATCCCTTAATGTGGGAAACCTCAGGACCAGACGTGAACATCTCCTTAGCCTGAATTTGTTTATTGTGTGAAAGACAACTCACCTGGGAGTGTTTAGAAACCCAGTGTCGCAGCACGTTGAGGACTCTGTTGGTGGCAGCTCGGCGGATGATGAACTCTTTGTCACAGGTTTTCTCAGAATTACTAAAACCTGGAGGATGAGATGAATATACCAAGATGCACTTTAATATAAATCTAATCTAGTAATCACAGACTCACTCCAGACTGGTGGTGTTTTCCCAGAACATTAAGTCGCTGAGAAGCCGACCTGTCTCTAGCTACTTATTGTTATTTAACTGACAACAAATCACCAGCTTCCTGTCTTGGTTGTGTGTCTGCTCACCCTGGGAGCTGCTGTGTCCAGCGGCGGCGGTGGCGATGGCGAATGCTGAAGCTGGAGACATCGTGCAGCGGGAGTTCTCCCCTGGTGTGACTGTAACGAGGGAAAACCAACATGTAAACTAAGCCCTGCTCCGATTATGATTCTGTTTTTAATCTGGGTGCGTTTCTACCTCCGGACTGTCGGTAGCGGAGATGCCTCGGCGTGGAAGGCGAGCGGCACGGAGACATGTCGCCCGGCTCGCTGCTGGACGGCGACTCGGGAATGAACTTGTCCAGAGATACTGACTCCAGGACAGCTGTTAGCGAACACAAGTTCAGACATTTAGAGGGCAGGAATTTGGTAAAATGACCAGAGAACAGAGACAACACGCAGCCAAACTTAGGTCTTAATGTTGTGAAACAACTAATACAGTTTAAATTGCTTTTATATCCATTTTTGGGCCTTTTGAACATATTCACGAGATTCTCAATCAACTACCCACCACACGGTGACTTGCCTGACAGAATCCCAGCCTTCATTTCATACATGGCCCTTTTCCTCTCGTGGGCTAATGATGGTACAAAGGGGTAGTAAATCGATACAGCTATCTTGAACTGAAAGTTAGGTTTACACTTAAAGCTAAAACATTTGTACGCTCTCAATACCAATTGGATTTGCTGGCAACTGTTTTTGGATTTGGGGAAATACTGAGATATAATAAGAAATTTTGACAAGCTAGTATCAATGGAAAGAGCAGATTCTCTAGTTTCAAATGGCATTTAATTAAACATTTTTTTGAATAAAATATTGTTGAAAAAATAGGGATTTACAGACAAAGTTCCACCATGTGAAATAAAGAACAAACATTTCAGATTTTTGAATTGAAGAATAGCTAAAACTATCATGTCCATGTGCACGACCTTGGTCTCCATGGATAGGTAAGACTTCCGAGAATGAATTCCCATCCTTCACAGAAATAAATCCTTTTGTCTTTGATATATTCATTCCACCCAGTGACAGGACCACCTGCTTTGTGTGGCTCATACCCATATTTTTAACATAAATCTTACTTTTAATCATAAAACAATCTAAAAATACTGAGTCTGGATTAAAAACATCAGTCTTGAAATGACTGTTTTTTCGTTTGTGTGAATATTTGAACTTCTGGGTCGTAAGCTGCTATTTTGGGAGCTTTTGAAGGGCTCTCCATTTCACCCATTTGCTGCCATTTTCTACTTAGGAGCCACTCAGGCTGCCACAAAAGAGGCTCTATTCATCTCCTCATTCTCTTCCTCTCCAGCTTGTTGTCAAGAGCTTTTCTGACCTCATGATCTACAGCTGTGTTCATAGAGAACACGCTGGCAGCTGTGGCCAGATGTTGATTGAAGAGCACAGTTATTCCTCTGCCTGGAGACGATGACCCATTTATGTCTTGTCAGTGTGTTTTGGTTGGCAGGCCTCAATCAAAGACGTCTCAGAGTGAAATAGTAGCAATAAATAAAGACATTTCTTCAGTAAATGGAACAAATGTGACAGATGTGGAACCGCAGTGAACCTCTCATCTGTTGTTTTGTCTTCATTTTTTACACTGTACATTAATTGTGACAACAGTAGTGGCTCTTCCTAGCTTCCTAATAGCTGGTCCTAGCTTCTTACTCTCCTAGCTAACACTAGCATTTCCTAGGCTCGCTGCTAGTGGTGGCTTTGCCTAGGCATGCAACTTAGCTGGTCATAGCTTGTTAGCCTCCCAGCTAAGAGTAGCACTTCCTAGCCTCGCTGCTAGCAGTGGCTTCGCCTAGGCATGCAACTTAGCTGGACCTAGCTACCTACCCTCCAAGCTAAGAGTAGTTGGTCCTAGCTACCTAGCCTTACAACTAATAACAGTTCGTCCTAGCCTCCCAGTTAATAATAGGTGGTCCTAGCTTCTTAGTCTCCCAGCTAACACTAGTGCTTCCTAGCGTCACCACTAACAATAGCTTTTCCTAGCCTCCCAGATAATAGTAGCTGGTCCTAGCTTCTTAGCCGCCCAGCTAACAGTAGCGCTTCCTAACCTCAATGCTAGTAGTGGCTTTTCCTAGTCTTGCAACTAATAACAGCTCTTCCTAGCTTCCAAGCCTCTCAGGCAATTCTAGCTCTTCCTAGCCTCCCAGCTAACGGTAGCTGGTCCTAGCTTCGTAGCCTCCCAGGTAACAGTAGCACTTTCTAGCCTCATTGCTAATAGCAGCTTCCCCTAGCCTCGCAACTAATAGTAGCTGGACCTAGCTACCTAGCCTCCAAACTAATAGTAGCTCTTCACAACTTCCTAGCCTCTCAGGCAATGTTAGCTAGTCTCCTAGTCTCCCAGCTAATAGTAGCATTTCCTAGCTTCCTAGCCTAGAAGGTGTGTCCTAGCTTTTGACCAGTATTATTAAACTTTTTTGTTTCAACCGTGGGAGTCGGCTCGTTTGCCCACACACGTCCAGACGTTCACGTCGGGTTTCTGACTTCCAGCTACTCACCCCTGCGGATGCTGCGTCTCAGCTTCCCACAGAAGGCGTCGATGCGAGGCAGCTCTCCGCTGACGTCCTCTGCTGCAGCTGGACTCAGCTCCGGGGAGCTGGGACCACGGCTGAGGTCCAACGGGGCCTTGGTGCAGATGGGGGGCGGCGAGGACATCCCGGAGGTCTGGGGGAGGCTGGGAGAGCGCGTGGCGGTGGGCGGAGGGGAGGAGAATCCGGAGGGAGGCCTGGTTGCGCCGGGTGGCGGAGAGGAGATGGAGGGGCAGTGAGAGGAGGTGGGGGAGTTGGCTGCGGAGGAGGACGGGGTGGTGGACAGGTCCAAGGCGCCGGCTTTAGCACTGACCGGGGAGCTGAGCGAGAGCTTGCGGCAGTGGACGGGAGAGGAGGTGCGAGAGGGGATGGTGAGGGGAGGAGGGGAGGAAAACTTGCGGCACAGCCGAGGGGATTTGTTGTTCAGGGGGTCGGTTCCCCACGAGGACTGGTTGGTGGCGAAGAAGAGCTCCAGAGACCTAAGAGAGAGGAGACGGAGTTTATCTGAAGCTCCGACGAGAATCAGGAATCAGGAATGAATCAGTGATTTACTTGGACTGGTCCAGAGCCAGCTGTGTGATCTTCAGACTGTAGTCAGGACAGAGGGACATGATGGACAGACGGTCACATGAATGCTGCTCGATCCTGGGGCAGGATGACAGGAAATGGAGGGAGGATGGGAAATGGAAAGATGGAGTGAATGATCAGACGGCAGCGATGTGAGGTGAGGAGAGGAGGAAGACTGAGGCATGATGGTCTGGTGACACGGACCTGACCGGTATGGAGGTGAAGGGCTTCCTGTAGATGTCGGCCAGCTTGTCGATGACGACGGCGGCCGTGGTGAAGATCCTGTACGTGTGGAGGAAGGTGTTGAGGAAGTCGATGGAGAGGAAGCGCAGGTCCGTGAGACGCTCCAGGAGGCGCTCGACGCTGGCGTATCGGATCTGAGGAACTTTACAGGAGTTGAGCGTCTTGCTGAAGCAAATGTCGACGTCGTCTTTGTGCAGCCGGGCATCAGACCTTCAGCAGAAAAGAAATATCACTTAATCATCTGCTCCAACGGTTACAAGGAAATGTTGGAGAAGGTAAACACGGCTCCATGACTGATGAGGTGATTGGGCTACAAAGCATTTTAACCCCATAGAGTTACACTGTAGATCTAACCTCTGATGTAGCAAACATGGCGCCATGATTTGAGTTGGACAGACTCTCTCTAATATATGGCTCTGATTGGCTTCACTTTTTAGGACCTGTTCCTCCCTCCATCTTTACACAGATAAATTCCCTAGTATTTAGCCATTTTGTTTGTTCTTTCGAAAGCTGTTTTAGCAAATGTCGCTTAGCTAACATGAGCTTTTATATTTAACCGATGCTAATGCCGAAGGTGTAGATACATTCGTTTACTTACTTGATCATGTGCGGCACAGAGACTTTGGAGTTCTCCTCAAACACGCTGGTCATGAGGCCGTTACATCGGATATTATCGATGCACTGAAACAGGAAGCGCAGACGAAGGAGTGAGACCTGGTCCCTGGTGGACGGTTTCAAACCCACCGGTCGTGTCGGACCTTCGTCCTCTCACCTGGCTGATGTCGCTGGTCCAGGCGGCCTTTTCCTGGCGGGACGGAGCCAAGAGGACGACGGAGAAGCTCTGACCGTCAGGAGGCTCCACCACCACCTTAAACTGCAGATGGTTGAAGCCTTGACCTGCAGCGTTATCTGAGAATAAAACATTCGTACGTTAATTTGTACGTTACATCAACGTGGACGGAAGAGAGGCTTTTACTGGAGACAGGGGACAGATACTCACAGTCCTCATCGTTGGCGTCCAGCTCCTCAATCAGGGTGCACTCGATCAGAGACAACGCTCCTCCTTGCTGGTGATGGAGGAAAAAACCGACACAGGAGAAACATGAACAAATTTGGGTTTTAGTTGTTTCTCCTTTAAAGGTAGTGAAATGTAATTATTAACAATGATGACTTGAGTCGTATTTAATAATCCATCTTCATCCCTTTTGCCAAAGTTGGGTGGCTACAGAGGAAGTAAACTACCTCATGAGGCCAGTTTATTAGGTACGCTGGTGAATTTTATTATTGTATTAGAATAAAATGACGTGATCAGATAAATGTGTGGACATAAAAACATCAACCACTGTAGAAGGTTAGGAAAGAAGAATGAGTTGGATGAGGAGGAAAAGAATAAGGAAAAGGAGAATAGTAAGAAGAAGAAGAAATGAAAAAGGAGAAGGATGAGATGAAGAAGAAAGAAGAAAAGAATAAACACAAGGAGAAGGAGAACATGTTCTAGTCCACTCGTCTTTGTTTCACCTTCTTTTCTTTATTCCAAAAACTAAACTGATTCAATATTTAAAGAGTGAAACCAGAATAAGCTCCTGGAAGCTTCAAGTCTGAATAAATGAGTGGACAGGTGTGGACAGGTGAGGACAGGTGAGGACAGGTGTGGACAGGTGAGGACAGGTGAGGACAGGTGAGGACAGGTCGGGACAGGTGAGGCCGACCTTGAGCAGGTGCAGCTTCCCTCCAGACGTCCTGGTGCAGATGAGGAAGTGTTTGGTGAACAGGAAGCACTGTCTCTCTCCTTCCTTCCTCAGGGACAGGGAGCCCAGGCGGACCTTACTGAGCATGCCCCGTTCACAGCTGGACGGCAGCTGGATCAGAGAACCTGTTCAGAGAGTCAAGAGTTTATTACTGATCTGACGTCAGACGTGTTCAGACAGTGTGAAAGATAAATTATAGACCATAAAAACAGCATTAATGGAGAGAAGCAAAATATTCTCATATTCAATCAAACAAATGAAACAAAGTTAAGTTAACAAGAGAATGTAAGTAACAAAGTAACAGTAACATAGTAACAGTACCATAGTAACATAGTAATAGTAACATAGTAACATAGTAATAGTAACATAGTAACATAGTAATAGTAACATAGTAACATAGTAACAGTAACATAGTAACATAGTAATAGTAACATAGTAACATAGTAATAATAACATGGTAACATAGTAATAGTAACATAGTAACATAGTAATAGTAACATAGTAACATAGTAAGTCATTTCAACTCAGAGTATCAAGATCAAACTATAAATAATTGTTAATTAAGTAATTTACTCTGAGTTGTATTAAAGCTTTTCCCAAGGTTGAGTTTACTTAGAGAGTTAGAGTTGTTTTTTTTCCACCTTCCTCCTCAGACTCAGAGTGTTTTTATCTCAGGGCGACTCCCACCTTGTCTGACGAAGGTCTGACTGGTGTCCAGCAGGATGTCACAGCCCTCCACGATCATCCTCTCGATGGCCAGGTTCTTCCTGATGTTCTCGGTGTCGCTCACTTCGTCGTGCATCATCCTACGGACACCACCAGTTAGACATTAAACCCTCACCGTCACCTGTTTAACGTCTGCTTAAAGATCACTCTGTGGCCAGGTGTAAGTCTCCACATCAGTCACTCTGATCAGAGATGAGCCGTTACCATGGAGACCGATGGAAGCAATCAGATATACGAGTTCATATCAAAAACGCTAATTAACAGTAGGAGTTAACTGGTGAGGAGGAGAGAGGAGGAAGAGGAGGAAGAATAAACATGGGGTGGTGAAGGATGGAGAAGATGAAGAGACAGGAGGAGGAGGAGAAGAAGGAGAAAGAAAAAATGGAAGAAGAAGGAGGAGGAAAGAGAAGAAAGACACAGATACGGGAGGAGGGAAAAAAAACGGGGCCAAAAGATGGAAGGAAGTATCTCCTCCTCCATCTTTTTCTCCAGGCCTGAATGTCTAAAGTAGAAGAAGATGGCTGCACCTCCTCCACCAGGAGGTCTTGACGTGGACTTACTTCGACAGCTCCTCCAGTTTGGACTTGGCAAACTCCAGACTCTTGCGCTCGATGTGTTCATGAGGAGTATGAGCCAGTAGCTCGTGGAGGGTAATGATGTATCGAGGAATCTAAACATCATCAAACACAGACCATCAGTGAGATGCGATGGTATCGTTTGCTGGTATCGTTTGCTGGTATCGTTTACATACTCGTGTCCCGTACCTGGAACATGGGATACGTGAGGAACGTCTCCAACATGCGGCCCTCGCAGGCGGCGTTGGACTCGTACTGTTTCAGGAGTTTGTCAAAGTCTCTGTTCTGTTTACAGTTGGCCAAGACCTGCAGGCTGTACTGGTGGTTACGCACAAACTCCTGGTAGATGTTCAGCATGGGCAGCAGGATGTCAAAGAGGTCGGCTGGGTGGGACAGACACACAGCATCCTGGTCAGCGGTCATAATGTTGCGGCAGATCTGTTTATGCTTTTAAATCATGTGTGGTTTCTAAAAGTCTAAACGGTCTGTCAGTGCATTGGTCCGAATCTGGCACTTGAAATAGTTGCAGATTTATTTTTAGTTGCAGCTCTTTGTGGAAGATGCTGAATCTAAAACTGTTGGTCAACACTCACCCAGAACGAGAGTGGGCCAGTTAGCGATACGAGCGTTCAGACCTTGGTGGAAGATCTCATGCAAGAACATGATGGTCTCACTGGAGAAAGAAAACCAGAGTCAGTTCACTCTGAATGAGTTTTATTGGACAGTTCACAGACAGGAAGCTAGGAAAGGCTCCTATTAGCCAGGAGACTAGCAGGAGCTACTATTGGTTGGGAGGCTAGGAAGAGCTACTATTAGCTGGGAGGCTAGGGAGAGCTACTATTAGCTGGGAGGCTAGGGAGAGCCACCATTAGCTGGGAGGCTAGGAAGAGCTACTATTAGCTGGGAGGCTAGGAAGAGCTATTCTTAGATGGTAAGTCAGGAAGAGCTACTATTAGCTGGGAGGCTAGGAAGAGCTACTCTTAGATGGTAAGTTAAGAGGAACTACTATTAGCTGGGAGGCTAGGAAGAGCTACTCTTAGATGGTAAGTTAGGAAGAGCTACTATTAGCTGGGAGGCTAGGAAGAGCTACTCTTAGATGGTAAGTTAGGAGGAACTAATATTAGCTGAGAAGATAGGAGGCAAGGAGAGCTACTATTAGTTGGAATGGCTAGAAAGAGCTACGATTAGCTGGGGGGCTAGAAGGAAGTACTACCATTAGCTAGTAGGCTAGGAAGCGAGGAAGAGCTACTATTAGCTGGCAGGCTAAGAAACGCCACAATTAGCTGGAACTGCTATGAAGAACAACTTTTAGCTGGAAGGCAAAGAAAGTTAGGAAGAGCTATGTACTATTAGGGGGCAGGCTAAGAAGAGCTACTATTAGCAGGTAGGTGAGGAAGAACTACTATTAGCTGGGAGGCCAGGAAGCTAGAAGGACACTTTATTCATTGTGATCATGTTGTTGTGGACATATTTGTAAGTTCATGGTAAATAGTGCGTCACAGCTTCACTATTTAAACTCTTGGGGGTTAAATTCAGCTTTTAGACCAAATGAAACCTGTTGAGGAAGATGCTGCTGACGTCGTCGTGGCTGATGGGAGGCTTCTTGGAGCTGGCGGCCATGCGCAGCGGCCTCAGGAAGCAGTTGACCAGGATGGAGAGCTGGTGGACGTACTCCGTCTCAGCCTCCACCATGTTGAACACGATCTGGTTCCTCTTCCTCATGCTCTCAGCGTGGGGGGAGCAGATGTAGTCCTGGACAATGATCTTCCACTTCCTCCGACACAGCCAGCCACGCATGAAGCTCTGCACCTGCACGGCCACAACAACACTGGGCCTCAACTTTATGCTTTTTACCTTCACCTTATCGTCATAATGAGATAACAACAGTTCACCATTTTGATCTTTTTAATGTCCGGGTCCTCCTCTTCTTGGTTGTTCTGGTA
Source organism: Mugil cephalus (assembly GCF_022458985.1). Taxonomy (NCBI): domain Eukaryota; kingdom Metazoa; phylum Chordata; class Actinopteri; order Mugiliformes; family Mugilidae; genus Mugil; species Mugil cephalus. Next base: position 2,161,418 of record NC_061788.1, read on the forward strand.
CGGCTGCATCCGTTCCTTGGTTTTGTTCAACACGACAATCTGACACAACAACACCAACATGTGATAACACGTCAATATGTACGGTTTTAAAAGTCAAACTTTTCTACAATTTCTGCACCAAAAAACAGTCAAACACATGAAACTGAAATATTAGACTTGTATATTCAGGAAAATGAGCCAATATTACATATCAGAGAGGTTCACAGTGGTTTAGTGTTTCCATCACTTTAAAGAGACTCAGGTCCTGGTTTAGTTTCTATAAATCAGGGATTTGTCTCATGTTTGTGTTGAAGTGTGTGATGACAACAGATCAAAGGAGCTTTGTGAGGAGCTCAGAAAAAGAGTTGTTGTTGCTCATCAGGCTGGAAAAGGTTCCACAACCATCTGTAAAGAGTCAGACAGATTGAAGACGACTGTTCCCCTCCACAGGAGTGGTCCACCAACAAACATCACTCCATCATAGTGGGAGAGGAACCAGAGGAACCCAGGGGAACTTCTAAGCAGCTAAAGGCCTCTCTCACATTGGCTGATGTTCATGTTGATGAATCCACTCAACAACCAAAGACACTGCTCTCTGTCCACAAAGAACATGTGGGACAATGTTTAGTGGACAGATGAGACCAGAGTAGAATAGTTTGGTTTAAATGTTTGGAGATGAACCAACACTGCATTCCAGCATCAGAACCTCATCCCTCCATGAAACATGGGGGCGCTAATGTCCTGGTTTAGGCCTGTTCTGCTGCATCTGCTCATCATTGATGGACCAATGAACTGTGAATTCTACCAGTGAACTCTGAAAGAAAATGTCAGGACATGAGTCCATGAGCCAAATGTGAAGAGAAACTGGGTCATGAAGGAAGGAAGGAAGGAAGGATGGAAGGATGGAAGGAAGGAAGGAAGGAAGGAAGGAAGGAAGGAAGGAAGGAAGGAAGGAAGTAGAAATGTTGTAGCATCAGCTGATCAGAGGAAACCACCAACATCTTCTCAGTAACACTGACTCATTAACCTGATTATAAACTATCAGACAAGTGTAATGTTTCTGTTTCATGTATTTTATTTTTTTTTCTCTTTGTGAACTTTCAGTTCCTCTGATGTTTCTTTTGCAGAAATGTAGAAAATAGTGCCGGAGCAGAGGACGAATGAAACATTCATGAGCACTTTAGAGGTTCAGAACAACAAATACCTCGTTGCACGATGAGAAAAGTGTTTTCTCTTCATGGTGAATTTGCTTTTGCTTTTTTTCTAACTGAGGCCCGTACACGCAGATGTGGGTTCAGTCATGCGTACCTCAGCTTTGAGCCTCTCGATCTCCGTGTCCTGGTCCTCCAGCTGAGTGCGGAGCTGATTGGCTGCGATCTTCTCCGTCTCCATGATCTGCACCAGGTGGATGTACTTCTGCATCAGGATCTCACGCTCGATGATGATGTCAGAGTAGCTACGAACGAAGAACGAGAGGCTTCAGGGCGACAGTTGTGCACATTTTCTTTTTTTTTTTAACGTGCGCACGAATAAACCAAGAAAAAAAAAAAAAAACTAGGACGCTCCCAGAGAGGAACAGAGGTGGAGATCCAGCCTGTGATGTAACCGGCACCACACTGACCTAAATGTGAACCACACACACACACACACACACACACACACACACACACACTCACATATTCACACACACACACACACACACACACACACACACACACACACACACACACACACACACACACACTCACATATTCACACACACTCACATATTCACACACACTCAGACATCAAACAATAATTAAATAAGACACGATAGATGTTTTAAAACGTGCACAAAGACGCCGTCACAATTTATGATAAATATAGAAGATTAATGTTTAACTCAGTACGACAGGACATAAAGAAGAAAAAATAAATTCAATGTGTGACCATTTTTTTTAGTCTTTATTTTATTTTTTTGCATATAGTTTATCTGCAAAGATCTGCAGGGCCAATCAGATTGTTTGGGGGCGGGGCTTAATGTTGTGATGAAGGAAGGATGGAAGGAAGGAAGAAAGGATGAAAGATAAATGCACTTTAATATTAACACTTTTAAAGTTTTAAATGACTGTGTGACCTGTTGTGTTCTCTGTCCTTTAAGCTGCTGTCATTCACTTTTAATTTGTGGACAAATAAGAAGATTTTAACTGAACTGAATTGACTTGAAATACATTTATAAAAAAAATAAAAATAAAATCGTAGCTGCATTTAATTTGGAACTTTATCAGAAAAGTAGTAAATACATCTCTAAACATAATATTTCCCTCTGAAATGTATTAAATGTCAAGTATAAAATGTCTTGAATCATTAAGGTGATGAAGTGTGAACAGACTGAACAGCAGTGAAGCAGAGGATGGAAACACGTTAACACAGATAACTTGACTGTAGCGGGGTCTTGGTCTTGGTCTTGGTCTTGGTCTGTACCTGGCCTGCTGGATGAACTCCACCCACTCGGTGCAGTCCGACTCCTCCTCCGTCCGCAGCTCCAGAGGTTTCTGTCCATCGTGGCCGAAGACGATCAGGAAGTAGTGCTGCGTGTGGAAAGAAGATGATCAGAACTGGTTTTAAAAAGCTGCTGACACGGACGACAGCGACGAAGACCCAGAACACAATCCATAAACTATCCACCCAACTCCACCTTACTCCACCTTACTCCACCTTATTCCATCTTATTCCAGGAAGAAACAATTACTGGTTTGAATTCCTGTGCATCGTTGGTTGCTAGCATGTAGCAGTTTATGTCAATGTTTGTTTAAATTTACAGTATTTTACAAGAACTTTCAATTACAATCGACCAGTTCCTGCAAAAATGAGAAGGTCGAGCGTGTTTCTTCTTTCTTTTTTTTTTGTTCCTACACGTCACTTTATTTGTGTTATTATTTTTACTGGATTCAATATGAAACATTCTGTCAAATGTTCAATATGTTTAATTAAATCATATGAACCACAGTTTAATAAAATAGCACAAAGAACAAGGATGTTTCAAAATTTAGATCAAGTGTAAATGTCTCTTCATAAAGCTCCAAATTCAATGTTGTATTTAACATTGATTCATTTTAAATAAACTTTAATGATACATATATATATCACATAAATTCAGTGATGTGAGACGAGCAGCTCAGAGTCTCGGCAGTTTGACTTATTTATCAGAGGAAACACAGGGCGGTGGTTTACTTCAACTCATTCAGCCGGAAAGTTCGGTAGATGAATGAGTGTCCAATGTTCACAAGTGAGTCACTTCATTAGAGGAGAGAGTTTTGAAGCTCAGTGTGGCGTCTCTGGCAGCCGCCATCTTGGCTAAAAGAAAAAGAATTAAAAAGGCGGAGCTAAAAACTGGTAAATAAATAAATAATAAAAATTCTACCCGTACATTTGTCATGTTACAGAAAAATAATCTAAATATATTTTTGTAGCGGGCTGTAAACATTTATTTAGTTTATTTCTGATTTTAAGTTGAGTTTTTTAACCTGGAGCATCTAGTGGCCGTTAGTGGAACTGCATGTGTTGACACGCTTCATTTTCCAGCCCCGCAGAGTCCAGACTGTCACCAAACCTCATGAAATGATTGAATCCCCAGAATAAAAGTAAATAAACTCAAATAAATAGATAAGTTTTATATAGTTTGGGAATAAACGGGATTTCTTTGGGGACTAGTCTGAGCTGTGGATGGAGACAGATTTGGAGCTTTGGAGAGTCACTAATAAACCTTTTACCGTTTTTAATAAAAACGTGTGAATAATCATAAAACATAATGATGTCGTAGTTATTTGCTGCAGCCCCGTAATTCATTTCAAATGCTGGTATAAATCAACTTTTTAGAAATTTATTCAGCGTTTAGTCATTTTTGATCACGGACGAAAATAAAACTTGGACATACAGGAACTTGCCAAAACATTAGGAACACGTGTGGAATATGAATTCTGATGTGATCATGTATGGAGGGCGTAGTGTCTGCTCCGATGTACCTAATGAATTGGCCAGTGAGTGTGTTATGTGATGATAGTTAGTGGCTGCAGACTGGACGCTGGCCTGTGTAGTAATGACGTAACGATAAGCGGGTGAAGGATACTAGCTAGCGCGTGGTGGCTACGAACCAGAAAGGCTTAAGGGCTTGTTTGTAGCGGGGGGGGGATGGGGGGGAGGATGGGGGAGGAGGGGGGTTGGGGGGTGGGGGGTTACATAACCACTGAGGCTTGTACAGCTCCTCTCTTTGCTAATGCGGCTTCCCCGGCCTGGAGTCAGCTTTAAGCTCCAGGATAACAATGAGTGAGACAGACATGGGGGGGGGGGGGGGGGGGGGGGTCTGAGCTTCATTACGATCCGTCACAGTTCAGACTCGATCTAAGAGCCTCATAGACTCGACTTGATCTCAGCCCAACATCAACTTTAGAGACTAAAACTGTCTGACATTAATAAATAAATCAAAAACTAGAAGACAAGTAAATCAACTTTTCGTCCTTTATTTTATTTAAAAAACACAAGACAAAAGTTGTTATTTGATTCATGTAAAACCAGAAGTTTTTTCAAGAAGTTGTTTCCATGGGTTAATGATTTCAGATCTTTTCTGTTCTAACAAACTCTGGAAAAATATTCAGATTTAATTTTAGACTTTCAGGAGAAGGTTTCTGGTTTATTTAGACCTGGACCAGAGAGATATGATCCAACCTTTACTTGTAGCTGCTGGAGGTAGAGCTGAGTGTATCATTAATAATAATAATTAAATGAAAATGTGAGTGAGTCTGGAGGGAAAGTGGGCGGGGCATCGATATCGTGGCTCCGCCCTCTGACTGTACTGATCAGACTCCAGCTCCACCGACCGCATCCCCGTGAAAATAGCATCAGTTTGACCAATAGGAGGAAGTGGAGACGTGTTTAGTCCATATTTACATACAGTCTATGCAAAATACATCATATAGAAACAACAGCAAACAAGAGCATTGTAATCAATTAATCTTTCACTAGATGCTATTTCAGATTTGTTCAGAGATCTATAAATTCATATATTTAGTCGTAAGATTCATAATCCAGAAAATGCTTCATTCCTCACAACAACACATTTAACATGATGGTTTTCATGATGAACCTCTTCATAACACTGAATTGCAGATTAACTACACACTTTCTTTCTACACCTAACCATCGCTGCAATACTCAATCACTGTTTGTCACATGTAGCAAAAGAAATAAATAAAAAAGAGAAGGCTCAGAGTACGAGTACAGTAAAAAGCTACGCCACAAATAGCACAGGTACCAGCGGTGTGCGTGCGAGGTGAAGTTGTGTTGACTTGGTATCCAGACAGCGACCGCAGGCGAAAGGACCGGGCGAGGATGATGCTATTCTTAGTCGAGCACGGCAGCATCCCAGAGCGAGGGGGGGGGGGGGGGGCTACACGCAACAGACGAGGCCACGGTTAATGTCCTCTTACTTACACAGCACATTCAACCCCTGTCGCCGTGGAAACACATCAGTCAAAACAGGGCATGGGTGAGTAGTAGCTTAAAGTGTGGAAGCAACATTAACATCTAAAAAACATATTTAGGACGTAGCCAGAGTAAACTCAATGCTGTTCATGAACATGTTGGAGCTCATTCATGGTCTTAGTCTCTTTTTAAAGACAAGACTCTTAAGTTTTATATCAGAAAAATCGTAATCACTCTAAATGGTTTTATTGTTCTGGAGGAATCAAAGTTGGACGCAGTTAAAAAATAAGAACGAGTTGTTGGGTTCACCTGATAAAAACATGTTGGTTGAATCCTCTAATGACTTTAATCAATGAAACCAGAAGAAAATGACATATGATTGGTTCAAAAAGATGCTGCTGTCCCATCAACCACCCAGAGGAACGTTAAAGGACTAAATGAGTTACACTGGCAGGTCTATAGAGCGTTTTAGCTACTTTCAGCTCAGTGTTTTGTTTTGCATGCACTGGATGGATGGATTCATTTCCCCAGATAAATACAGGCACAAGTATATTTCTGTTTCATTTCTCTAAAAAAAGAACACTCAGCGATATGAAGCGTAAAACCAACGTCATGGGCTAGAAATCAAAGTGGAGGTGGCTTCAACTTCTCATCTGAGAATGTCAACAAGCGTTTGCAACACAGCTTTTTGTCACTATGATGAAAGATGAGAGGACGTTAATGAAATATGACGAGTTGTAGTGATAATTTTGGATCCTACATCCAAATTACTGCTACATTATCCACATGGAGCCATATTTTAAGGACAAGAAAAATCAAGAAATTGTTTCGGGCAGCAAAAAAAAAACTACCACAGAAGAGATGTAGATACAAGACGAGAGGCAACAAACCAGTTCAGTGGTGAGTAGACTAGACTGTATGTAAATATGGACGCCACGTCTCCACTTCCCCTCACTGGTCAAACTGATACTATTTTCCATCTTGCAACTTTGGAGCCAAAGTCTGATCAGTTTGTTCAGGGGGTGGAGCCACGATATCGATGCCCCGCCCACACGTCCTCCAGACTCGCTCATGTTTTCGTTTAATATTACGCTTTGCTCTACCTCCACCAGCTACAAGGAAATGTAGGATTATACACTGGACTTATTTTTTTAAAAAAGTTTTTCCAACTCTCAAGGTCTCATGGGAACACTTTACAGAGTGGTTGCCATGGCAACTGGTGATCGCAATTATGTCACATCCCGTTTCTGTAGCGTCAAATAACTAGAATGAAAGTCATCCTAACAGTTGACACATGGAACATTCATCAACATTATATTAACTACATAGTTTAGGGTTTTACTTTGGCCCACGTTCCCGCCCACAAACATGGACTGGGTGGAGCTTATGACCTACACTGCAGCCTCCAGCCTCCAGGGGGAGCTCTACCAGTTTGGCTTCACTTTAGAGGAGCTGGTCCACTCTATGTTTATATCGTAAATGTGATGGAGAGTAAGAAATCAAAAAGTTTGGAGACGTGAAATAATCTCAACTTTGAGGATGTTGACGAACATACGTCACAACCACAAACGTTTACCCGAAAGAAACAGAGTCCAAAACTTTCTGCCTCCTACCACCACGTCCAGCATGATGACAGCAGCTTGGAGCATACCGACGAATATTTTTACGTTTAGCTTGTTTCCACAGACCAACACTCACTTTATATGTGGACGGGCTATGGGCTAACATTTAACAAATTTAAAAGTTATACAGGGAACATTTATTTGTGGTACATATCATTCACCATAAATGTCTTAACTTTCACTAACTTTAAACTTTGAAACCAATCATTTAACAGATCACACGCCTAGATTCACTTACAGTTATTTATCGTCATGTGAGCTACAAAATCCAGATCTGTCGCTCTTTTAAAAACAATGACACCACAATCCTGCAATTAGTTAGCTTAGCTTTTAGCCTGGCTTAAACGTTTCCAGTTCACCGGGCTGTAATCAGAGCAGCAGCAGGTTTTATTCTGACTCTAATCCAATTAAAGGGGGATGTCACAAACAAAGGTGTTCACAAAAAACACAGCAGCTATAGTCAAACAAGATCCAAACAAACCAACACATAAACAGAAGTAGAGTTTCCACTAATCAACCAAACAAAGACTCAAAGGATTTAGTCTGTGTTTTAAGATCAACCCTCAATTACTGAAAACAACCCAGTGACATCTCAGAAAAGTTTGATCGAGACTTTGATTTACTCTGGTTGTTGTCTCTCAGGTTACAATCATGCTGCTGATGTCTTGGCGGAGATGGACAAACATCTCCCTGCGGAGGTTTTGTTTGGGATTGACTTACTTGTGGAGCCAGCATCTAGTGGCCGTTAGAGGAACTGCAGGTTTTATCAGAAAGACGTTCTGAAGCTCAGTGTGGCGTCTCCGACCGTCGCCATCTTTGCCCGACTCCAACTAGCTAAATTTAATTAAATGCTCAAAGAGGTGGAGTTTCAGTGAAGCTGAGGTTAAAAACTGCTAGCGACACCTGAGCACCTGTCACTCAAACAGGCCACACCCCTTAATATATATATATATATATATATATATATATATATATATATATAGTGTGTACATACTTTGCCGTGACACAGACTCGCTTTGTTGGTTTACAGCTGACTTCTGTGCAAATTAGTTTTTCATTTAAGGAAATAAACTGCCCCCGACGAACATCAGTCACGCTGATGAATACGAGCAGACTGTATAAATAATGACATTATCAGAGTCTCTGTGAAGAGAGTGGACATGAAAAGAGACGGGGTTTCTATTGTAGCCGAGAGCTTTGATCTTCTCAGATGCTTTGTCTGACTTTAATGTTGCTCTGTGAAAAAGAGCAGACGCTGATCAAACAATGAGCGCTTGTGTCACGAATCTTGCCACTTTCAGTCTGGATCGACGGCTTCACCTCCAGACACAAAGAAAAAGTAGTCTAGAAAATATTCTGGTCGTCAGGTGAGTAAAAAGTGTCATTTTAGACATTTTTAAGTATAAAACGTGGTTTAAGAGATGGTTTCAGGCACTGAAAACACTTGAAAAAGAAGCTAAAAGTTGAATTTATCTCAGCTTTGACCTGACGACCAACGAGAGCAAACAATGAGTTCAACAAATGTTTACGTCCACAACAAATTACTGGATAGTTTGGAGCGTCGACAGCAGTTTCTTTTTAAATAGAGACTATTTAAGTCATTTTTAAGACATGATTCAAGAACATGTTTCAGGTTTCGAGTCTAAATGAGACTCAAGAAAAGCAACAACAAACCAAATCACAGAGTTGTAATGATTTAAAACCTTCGGGGACGTGAAGTGGGTGAAGTTGATCTAATCTCAACTCTGAGGGAACAACCAATGGGACCAAGTGATACAGCTGATACAGCTGATACAAATATCTCACCACAATTTAGATTTAAATATGCAAATGAGGAGTTATCTACTTAAATATTCTCTAATTTGCACAAATTTCCAGAACAGAAATCTGAATAATGGCTCAAGCGATGTTCAAAATTCTTGTTTCCTTTTGTTAACGTATTAGATTTCCAGGTATTTACAGAGGAAATATCTTTTCATCACTCCATAAACCACAAAATACTGGCAACTAGAGTCTAAAGGTCAAGTGTAGACACAAGAAGAGCAACAACAAACCAACTCAGAGCGCTGTAGTGATTTAAAGTTGGTAAAAACCTTTGGGAATGTGAAGGAAACGCCGTCCACCGCTATGGTTCCTACCTCTAACTCCACTGTGACGATAGCGGGTTTGGAGCGTCGGGTGAAAAACAGGAGGAGCTGCAATGTTATTTGTGGTATTTACGTCTAAAATAGTCATTTTAATGCATAAAACATGCTTCGAGAAATAGTTTAGAGCACAGAAAAACATTAAAAAGTGGCACAAACTGAATCTAAATGAGCGTAGACACAAAGAGATGTAGAGGTTGTAGAGATGGAGGGTTAGAAATGAGAAGTGGGCGACCACAAATGTTTACCTGAAGGAAACAACGGCCACAGCTTTGGTTCCTACCACCACATCCACTGTGATCATAGCAGCATGGAGCAACAGAGGCGCTATTTTATAAGTTATGTTTTTATCTTCTACTTATTTCCAGCGGCTTGGACATCCACACAGAGACAGAACATACGGTTTATTTTGTTTTCCATTCTTTGAGTTCCTGATAAGTTACGTTAAGAAAAAAACAAAAGTTTTAGGTCACAATTAGTCAACTTTCCCAAACCTAAAATCAAACATTTACAACCACTTGACGTCAGGACTGGACACTCATTGTGTTGAGGAGACGAAGGACAAACGATCTGAACACAAACTGCGTAAATGTGAGTTCCTGTTTTAAGTTCCAGCCTGGAAAGTCTAAACCACGGGCGTCAAACACAGGATGAACTTGCTAAGTGCAAAGATTACATTGAAGAAAAGTGTTGTTTCTTCCTCTGGTTCACACAATTTTAGTACAAGTTTTGGACATAACACAACACTGAGACCTAGAACTAAACACAAGTCCTTTTCTTAAGAAATGTCCTGTTATTCATGACATGGTTTGTAACAGTGCAGGTCATTGACTATAATAAACACTTCTATAATGTTCTTCTTTACACTAAAACAAAGGGAAACTTGTCGAGTTGTGGTGATTTATAGGTCATTGTGCTACTGTGCTACTGGTGAGGCCCCCTAAAGACTAAACTGGGCTGAAGTAAAATGAGTTTGACAGTATCCTCCAGCGTCATTAATTAATAGAGTCGTGTTATTAATCTGCTGCTTATGAGGTGGGGGAGTGAAGCTGTTCAGTCCAAAATATAATTATTGCCTCAATCTGACTCTAACTGGACAATTTAAGTGTAAACACGTTACTACGACTAGTACCAGACTTCTCCTCATCCGATCAAGACGACCAGGACATCCATTTTTACCGGCATGTATACACCTTCACCACTGACTGTTTATACTATGGACAAACCTACTGTGACGTCACACACTGGATTCATGTTGGATGAGCTTTACTCCAAATACGTTGTCATGAATAGTGAAATAAACAACTGAGACAAGACCATTTTTTTGTTCCAGGCTGTAAACATGTTACTGGCTGTTTTAGCCGTACGGTTTCAGTGGTTAGCGCCTCTCATTTTATTCTTTGGATAAATTGATAAAAAGCTGTATTTTTATTATTTAACCATTTTCGGGATAAAACTTCTTAAATATGAAATTGAATTATTTTGAAATTGTATTACTTTATTTTTATGAATAATATGCTGTCATCATATTTGTGTATTTTATGGGAAATTTACAATTACAAATAAAAAAAAAACTTTGTCGCGCTATCTCTTCCAAACATGTTGTTACCCCAGAACAAAAACATCCAAGAAAGTCGGTTGCAGAAGAAGAAGATAAACAGACGAAGAAGAAGCTAGCGCCGTCTTATCTGCACCATAACTAGAGCGCACTTTACGTACGAGATTACAAAGCTGAACTTTTATCCATCTGGTTGTTGTTTAAACACCAGTTGTTTATTATATGATGTCAACAGTAAAGGAGGCCGTAATAACCCACTGAAAAGACACATATCGCCCCCTAGTGTGGAGGAGGAGGACATGTTCCCATCAGTTATTAGATTTTCTCCGCTGCATGTAAACTGGGACAAGGACCACATTCACAAAGTAAAATCATGAGCATAACTCGATGAACCTGCATGTAAACGCACTGGATGAGGAGTAAACAGGAGCTGCAGCCTCCCGTGGCTCTAATGCCAGACTGACACACTGCAGGGAGTTCAGCTCCTCCACTAGAACTAGAGCCAGACCTCCCCATTAACACCTGAGAGATCTGGTCTCTAGAGTCCAGGTGAACACTGATCTGATCTCAGTCCACACGTGCAGTGGACACATCTGGACACATGTGACCCCATTAACTAGTATGAACACACACGAGTCCTTAAAGAAGGAACCAGGCTTTAGAGGGAGTGATGCTCACCTGTTGTTTCTCCGGGGGATCTTTGCTGATCGCGGACACTTTGGGCGCCGGCGCGCGCTCGCACGTGCACCCCTCCAGCAGGTATATCCCCGAGGGCCTCGCGCTCTGCTCGTTCTCAAAGTAGAAGAGCACGTTCTGGTAGAGCGCGAAGTACTTCTCGGTCCAGCGGCTGTTCTCCGGGCTCTTCTTGCTCAGGAAGCCGCGCTTGGTGCCCTCTTTGCGCGCGACCACCGACAGATACAGCGCGTGGCCCTCGTTGTACCGCACGCTCTTCTGCATTTTCCGCTCTTTATGTGTCTCAGGTGCCAACTTCAAACCCGAGGCATCACATCACCCCGCGTCCCCCGACCCGACGCGCACTGGTTATTTTTAGCGGATGGATACCGAGGAGAAAGCGGCTGATGTCTCCGTGTGCAGGGGGAGGTAATCCAGGCTTAGCATGGTACGAAAAGTTGGAGGGACTGAAGAAGTGATGACTCCACCAGAGTCTCTGTGAGGACAGTGGACGCGAAAGGAGACGGGGTTTCAGTTGTAGCAGAGAGCTTTGATCTTCTCGGACGCTTTATCAGACTTTAATATTGCTCCATGAAAAATAAAAAAAGAAAAAGCAGAGGGATCTTCATCAGACTCGTGTCGTGAATCTTGTTACTTTCAGTCTGGATCAGCTTATTTTTTTTTTCTCTCGGGTGCCAACTTCAAACCCGAGGCATCACATCACCTCGCATCCCCCGACCCGACGAGCACTGGTTATTTTTAGCGGATGGATACCGAGGAGAGAGCGGCTGATGCCTCCGTCTGCAGGGGGAGGTAATCCAGGCTTAGCACGGCAGGAAAAGTTGGAGCGTCCGCACATCACTCAGCAGCCCTGCCGCCATGTGTCCATGTCAAACTTCAGCGAGACCCGGTCACCTGCCGCGCGTTTTTCGGTTCAAAAAATAAAATAAAAAAATAATAATAAAATTTAAAAACATAAGTGGAGCCGTCAGCGGCGCAGAAACAGAAGTAGACGCAGGGAACAGACGGTGCAAACGGAATCACGGCGCAGATCAGCGGTAATCGGCTTTGACACCGACTTAAAGAGACAGACCCTCAGCGCGCGGCTGCCACGAGCCCAGGTACGCCCCGAGAGCGCAAGTGCACAGGGGCGCGTGAACGGAAGTTCACAAAGAGAAGGGCGGCCTTTAAAATAAACAAACAAATAAATTATAATGAAAAGTGATGGTGTTTTATTAATGGCTTCCATCCACTTATCAGCTACTGTGCATCAAAACATCACAATCAGCTTTATTAGTACGTGCACATACAAGGACTTTGAGTCACTTACACAGAAAACACAGAAAACACAACTTCAAAAATAAAAGAGTGACAAATAAAATAGCACATTATCACTGCTGTAGTTTAAATTTATTTGACTATATATATATATGAAATAAAGGTTGAGGATGTTTACGAAGCTGCTGTGAGTCTGAGTCTCTGAACACATTAGCGAGAAAGACAAAAGCAGAAGTTTCTATTTTTGTGAGGTGGTGTTATGCATCAGAAGATGTTTGTTTTGAAACTGTCATCCAGCCCGAAAGCACAAACAGATGTTGAACCGCTTTACTAGGCCGTGTGTGTCTGTGTGTGTCTGTGTGTCTGTGTGTGTGTGTGTGTGTGTGTGTGTGTGTGTGTGTAGAGGCAGATGTTACGTGTGTGTGTGTGTTTTTGAGCTAAGCTGCCACCGACTTTGCCTTCCACTCGTGTCCAGATAATTTACTGAACACAATTCAAATGATTCCACTTGAACTCCAGACTCTCATGGTTACGACATCAAAAGGTCAAATAAAAACTTGTTTGGCCTTCAGGTGATAGCATCACAAAGCAACTGCAACTAGGAGCCATGAGGTTAACAGCAAGTTAACAAGAGTAACCTCCTAGCCTCCCAGCTAATAGTAGCTCTTCCTATCTACCTAGCCTCCCAGCTAATAGCAGCCCTTCTTAGCCTTCCACCAAACAGTAGAACTACCAAGCTTCCTAGCCTTCCAGCTAATACCAGCCCTTCAAAACTTCCTAGTCTTCCAGCTAACAGTAGTACTTCCTAGCCTCTCAGGTTTATAGTAGCTCTTCTGCGCTGTCTAGCCTCCCAGCTAAAAGTAGCTCTTCTTAGCCTTCCACCAAACAGTAGTTCTACCAAGCTTCCTAGCCTTCCAGCTAATACCAGCCCTTCATAACTTCCTAGTCTTCCAGCTAAGAGTAGTACTTCCTAGCCTCCCAGCTAATAGTAGCTCTTCCTAGCTTCCTAGCCTCCCAGCTAAGAGTAGCTCTCCCTAGCCTCACCGCTAACAGTAGCTCTTCTTAGCTTTCCACCTAACAGTAGCTCTTCCTAGTTTCCTAACCTTCCAGCTAATAGTAGCCTTTGTTAGCTTCTTAGCCTTCCAGCTCACAATAGTAATTGCTAGCCTTCCAGCTAATAGTAGCTCTTCCTACTCTCCCAGCTAACAGTTCATCCTAGCTTCCTAGCATCCCAATTAATGGTAGCTCTTCTTAGCTTCCTAGCCTTCCACTTAACAGTAACTCTTCCTAGATTCCTAGCCATCCATCTAATAGAAGCTCTTCCTATCTTCCTAGCCTTCCAGGTAGTAGTAGCTCTTCATAGCTTCCTAGCCTCCCAGCTAAGAGAAGCTCTCCATAGCTTCACCGCTAAAAAACAGTTGTTGAAATAAGTGTTTGAGACGATGAACCGAGGTGAAATCCATGTGGAGAGCGACGCTGGAGACATGGAGACATCTTGGTCATCGACTAAGACTCTGGACATTCAAGACACGGAAGTGTAGATACTTACTACTGACTAGAAATATAAGGAGAAGGACTGGAAATGAGGACAGAAGGAGGAGAAGAAGGATGTATAGAAGAATAAGGAGGAGGAGGAGAAACGTGGGAAGAATAAGGCAACAGAGGAGAAAAAGTAAGGAAGAGAAGAAGATGAAGGACATGATGGAGGAGATGAAAATGAAGGAGGGGAAAGAACAAATGAGATAGATAGATAGATAGATAGACAGACAGACAGACAGACAGATAGATAGATAGATAGATAGATAGATAGATAGATAGATAGATAGATAGATAGATAGATAGATAGATAGATATCCAACTCATCCTGGAATACATTCAATAAAACAACGTGTCAGTATAATCACACAGCAGGAGCCAGACTGTCAGATGCTGACATCTAGTGGTGGTTTCATGCATTGCACCGTGAATTCCACAGTGTTTCTATGGCTACAGCAAAGTGATGAAACCCTGCAGCACGGTGTGGACAATTACTGTAACAGTTGAGTTAGTAATAGACTGTGCAGAGGACACAAAGGAGAATGTTGTCAAAGAGAAAAATCATGCAGCTCGACTCTGTGTGTAAATGGTTTAAAGGATAATTCTAGTTTTTTTTAGACCAGTGCTTCTCTAAAGTCAGCTGTTCACTCTGTGGCTCTGTTGTAGAGATTCAGGGGATTGAGAGGAGTCGGCTGTGATCCTCTTGTTTTTCATCTTCATCTGAACATTCAAATAGTTGCATGAGAACATAATCATCTACCACGAATAAACTGAAGAACTGATCAGCTGATTCAGGAGAGGCTTATAGCTCTTCCTAGCCTCCCAGCTAATAGTAGCTCCTCCTAGCCTCCCAGCTAATAGTAGCTCCTCCTAGCCTCCCAGCTAATAGTAGCTATCCTAGCCTCTCAGCAAATAGCTCTTCCTAAATCTAATCTAATTCTAAATCTTCCTAGCCTTCCAGCTAATAGTAGCTCTCCCTAGCCTCTCAGCAAATAGTACCCTTTCCTATCTTCCTAGGTAATAGTAGCTTTTCCTAGCCCCCCAGCTAGTAATAGCTCTTCCTAGCCTCCTAGCTAATAATAAAATATTCCTATATTCCTAGCATTCTAGCTAATAGTAGCCCATCCTAGCCTCCCAGCTATTTATAGCTCTTCCTAGCCTCCTAGCTAATAATAAAATATTCCTATATTCCTAGCATTCTAGCTAAGAGTAGCTCACCCTAGCCTCCCAGCTAATAATAGCTCTTCCTAGCCTCCCAGCTAATGATAGCTCTTCCTAGCCTCCCAGCTAATAGTACATCTTCCCATCTTCCCATCTTCCCAGGTGATAGTAGCTCTTACTCTTTTTGACTTAATGGCTCAAAAAGATTTTAAAGAATCTCCTTTGTGTGTTTTAGTCAGATTAAAAGTAGAAACACAAACTAACCATCTGGAGCGACCATTTTGCAAACTGGACAAGGAACATGTCGACATCACGGAACATAAATATAACATAAAACATAATATAAATTAAATGGAGACACAACAACCTGAATTAAACCACAAGCATCCTCTGTGTGAAAGTCTGAATCCATGTTAAATACACACTGAAACCAGCCCTCCTCTTTTCCCGTCGCCACGCTGTGTCTCCGTAACATTCACACATTCTGGAAAATTTCTGATCTCGCAATAATTAAAGTAAAATCAAGCTCAGGATCTGATGCTCGCACAGGTGTGTACACACTCCCACTCCCACACACACACACACACACACACACACAAAGAACACAGTTCCTCCAGCACAATTACAACATGTGCCGTCATTCGGCCTCCTTGATGGTTGTCATGGAGATGTCATTGATAAGGTGGACAAAGTAATTTTTCCCTTCTTTTTTTTTTTTTTTTCTCCTGCACGCAACTAAAAGAAAGTCCTGCGCAGCCAGTTCCACAGTTAATCAGCCTTTGGTGCTGAATCAGACGTCCTTTAATGAAAAGACAAATCAGACACGCTGCGGCGCTGGGTTGCTATAGTGCTTCACCTTGTGCATTCATCTCTTGTCAACCTTTCCTGCTCTCCCTCGCTAACTCTCCTGAGCTGCTGATGCTGTGGTGATGGATTAACCATTTCTTAGACCTGCCTGACAACAAGCCCCCCCACCACCCTCCGTCCTTCTCTCTCTGTCTCATCACACACTTTGTTCTGAGAATCAAACCGGACAACCTTGACTGCTGCAGCTCCCGTCTCCTCTCACTTGCTGAGACTCACATCGACTACATCATCAGTCGCAGCAACAGGAGAGTCCATGTCTGCAGGAGAGGACTGATCCCGACCTGACTGAAGGCTGGTGAGTGGCTCAGATGCAGAAATCCCTCGTAAAGTTTGCAACTTCCTTTTTTTTTTTTTAGAGGATCCGGTGAATCATTCTGGATCTTATGATAATTTTTTAAGCTGTGAGGCGGCGAGGACCGTGCTGTAAATGGTTAAATCTGACAGCGGCTGGAAACATGTGCAGGGCTCTTCTGCATGGATGGAGTGTTGAGCTCATCCTGCTCAGGTGAAGTGGAGTTCTCCATCCTCGATTTGCAAAAAGAAAAAAAAGAAAAAATAGAAAAAAGGCATGAAAACAAAAGAGCTGCACTTCACTGGTGTATATGTGAGAGGCACCAAGGACGAGATAAAGCTTTAATGTAGGTTGGTGGCCATTTTTATTCGGAGAGAGAGCTCACTTTTTTCTCCTAACTCAGGCATAGTTGCATAATTTTGCATCAATGTGCGCTAAAAGTCTAGAGCTGTTTCTATGTGTGACGATTGCTTTTGCTTTTGTTGTTTCTGTATAAGCAGTGGAGTTAAAACCATCATTAGCCAAAATAAAAACAGTGGATGTGTTAAATTACAGTTATTTAATTCTACTTTACGTTTTTAATTTAATTTTATCGAGGTTAAATCACAGATCTTACAAACCTTCAAGAGAATTAAGTGACAGAGAAGTAAAACAGCAAGTCCTTCTAAAAGCTAACTCACTAAAAGCTAATTTGTTTAGCTAAGCAGCGTAGCGGCTAACTATAGTCAATTCTATGGGGTTAAATTAAATGTTTAGTTCCTTTTGGATTACTGAATGTGGTATACATGTTCAGGAGAACTGAACAAAAGTAAAGCAGGAAAGCTAATCCCTCTAAAAGCTAACTTACTAAACGCTTATTTGTTTAGCTAAGTGGTGTAGCAGCTAACTTCTATGGGGTTTGGTTAAAAATGTTTAGTTCCTTTTGTTTTATTGAACGTAGCATACATGTTCAGGAGAATTGAACAAAAGTGAAGAAGCAAAACCAGTCCCTCTAAAAGCTAACCTACTAAATGCTAACTAGCCTAGCTTAGCTTGGCAGAGAAGCCAATACTTGTAGGTTTTATGTTGTTCAGCTTCCTTTGTTTCATCCGTGGGCAAAATATTGAACATAGTACAAATACTGAAGAGAAAAACTAATTTGTCTAAATTAGCATAGTTAGCATAAGTTTCTGACTGACTTTAAAAGGAACAAAACTAGCTCTTGTTGAAGCTAGCTACTAAACACCAGTTAGCATAGCATACCTTAGTATAGCATAGCATAGCATAGCATAGCATAGCATAGCATAGCAAAGTACTAAAGCTTTGTGAAACTCGGTAAAATCAGCTCCTACTGCAGGTATTTTGCTACAAATCAGTACATTAGTCAACTTACTAACCATGACTGTGTGAACTTAAATGTTAACCAACGTCTCGGTTAGCTACTGCAAGAATAAACAGAATCTCAGACAAAAAATAATTTAAAAAAACAAACACAAAAAAACATGGAATTAATATTTTACCTCATCTTAACTGTGTAAACAAGCCTGTACATTGCTACAGTAAAGCTAAACGCTACGCTAACATCCTCATGGTTTTCTTTCCTAGTTTACCTTGTTAGCTGCTAACATTTACAACAAAGCAAATCAAAGCTCAGGCTAATGCAACAATAAAAGGAAATGACCTAATGATGGTCTCGTATATCACCAACCCAAACATCATGATCCATCTTCTGAGGGCCGTGACCCAATGACCACTCAGCTGCTCTCATCATATCTGAGTCTAGACTAAACAAATGGACCAGCAGTCAAACACATGAATGAATCTGTGAGATATTTAATCATGTATTTGACAATTTGCCATCACTAATTGTGAAAACTCTTCCAGTAAACGTATGTGTGGAGCTCCACAGTCGTGATAATTGAGTGTGCAATAATTCTAGAGATTATTATTCAGTTTAAAGCACCAGACACGAGCTGGGTTTACATGGAGCTAAATATTCCAATTACAATCGGTTTAGAAGCCGAAAACGAATTAAAATGATCCATATAAACACCTCAGTCAGAATTAATGAGCCCTAACTGAGAGACACCTCATTGAGTTTTTTTAAAAGTCTTGGAGACGGTGAATCTGAATGAAGTCAGGCTCCGTTCTGTCTGAGCATCTTGACGTAAATGACACAGTGACGTTTGTTTTTAACAACAACTCTGAAAGACGTCATCGCACACTCGGACGACAGAAAAAACAAACTGTTTAAAAAGGTGGAACAGAGAGTGGAACTAATTCAGAACTGCTATAAGGCTAAACAACACAACAGAAAAAGTGGATATGACCCCACAAACTTTCCGATTAAGAGTAGTGGTTCATGTAAACATCAGATCAGAATAGGTCACCTCACATGGAAACAGCTGACCTGAAACCTTCAATCAGAATGAAAAACAAAACGGCTACTGCTGCTATTTGATGGCCTCCTATCGAGCCTAAAATATAATACCTGTTAATTCTCAGAGACCAGAGATATTAAGAACATGCATGGTTCTGTAACAACGTGCTTTAATTAGAGAAAAGCAGAAAATAATTAAAGATCTGACCAGATAAAGAGAAGCACGACTGAAGACAAACCACCTCCACCTCATCTGTCAAACACAACGCTTCGTTTCATCTCTGGCTGAATGTCGCTGCCAGCAGGATGAAAACTAGGGCTGGGCGTATCGATCTAAATATCAATAGTGTCGATACCAAGGACAATATCGGTATCGGATCGCTACTTTGTCGCGGTTTCTCTTCTTTACGTCCAGTAAATTACTCCTCAGAGTTGACTGTTAATGTTCTTTGGTGGAAAATGTTCTCAATTTTTATATTTTATAATTATTATTACTTTGTTGCTTTTGTTTACTTATTTGCTCAACTGACTTTTTTACGGACTTTATTTTTTCTATCGCTGTTGTGTTGTTTACATTGTTCTATTTTTGTTACATTGTTCCGTTTTCTTATTTTGCACTAATGACTTTTTTCTAAAACAACTGTGTAGTAAAAGGGGAAATATTTAATCTGTATACCGTTAAATTGTTTTATATTGTTATTAGTTAACAGAAACAGGTTTATTAGCCTAAAATATTTGTTTTATATGTGTTTTATCATGATCAATTAACCAAAGGAAAATTACGAAGTTATTCAATGATGATGAAATTTCAAGGATCGGCGATACTAGCCCCGCATTTACTTGGTATCGGATCGAAACCAACATTCCTAGTATCGCACAGCCCTACTGAAAACACGTGGTCTGGTTATTTCCAAACATCTGATGCTGTCGTGGTTTTTGTCCTGTATTTTATCATAATCAATTAACCAAAGGAAATTACGAAGTTATTCGATTATGATGACATTTCAAGGATCGGCGATACTAGCCCTGCATTTACTTGGTATCGGATCGAAACCAACATCCCTAGTTTCGCCCAGCCCTACTGAAAACACGTGGTCTGGTTACATCCAAACATCTGATGCTGTCGTGGTTTTTGGGGTTTTCTACATTTCTGAACATCACCTGTGTGACTCACCTGTTTCCACCCCGACGCTGGTTTTATGTTAATCCACTTTTAAGCTGCTTTTATTTCATTAGATTTACTTCATTGTTTTATTTGTGTGATGAGACTGAAACCAACTGGCCTAAATTCGAAGGTGTGAACATGGAAACCAGCTCCTCGACTTCCCACCGCCCACAGATCTCATGCGGCTCTAAGTCGGTGGTTTAGGGCTGATTACGCTTCGGTAAAGATCCAGGGGCCAATCAGATCATTGGGGCGGGGCTTTATGTAACAGCTGATCGCCATGCAGTTGAATTTGTTGAAAACAAAATGTCTCCCGTTGATCGTACAGGTTTTTTTTTTTTTTTCTCTGGATCACCAAGATAGATAGTGATCAGCAAACCTCAGCTCCTAGAATAAAGCAAAAACATATTTTAGCCTCAGTATATATATATAACATTCTATAGTTTTTAGGGTGTGTCTGGTTATTGTCATCTCCAGGTGTCTATAGGCGCCACTCAAACACTTCTGGCTACTTCGATTATCAAACAGACGCACAAATAAATAAATAATACATTCTTTCCTTTACAGATTTTTTTTATTTATTCATTTTTTTTATATCCTTGCTGTGTTTCAGTGTGTGTGACTCATGCAGGAAAATGTTATGTTACTGTCTGAGACATTGGTAACTGCCACCTTATCTGGCCTAATAGAGAGAAGCAAGGACAAACAGCACAAAGGCTGATAGAAAGTGGCTGCCTCTGCTGGTGCTGCAGTAAAGGAACTGTTGAATGGATTCTGCCTGCAGATCTGAAAATAAGAATCTTTCCACACCCAAAACCCCTTGTTTCACATACTGATAGAAGGACAATGCAGTCAAATGTTTTGCTTTAGCATTTTCATAGTGTAATGACTTCACAGCAGCTGTGCTGGAAGATTGAATAGTTTTAATCTTGTATTAATCCACATTTTCAGAAAATATGATGCATGTTGTGTTGTGTTTGGAAGCCAACATCAGCAAACATGGACAAACAACAGATTCTTAAACTTAGCAGTTTTTGGGGCCAGTAAAATGTTTCAAAAAGATATCGCTCCCAATGACATATGTTCATTATTTGGCTTCATGCAAAGCTCATGTAGTCGTAGCATTCACTGCCCTGATTGGAAGATGCATCATTCTTCTCACCTGGAAGAGACAAAGGCCTTAAACGTTCTAAGATGGATTAGAGATATTATGCATTTTCTGAATGTCGAGAAAATTAGATACACTCTTTAAGGCTCCCTGGAATCTTTTAAGGAAACTTGGACAAGTACCATTAACCTCCTGAGACCCTGTGTCCTCAAACGGGGACGTTAAGTTTACGGTTTTATTGCAGCTTATTCTGCTTCATTTAAACCCATTGGTCTGCCATCTAGTGGTACGAAAGGCTAAATGTATTTATTTATTATCGTTCTAGTTTGATATGATGCACAAATCTAACAAATTTTATCAAAAGCAACAAGCTACCACATCGCTAATTAGCAAGTACTCGTTTGAGGACGTTGGGACTTCATTGTTCTGTCTTTGCTCCGGCGTGTTCAGGTATTAAAATAAACAGTTTCATATTTTGTGCGTATATATACATATTGGTGACTTAATTATAATAGAAATAATGAAATAATCCCAGTGTCCACATACGAGGACATTGTTTCTTTTTCAAAAACTACTATTTCATGTTCAAATTAATATGTTTAGTATTTATACATCTTAGTTTCCTACTGATCATAGATACCTTGGAGAAGCGTCCATATTTCTATTTCCCTCTGTATATTTTTCAGAGTGCTGACTTTTTTTGTGTATTTTGTGTATTCTTTCAAGTTTATTATAGTTTTTGTGTGTATATATATTCTTGTCTATCATGATATGGAAATTTCCCATACATGGGATAAATAATGTGTCTGAGTTAGGAAGATGTGAGGAGCTACTATTAGCATGGATACAGAACTGTCCTCTCCTGACTCATACTGATCAGTTGGTCACCAGTTTATTCATTCTAGATTATGTTGTTGTGGAAATATTTGTGAATTTGAACGTTCACATGAGAGTAATTTAGTCTAAATGGAGGGGAAAGGGGAGACAAAGAAAAATAAACCATAATAACAAGGGTCAAAAAACAATGCAGATAAATGCAGGTACATCTCCGTGTACACCATTCCCACGCAGAGGGAAAAACATATCTATTAATAAAGTGGAGCAAATTTAATTTTTATATATTATTTCACAAATATTTAGTAATACTATCCTGCCCAGTGAAGTGTATTGATCTGATACCAGTAGCTTGAATGATACCTAGGACATAATGAATCAATCTGAATCTTAATGAATTTTCATGACCTTTAAGTGTTTTTGTGATTTGCCTTTTGGGTTATAAACCAGTTAACATCCAGTCCATAATATGGGTCTATGAAGTCTATAAGGAAATGGAAAATACGTTACTATCACAATGAAAGCTTTTGTTCAGAAACAACACAAAATTATCACATGAGAACAAATGAAAACAAATTATTTTTCAGGCAGTGTTCAGAAACTACAACTGCTACTTTGGAGCCAAAACTAATCCACATTAGCTAGCTAGCTAGCTAGTAGCATTGTTTTCATCACATTTCTCAATGGCCCTGATGCCAACAATCCTTCACGCCACCAGAAGGGGGAAGCAACAGTTCAGGACTTTCATCAACAGTCAGTGATTGCTCTTGTGTTGTGGATTCACCCTGAGAATAACTTGTGTACTTGAGTTTTGTCTGTTGCTAAAAGTTTTCTCTTTCTATCCACAGAAATCCGTCTCCAAACTACCACCAGGGACCAAGAGGGATGGAGGGAGAAGGCTGTAATCCTGGGATAGCTATAGATTCTGGTAACCCGTTGCTAAGAGCAGTTTTCCTCCGTCGGCTGAGACTTACTCGGCTGCTCCTGGACGGCGGCGCTTACATCAATGAGAGCGACGGCCAAGGCCAGACGCCCCTCATGGTGGCCTGCAGGACCCAGCACATCGACACCCAAAGCGCCAGCAGGGTCAAGCTGGTCCAGTTCCTCCTGGAGAGAGGAGCCGATCCCAACATCCAGGACAAGGAAGGTCGCTCGGCGCTGATGCACGCCTGCCGGGAGCAGGCCGGACCCGAGGTGGTGTCTCTGCTCTTGGCCAACGGGGCGGACATCAGCCTGGAAGACCAGTCCGGGACGTCGGCTTTGGTCCACGCGGTCATGGCCGGAGACTGGAAGGTGTTGAAGCTGCTGCTCGACACGTGCAAGGCCAAAGGGAAAGAGGTGATTATCATAACAACTGACAAATTCCCATGTGGAAAACTACCGGCCAAGCAATACCTCAGCATCCCTCCCATCGGTCCTCTCGATCCGGCCGACAAAATGACACCAACAGCCCCCGCGTCTCCCTCTGAAATCCAGCTCATCACCTCCCCTCAGTCCACCTCCTCCTCTTCCTCCTCCCTATGCCCTCCCAAACCCGTCTTTTCCTTTAAAGAAGCACAGATCTGTGGGGTAAGCTCCCACCCATGCTCCCCGTCAAGGTTTCGAGGCTTCGGTCAAACGGGTCTGAACGGACTCCAGCAGCCTCTGCTGAGACTGAACTCTGAGCCGTGGTTAAAGATCCCGGAGTCTCTGCTCGCCCAGCATCGCCACGCTGCCTCGTCCCCAGAACAGAGCCGAGACGCAAACCAGACGGAGAACGTCTCCTATGGAGCTCGCAAACTGGACGGCGACAACAGCACAAACTCGGAAAGATTCCAGTGGTACGAAGGAAGATTAGGAATGAACAGAGGGATTGAAGAACATGATGCCAAACATGATGAGGAAAAGATCTCCGTACCGGGCCTCATGTCATCCCACTCCGCCTCGCACCCTAATCTGCATTCTGGAAACCTCGCCGCAGATTCAATCGCCTCCTCTTCCTCGTCTTCTGGTGACAAAACCCTTGGGGCGCCCCTTCACTCCGTGGCCTCGTCGAGCCTTCAAAGCGTCATCCAGAGGCGTAAGCTGGGCACCGACATCTACAGCTCCGACCCCCAGCTGGCCATAGACACTCAAAACCTACCCGAGGAGCAAAGACCCAGAGACCTGACGGACGGCAAGAAGCTGGCGCCGCTACGCTGCTCCAGCACCTTAGGCTCCAGGGAGTCGATGTCAGGAGGCCCAAGCAAGAGGGTCCTGTTTGGGTACGAGCGCAGAGGGTCTGGTGCCTTCTTGTTGGACCACAGCTTCCAGGCCAAGCCTAGATCTTTGCCACCTCTGGCCAACACCCCCATGTTTAACGTTTGTAACTCCAGCAGTGGAGGCAGTTTCTCCGAGTCTGGTCAAAAGGGTTTCCTCCCCTCTGCTCCTCCCGGGCAACCCAAGGAGCTGACCAGGAGGATGCTGCTGAGGAGACACTCGATGCAGACCGAACAGTTCAAATCCACAGCCTGAAAATTCAAACGAGCGAAAGAAGAAAACGCCATCCTTGTGTTTTTAAATGTCGTCGCGTTGATGCTTTATTATCCGTGTAGTGAAATTCATTGACGGAAAAACCAAAGAGGATGAACTAAATTCCGAATGGATTCAGCAAAACTATAGTGACCTTCCTGTGCTTCGGCTGGTCCTGTTTTCATGCAGATTTAGTGTGCAGTTTCCAAAAAAACAAGTCGTTCGCCAGCTGTTTCCACATCCACGACTATTTGTTATCTTTAATTTCCACAAAACTTGGCTACGTTTTGGTCTCCTCCACTGTCTGAGAGAAAGAAAAAATGAATTAATTGTCAACTTTTTGTCCGCTGTCAATTGGTATTGGCTTTGTTTATCATAACGTCTTTCCAGGGAGCTGCATTTGTGAGTTCAAAATCAAAACAATGAGCTTAAAGACGCTAAAAAAAAAAAAAAGGAAAGCTACATAGAGCTCTTTTCATTTGTCAGTACGAGCAACATCTTAAAGAATAACTTTGGTGGTTTGACTTTTTAATTAAAAAAAATAAAATAAATAAACCAATAATTGCTGCTATAAAGTTGTTATATGTAGAGAATTGACCATTTGTTGGCCTTCTGACCAATCAGAGAGCTCCTTCCCTACTTCCTGTGTTACTATTGCTAGCTTAGGCAAAAAATAGCTACTTGGGCGTCCATTCCCGTAAAAAAAAAACCTGCAGTAATAAGAGTGTAGAGGTAACGTGAAAGCTGCGACAGCTAGCATCAGCAACCGTACTCATGTTAGCATATATTGGAAAATTAATCTTTCCACCAGATTTTAATGTAAAGCTGTTTCCCTGCTATACCCAGACTTGTTTTTAGAGTTTTAATTCTATGGGTTTTATTGTTTTCAAGGTTTTTCTTTGGCTACTTGTTAGTCTAAACTAGCAAAAATAACACAGGATGTTGGGAGGAGCCGTCTGGTTGACGTCGTGCGCTTTACCGCTTCAAATATAAAATATATTCCATCCGAAGAACTTGAGACGATGCTGTAACTGTTGACACCGCGGCTTTAAAGTGTTGGACTTTGCTTTTTGTTGAAGGAGTCTCAAATAAATATGTCTGTGGAAAAAATAAATAAATAGCTGCAAGAAGATATGTTGCTGCAACATGTTTAATAAATGATTTTATTATGATAAAAATGCATCACAAATCATTGTTAAAGTTCACACTATGCATTAAATGTGCATAATTAATCCAAAGCGTCCGCCTGTTGTACCGTTCATTGAGAAACACCTCCTTATAAACAACCCACATATTTACAAGTGACTGTATAAAAAAAACAAAAAACAAAAAAAAGGAGAATAAAATGGGCAGTAAGAACTGAATTAGGAAAACTTTATAGAAAATAAATAGATAAAATCACATCCATGACAGGTGATAGTCATAATACACACAGTGGTAGAATACAGGATTTGTTTTCTCTGCTACCGGAAAAAAAAATAAAAAATACAACTGTTGTAACTTCACGTGAATCCTTGAAGCTTCGTCTTTTACTGTCTGTCGGTTCATCCCCTCGTAGAGTTCCCAGACAGACTTAGTCCCTCCCGTCCAATCCCGTCCCGTCCAATCCCGTCCAATCCCATCCCGTCCCGTCTCGTCCAATCCCGTCCCATCCCGTCCCATCCCGTCCCATCCCGTCCCATCCCGTCTCGTTCTGTCCCGTCTCGTCCTGGACAGACGTACGTGTCCTCCTCCACAGATTCGTCGTTCAGGCCCTGCGGTCGTAGTCGCTGACCATCTTCTTGATGTGGTTCAGCTTGGACTTGAGATATTTACTCCTGCGCTTCTTCATCTGATAATCTGCAGACTGTGGAGACAAACAAAACCGAAATTATTATTCTGCTCCATCTTCTTCTTTCTTTTTCCAGGTAAAGCAAAAAATAATTAGAACAATTCGTCTTATCATGCTACGTAAATAGTTTCTGGGAATTTTTTTTTTTTTGACATGAATAAGTACTGCAACATCTAATCAGACCATAACTGATTTATCACGTTTACAAGAATGTGTCCAAACAACAACAACAACAACGACACGGTGGCGGGACGTAATAATAAGAATGTGTCATGCGGTTAAATTATTATTATTTTTTTTTTAAATCACTGTAGACTCTTTAAATAATCTCACGTACCTTTTTGATGTTCTTTATTCTGTTGTACTCATCCAATGCGTCCTGTTAAAAAAAAGGAAAAACTATTTATAAGAAATAAATCTAAATTAGGTCATTTAACAAACGTTTCGTGGACACACGTGATTTTCTTTCATGAATTAAATGGTTCTGTGGCGACAGATTCACTTTTACCAGCTCCAGAAGGGAAATATGTCACTCTTTGAAATCCTAAAAAGTTTGTCTATGCTCTCACCAGGTACTGTGGGCTTCCCTCCTCCAGCTGATCCAGCTCTCTGTCCACGTCCGACAGGTCCTTGTTGATGGCGTCCAGCTCCGCCTGCAGGTTTTTGTACTCGTTGTGGTCGCGGTCAAACTCGTGCTTGTAATCGTTGCGTTGCTGCTCATTCGTGATCGGTGGAAATTCACTACGGTTGGAAAAAATAAGGGAATTTGTACAATGAAACAAAAATAATCTGAATTGGTTGAACATGTTGAACATCGTATATGTTGGCCTCCACACACCAGGGGGCGCTGCAGACAGTGGCTAGAAAATGTTTTTATTTTTTAGACAGAATGCTACAAACAAACATGAGCAAATAAACTGGTTGCTCTGTAGCTACTTAAATGTGATGTTATGTTTACGCCTCTTCCACTCTGCTAGGCTAGGCTAGGCTAGGCTAGGCTAAGCAATGATCTGCTCTCATCTAATTCAGCTTAAATTGGCTGCAAGTGGCAGTGTAGAACAATAATTGAATAAAATGAAAAGTGTAATTTAAAAGGTAAACTACATAAAATCGCAGTGAAAGCTGCACCCAGGCTAGTTAGCGTTTAGCTAGTTAGCTTTTTAAGGGCTAGTTTTAGCGCTGATACGTTGTAAACATTCTCATTTAGAGAATAAAACATATTTCAGAATCAAATCCCATTTTAAACTAACTTGACTGAATGTAGTTTGTGTAGATTTCCACTAATTTTCTTCTAACATCAACTGCACCTTTTTATTTTTTTTTTTCATATTTTTATTATTATTATTATTATGTTGGAGAATTATTACCCATGTTATTAGTTATTTCTGTGGTTGCGCTGTTTTGTCTCGTACCTGTCGAAGTCGTTGTCGTCCAGCTCGTCTCCGGAGGAGTTGTAGTCCGTCTCGTAGTCCTGTCCATCAGCGCGACGTGGTCGACCTGCACGCCTCTTTTTGGGACGTCCGGCTGAACTCGCAATCTCCGAGTTGCTGCTGTAGGAAACCCCGTTACGCAACGGCGTGGCTTCCACTGACGGCCTGAGTGAGAAAAAGTACAAAGGTTAGGATGGTTCACAGCAGTAGGAAGTAAAGCACCAGCCATTTTGGTCTGATCTGCCATTTCATTTTGAGTAAGGAAACAAGGGAGCAGTGTCTTCCTGTTTCCTTCATAGCTCGAATACCTTGTCGTGTTCACTCATCAGCACGAAAATATCTGACATAGTTTCAGTGATGTAAGAGAACGTGATTCATGAAACTGCTTTCACTGGCGCGTTATGGAAATAATAATAACGAGTATCTGGTGAAGCAGCTCAGTAATTATTAACCTATAACTGTAATAAACCCAACACAACCAGCAGCCCTGGTTTATTATATATTCACATATTTAGATTTAATATTAATAGTATTGACCTGGGGGTTTGTTGCTTCTAAGCCATTTGTTGGAAGGATTTAACAACTGTAAATAATAAAAAAGTGATTTAAAAGCATCACATAAGCTAGGCGAGCTAGCATTTCACTTTAATTTAGCTAACATTTCTACCAATGTGGTAGTTCAGTGAATTAAAACATACCATTGTGTTTTACAAAATGCCATTTAAAGGTCACAGCCAGCGGAGTTTCCCCGCTTAGGCTAAGCTACGTAGCGTTTAGCTAGATTAAATTACAGAACAACAAGTTTTCCTGCGTTTCTTTGATTCATGGTAGGAATTATTTTACAGTGATTTAAAGCTGCCAAGTGGTTAGAGCCTCTATCATGACTGATGTTTAGATGTGAACACATTTATCTGATCAGCTCAGTTCATCATTTTAAATTAAACACAGTCTGGGGCAGGTTTACTCACTCTGGGGTGTAGCTGTACGGGGGTTTGTCGTAGTTGCTTTCGTCATCCAGGTAACTCCTGGAGCCTCTTCGCTTCTCTGGGTAGTCCGACACCGGGAACACTTCAGGCGTAGCCGACACGTTGTTCACCTTCACCAAAGACCCAACGAATTAGAAACCTCACATTCAACTTTCTTTAACTGATAAACACTTCATCTGCAACTTTAAGGCTGATCACCATTAATCCATTGGTGGGTTATTTGATTAACTTATCCAAAACCTAAAATCTTATCATTGCTTTCATGTATAATTTTCTCAATTTATTTCCAGTTCTATTATTTCTTCCTGTCAGTTTGTCTTTGATCAAACTTATCTCCATCAGTTTTCATTTTTCAGACTCAGATCCAAACAATAGACATTAATGATCTCTGAGGAGGGAGCAGATGAACTGTTGTTGAAGATCAGTTGATATTTTTGCTTGCACTTAAACCATTTCTCCTTATTTTTATACTTTATTCTTTGAGTTTTGGACTTTTATTTGGACAAAGCGAGATACTGATGAAGGACTGTGAATGTGCAGCTAATTTATATTATGTAAGGGTGTTTTCTTGAGACAAACACTCTGGATCTCTTCCAGCTCTGGTATGATGTACCTGCATGGACACGTTCTCCCAAAGTATGCAACATAAGTCAGCTACACCCCACTGCACACAACACACCACAACAGGCTCCATGTATGTTGCTGCAGGCTGCAGCTTCACCACCTCAGCACTTTCCAGGCGGGTTCCCAGGAAAAAGAGAAGGCCACTTCTCTCTACTGGTTCCCAGTATCAGGTTGCTGTTGTGGTGTTGTGTGTCTGCTAACCAGTGGGTTTCATGGTGCAGAGGACCAGGCCGACCTGTTCTTCCTGTTCCTTGTGCTAAAGTGAACTGAATGTCATCATGACTTCCAACAACGTGACTCACAGACTCATCGCTACTCGCTGCGCTATGTTGCAAAACACATCTGAAAATAGCTGCAGAGAGAATGAATCATCGAAAAGAAAAATTTAAAAAGGAAAACACTGGTTTTTAAATGCCTCGTGTGCAGACGGCAGCAGGCCAGGCTTTTATTCCCAGAGTCTTTATCAGTGTGTGACGTCTCAGACTGAAACCGGTGTCTGAGAGCTCGCGCCACACCTTGAAACCAAGCGTTCCAGGTACAGCAGGCTCCCAGTATTTCCCTCCCCCACCGCTGAACAGGTGACTGTCATCAAACCGGTTCCTCCACTCGTTTTACTGCTCAGCACCATGAAAACAAACGCGGGCAGACGCACTGGAACCGTCCCACATGATCCTCCATCAAACATAAACAGCTGAGCCCACAGTTATTTTCTGTATAAGATTTCCACAATAAGCTTAAAAAGACACTCTCACTGTCCTGCGTCAAATGTCCTGATTTGTCCGACTAACAATCCAAAACCCAGAGAATAAAAAAATACTACATATGTGAACATAAATGACTCTTTTTTTTTTTGTCTGATTTTGGAAATTAGTAAATAATATCGAGTTTTAATGAATAAAAATGTTAGAAATCAAATTCTATCTCAAAGTAAAACAGGCCTGGTTCAATAATATGAACCACTTCTACGCAGATTGTTCTGGTTTAAACTGGATCTGTTTGACTATTGATGAATAACGTGAGGGGTAATAAACCCACCCAGTCCATATCTGCATGTTTCAGCTTTGTTTTCTATTTGTTTGGGGGTGATATTCCCATTATTTACATTTAATTTTAGTGACATTATGAATGAACGTTTGCTAACTTTGATTGAAAGTATAAAACATTTACTTCATTTTTAGTCCTTTATTCATGCAACTTGTAGCAATGAGTTAATGTATGATTGTGTATTATATAACAAATTATATAAAAAAGTGAAAGTGACTGAACTTTCCTGCTAAACTAGACGAGTTAGCATTTGGCTAGCTTGCGCTAAGAAGTTTGCTACTTCCTGGAAAAGCCACTAGACTTTCCAACTAAGCTAGGCTAGTTAGCATTTAGCTAGTTTGCTCTATTTTTTTTTTTTTTTACTATTTTATAATTTATTTCTACAAATAAGGTTGTTTAATACATTGAAATATACGACTGTGTGTTATAAAATGTAATTTAAAGTATTATATTAATAACATTAAATCCAGAAAAAGTTACTGGACTTTCCAACTAATCTAGGTTAGTTAGCAGGTAAGCTAGTTAGCGTTTAGCTAGAAATATATATATATATATATTCAGCTCACATTTGTACCAAGGAGGTAGTGTAATAAATGCAAATATATGATGGTGTGTTATGTAATTTAAAGGCATCATCATAAAAAAGTCACTGGACCTTCCCGCTAAACTAGGTCACTTAGCTTAAAGAAGAACTGGTTTTGCTAGTTTTCTTTTATTTCTTTCTTTTATTGTATTCCTCATGAAGAATGTCATGATTTATGAAATATCATAAATTGAAGTCCTCACTTTGACTGCAACAGTTTTAAAACTCAAGAGATATTCAGGTTGAAACATGGAAGATATTCAGGAGTGAGATCCTTAACTACTTTTCCGACAAAATATATATATATATAATATATATATATATATATATATATATATATATATATTTATATATATATTTTGTAGAAATTTAGATTAAGTGAATTTCAGTTGAGGGGCACACCTCAACCACTCCCCTTAATTAAACTTGCTTGTATCCAGGTAACTCAGGTGTTTCACCCCACCCTCCTCATCCATTCATCCTCCTACACACCTCATCTTCCACCCACTTTCCCAGAGACAACATCGAGGCTCCAGACATCTAACTCAGGGCTCATCGTACTCACCCATGCCTCCACATCCTGAGGCGGGTCAACCTCATCGATGACCTTCACTTTCCTCCACAAAATGTTGCTCTTGCCGTAGCTTCTGATTTTCTGGCGGGTCTTCAGAGCGAAGACGAGCATGATGATGAGAGCGGCGGTGACCAGGAAGCCGAACACCACGGCGATGGCCTGGAGTCAGAGAGACGGACCACAGGGTTACACACACCGAGCAAATAAAACAACCGGAGGTGAGATCATAAATCTGGTTTAAAAATCAAATCTGTTCACCTCTTGAGGCTCCACCACGCAGTAGTGGTAAAGGTACTGGTTGACGAAGGTTCCTGAGATTTGAGGCTGCTGAAACTGAGCGCACAGGCCCCTAATCTGGTTACCATAGACGGACCCGGAGGACTGAGCCGTGGGGTTCACCGCCATCAGGTACACGATGGAGGCTATTAGCATTAGCAGTGCTAGGAAGGCGCATATGATCACCACGGCTAGGTAGAACTTCCTGCTCTCCGATAGGCTCTGATGGGACACGATGATGATGAAGACGGCCAGGGCGAAGATGAAGACGATGGCCGCCATGGCGATCATGAACCCTTTGCCTGATCGTGGGTCGTTGTAGTTCCCTCCCAGCGAGCCGTAGCCGTAGCCGTTTCCGGCTCCATAGGCGCCCCCACCGAAGCTGTTGTACGAGGGGTTGTAGCCACCGCTATAGGATCCGCCATAGCCTCCGCCGACTCCCCCGATTCCCCCAAAGCCGGACAGGGCTCCCTGAGAGTCCCAAGCCAGCGTGGAGGCGACGCAGGCAAAGATGCCCACGCACATGACGATGACGATGATGCCCATGATCTTGAGGATGCCCGGTGGAGACGTCCAGCGGTAGAAATGCTGGAACTCATCATCGGGGTAGTAAGAGTAGGCCGGCTGTGGAGGCTCGTTACTGGGAAGAGACAGGGAAATAAAATAGGCTTTACTATAAAGAGAAATTACAGAAATTATTATGCATATTGACACATCTAATGGCACATGGTGCGCCACACGTAATGGTAATAAATTGTATACATAATGAATAAATAAATAAAAAGTCGCATCAAGAGTTAAGGAATCTAAATAATTAAAAAAAATAATAATTTTCTATTCTTTTTCAAAAATACGCCCGTTTCAGATGCAAAACAATAATTTACATCATACATTTAAATGTATACGACTTCAATTGTTCAATATTTCCTTGAGAGAATTTAAAGTTTTGGTATTTCAGAAAATTTGTGTGCGAATTTAAATACAGTCAGTTTTACCTCTTTTATCATAAACCTCTAGATCTCTCGTTTGTATTAAAAAAATAAAATGCGCATCAACGTGTCAATAAATAAACATCTCGACCAGAAATCTCTGGTATGTAACATTTCAAAGTAATATTGTGTATTTTACTGCTAAAAATTAAGCAGCCTGTGACAAATGTACAGCGTAATTATTTTTGTCATTTCTTTCGTTCCGTACTCAAAGATGATAAACAGCATGATTGGCTTTGGTGAATATCAAATATATTTGTTAAGAAGAAGACTTACTATCCATTATCTGCCTCGTAAGGAGGTGGACTCCCGTTGGGCCTGGAGGACATTTCTGCTGGTTGTCCAGGAAATAGATAAAAAAAATCTGTAAGAACAACAAAAGAAAACAGTTTAGTTTGATTTTCAACAGCAAAAGTCTTTTATTTTTCTAACACATTTCCCGAGTTTATTGACTAGAATCTGTTTGTTTTTTTTCTTTAAAAAAATGTGATGAATACATTGATTGTTTGGGGTTAAAACATGACCTCAATATTTTTAAATGTACCAGAGACACAGCTTAAACAAGCCGAGTGGTTTCTGATACTGTTCAAACATCATTTACATAAGACAACATTAAAACCTCCAGATAAAGTCACGGTTTGAATATTTAAGCACGGGAAGTTGTTTTCACCCGTTATCCTGCGGTTTAACACAAAAGCACCGAGTTTACACCTGAGCGAGGAGGCTGTTAATGAGTTAATTGGTTTAAAGGAGCGCGATATTAAACGTGTTTATGTTGTAGTTTAATTAAAAGCGAAAAAAAGAAGCTGTGGAGTTCTCACCTGTAACTGCTCTGACCAACTCCCCTCACCTGCAACGTCTCGACTGAAACTGCAGCAGATTGTAAAAACAACGCAGACCACACCTAGACGAGACAGGGATAGCCCCGCCCCCGCGCACAGGTGTCACGTTACCTGGCGACAGCGGACCGGAAGTTTCTCGTTTGTATGTTTGTTTTTCGTCTTGTGTAAATGGCCAGGAAATGCTTCAGTGAATGGGCAGGGCACGAGTTTCAGATGTGCTGAATAAGAGAATCTGTTTTTTTTTCTTTTCTTTTTGATCCTACGTCGGATTTTGATCGCATTGTATGGAGTCCCGAGAATGACAAAATATGAAGAATAAAATATGTGACTAATACATCGGTAAATCCTCCTATTTTATCTCATCGGGCAATAAATGACCAAATACTGTTAAAAATATATAATTAAAAAACATAATTAGAAAACATACAGGAGCCAAGATGAAAATGTTATTAAAATATTTATTTAATAGAGTCTGTTACAGAGGGTACAGAGAAAGAAAATAATAAAAATAAAATTCCCCCAAATAAATAAAATATAATAAAGTGAAATAAAAAAATGTTAAAATATATAATATTATTTTTTTTAAACAAAATGAGCAAAGAACAATATATTTTTTAAAAAATTATCTAATAATGATTTTTTTTAAACAACAAACTGATCCTTTATATATCCTATACATTACTGGGAATTATATTATTTATTGAAGTTCAGGACATTTCCAAAGTTTTGTCAGT
Organism: Mugil cephalus; assembly: GCF_022458985.1. Lineage (NCBI taxonomy): Eukaryota > Metazoa > Chordata > Actinopteri > Mugiliformes > Mugilidae > Mugil > Mugil cephalus. The sequence continues at coordinate 2,195,856 of NC_061788.1, forward strand.
GTTTAAGTCAAATTAGACTGAATTCTATTATTAGTATTTGATTGTTGAGTTGCAGGGAGCTTTGAGAAAATCAGAACATTTTTAAAGTGATCAAAATTACTAATTTATTTCTATTTGTTTGTTGTTCAGCTGTTGGATTAACATCAAAATGAGTTTTTATTTCCTCTGATGATTTATATTTTGGTGACTTTTAGCAGTAGATAAATAAATAAAATGCTCAGAACTATATTGTGAGAACAGAAAGCACCTGTTGATCAGTTAAATTATAAAAGAACACATACAATCACACACAGGAACTCAAATCTTGACAGATTAACAGCATTGTGAAGCAAATAAATGGATTTATTTAGGCTCTCTGGTTATTTAATGATAAACATACAAGAGATTTATTCTATGAAATGGTCGAACGCAGTGATACAAAATATACATAGCAAACAATATTTAAAATAGCACTTAGGGAGATTGGTGCAACCAAAACAAACGTCCCAGCAGCTCAAAGACGCCGCCGCGTGAGCAGTGGTTTTCATTAACGCTGGAAAGTTGTGAAATTACTGTAGACGACTGACAAACACAGAGACAAGACAGCGAGGTCAGTTTTCTCCAGCTGCAAACATTCACGTCAGAAACCAGTGAAATAAAGTGGAAAGAGTTAAAAGTCACAGTATCACACATACACTTATGTAGTTATTTGCATATTTAGACCATTTTGAGGAATTATTTTGGATTTTTTTTATTTTGGTTAGTTTTCTCTCAGACAGGAGATGGTTAGCTTAGCATAAAGACTGGGCGTGAACAAAATGTTTAAACTGGCTTAAGGAAATCCTCCTAGCAACTCAACTGAAGCTCTTGATATTTCAACACACAATGTTACTACTTTAAACTTTTAACTACCGTCATTCAGCTAGCTAGCTCCTCCCAGCTAATAGCAACTCGTCCTAGCTTCCTAGCCTTCCAGCTAAGATTAGCTCTTCATGGCCTCCAGCTAATAGTAGGTCTTCCTAGGTTGTGAGCTAATAGCAGTACTATTAGCCTCCCAGCTAACAGCAACTTGTCCTAGCGTCTTAGGATTTCTACTACGATTAGCTCTTCATGGCTTCCAGCTAATAGTCAGTGTTCCTAGCTTGTGAGCTAATGGTGGTACGATTAGCCTAACAGCTGACAGCAACTCATCCTAGCTTCCCAGCTAATAGCAGCTCATAGTTTTTCCCTTTTAAATGATGAAACCAGACGCCCTGCGGGTATAAATAGGTATTTCCTCTAGAACCAGCTGGTTGTTGGTGTCAGTCTTGCATTTAAATGCAACAGGAGACTAAGGCTCAGTCGTCCGTCTTTGGTTTTGTGTAATTGAGCCTTTAAACTACATTCCTGCCCAAAACTTTTTTATTTTATTTTATTTTGTTAAAAGCATCAAATTGTTGCTTTTAAATGAAAACGAACACGTTAATAAACGCCCTTTAGAGCAGTTAGAGGTTAGACAGAGCTGTTAGCTAGCCGTTTCCAGCCTTTATGCTAAGCTAAGCTAACCAGCTACAGATAGTTTCATCACCTACTAACTAAGCAGATTTACAGTAAGTATAAAACGTTTGCTTCGGACAAACACAAACACACGAATACAAAACCTCCGATATAAAAGTATTTCTGATCATTCTGCATTTTAACGCCGAGGTTCAGCTGTATCCGTCGTTCCACTCCATGACTTTATCGTATTCCTGGATCTTCTGCTTGATGTGCGACAGTTTGCTCTTCAGATACTCGCAGCGCTCCTTCTTCTCGAGGAACGTCGGATCCTGGGACGGAGAAACAGGCAGGAAATTATTCGTCTTATTCTTATTCCCTCTGGTCTCAAACATGCACACACACGACAGGATGCTAACATGTTGCAGCTGCTGTTTTCATTAATAAATATCGTTTTAAAATGCAGCAAAATTTACATGTGTCATGGCTCAAGAGAGGTTTGGAAACTGAATTAGGTAAGATAGTTTTAAAACAATGAATATGGTTTAAATTAAGTAAATGTGGTTTAATAAGGACTAAGCTCCTAGATACAAACACATTTAAGCCACAAAGAACTAATTTTTTGCATCACATTGTATGAGTATGAAAAAGCCTGAACACATCCTGAAATACATCAGTTCCTCCTCCAGACTCGTCCTCTGGAAGCAAATTCAACCAACCATGGAAAGAGTTTTAAAATAAATATGTGTGTCGTTTGATTCCATGTGTTTTACTGAATATATCAGTGAATATATCAGTGAATATATCAGTAATTAAAATGTCTCAGTTTTTAAACAGTTTGGATAAATTAATATTTTTTTTTTGACAATCGTCTCATTATTAAGACCAGATTGTTCAGTGAGATCATAACACAATAATGTGAAAAAAATATTACTTGATCCCATCTCTGATATTTTATTTACGTTTCCAGATCAGTGATCGATACTGAAATATCGATACTTCCGATATCAGGTCTTTATGCTCTAAAATCGATTCTCAAATCAAAATATCGATACTTTTGATACTTCAGTCATTGGAGTTGATGTAGGAACACGGTGGAAAGTAACTAAACTATTGAGTTGTGGCAACACAACAAACCTCAGGTTGAACCACAACACAGAATATGAGGCGTTTATGATGAGGACAGAAGAGGAGAGAACAGTTGAGATGAAAGGTTTCATTTTATAGCGGTTCTTAATAGTTAAACAATCATTATTTTTACTTATTATTTTGTGTGATTGTGTCTCTGTTTGTTTTTTCTGTTGTTAGCTTAAAATTTAAAATAAATAAATTACTCTGATGTCTTTATTCTTTATGAAGCTATGATTTTAAATACTCTAGTTTTTTGTTTTTTTTAGATTCACCTTTGGACACATTAGACTGTATTAACACAGAGTATCAACATCAGAGCGGTATCGCTGATACCAGCCTGAATCTGAATCACTATCAGGGATCATTGAACACAAAAAAAGTCTGAATCAAACTCTTTTGTCCCGTCACTTATCAGGCTGATCAATGCCAGTTTAAAAGAGTAGGTTGTGCTTGTCGCTTCATTATTGTTACTTATTTTTTCTATCTTACTTACCCATTATTTATTCTTTTCCTTGTTTAAATACACACTTTGCATATTTGCACAAGATTGCTGCTGGGAGAGGTGTGTGTCTAGTGGATGACTGTTTTAAATGTTTTACTGCACTGGGAGCTGTAAACTGAATCATAAACGGTTAAACCCTCCAGTCCTGTAGGTGGCGCTAATGCATCTGTAAGCTTGGTGGTGAACTAACCCCAGTTAAAGCAAGGTTTTAAAATGTCTGTTAAACTAATTAATACACAAATAGTCTCTAAACGTCTGCTGTTCTTGCACGAATGCACTAGGAGCTAAACTCAGTCTAATAGAAACCAGAGCAGAGAGCGACAAACACGAAGCTCACGTTTTTCTTCCTCTGGTAGTCCTGCAGGATTCTGTTGATGCGATCCACCTCCTGCAAGAAAAAAAAAAAAAAAAAGAGAAAGGGTTGAAGTCATGGTATGAAAATGATTCAGATAAGGAGCTGGAGGGTGGAGGGGAAACCCAGTGGGAACAGGAAGCACAAAACAGAGGAAGCCACAGGACGAGGAAATGAGGCACAACACAAGAGCTCTGCAGTGGTATTCCAGACAAAACGCTCGCTCGCATCAAGATGACGCACAAGAAACCGCTCAACCCAAATAACAAACAACCAGGGTCTGAACCACACAGATAAGATAATCCCATCATTTATCCCACAGTTTAACATCGTTTCACGGCCACTTCCTGACAGATAAGACTCAAAACTGAAAGTTAAACACGTAAATCTGCAGAGATGGATCATTAAGAACTGAGCTGATTCCAATGAGCGGATTTATTCAACACAGAGGAGTCACACTCATTTTATTTATATATATATATACATAAATCCTATAATTTATTCCATAATTTAACATCCTGTCACGGCTTCTTCCTGAAAGATAAAGGTCAGACACCTTTGCATGAAGGTGCAGCTGATAAATGTGCAGAGAATCATCAAGAACTGAGGACGGTGACATAACAGAATAACAACCTAGAAATAACTCCAGATAGTTTTCCATTTGATTTAGTCCAAAGAAAAACAAATAAAAAATATCTGATTTTAAAACTAATAATAACAATAAATAATACAGTTTTTTATTTCCTCTGGTGTTTTTTCAAATAATTAGGGTCTAATCCTGTCATTTATCCCACAGTCATGAAGGTGCAGCTGATAAATCTGCAGCGATGGATCATCAGTTGTCATTATTTTATTCTGAAAGTCTAATTTATGTAGTTTTTCTATTTCCTTGCGCTTTTATTTTTATGCTTATTTAAGCGTTTGACTTGTACCATTGAGCAAAGTGACTGGAGTTAATTCCATGTATGTGAACACATAGTTGGCCAATAAAGCTGATTCTGATTCTGACCCTGATCCGGAACTGAGGACTTTAACGCAACAGAATAAAAACCTGTTAGTAACGACAACTCCAGACATTTTTCCATTTGTTTTAGCGCAAAGAAGAAAAAGTAAATTAGGCGAATGTTCATTATCCTTCAAAAAAAATGAAATTTCTTAAGAAAAATCAGTGTAACTTGGGCTCATTGTCGTCTAATCCTGGGTCTCAGTGTTGAGTTCTGTCCACTCCTCTGAATAAAAGTAATCACGACTAACAGTTACTACAAATTCATGCGACTGGACCCTCTCCTGTGATTGAACACATGAATCTAAAATGCTGTGTGAGGTCTGAGGAGGATTTAAAGCTCAGGATGTATGTTAGTGTCAGAGTGTGGTCAGTCACCGTCTGGCTGCTGGGATGCTGAGGCAGACCACGCATCATAACGTCCATCTCATCAAACTTCTTGAGGGTGGCCTGCACCTCGGCGTGGAGCTCCTTGTACTCGGCGTACTGGTCGTTGAACACGGCTCGGTACTGGTCCCGCTCCTCGTCCGAGCGGATGGTCGGGTACTTCCTGCAGGACGGAGGATCACATCTTATTAATAACATTATATAAAAAGGTTTGTGTGGACGTTCAGTGCGTTTACATCCACAGCTTAAAGGAGCGATGCTCAAAATTTAACTTTCTTGTCCCAGTTTACATGCAACGGAGAAAATCTAATAACTGACAGGAACATGTCGTCCTCCTCCACACTAGGGGGCGATATGTGCTTCTGTTTACCTATTACATCATATAATCAACAGCTGGAGTCGTTCATGCAGCAGACTGGCATTTAAACAACAACCAGGTAGAGAATTGTTCAGCTTTTGAATCTCGTACGTAATGTGTGCACTACTTCTGGTGCAGATAGATGGCGCTACGCCTCAGATGGTTCTTCTACTGGCTCTGTTTACCTTCTTCTTCTTCTTCTGTGACCTTGGATGTTTTTGTTCCAGGGTCATACACCAGTGCAGCAGTTGTGGAGCGTGTGTGCACACTCATTGTCTAGTTAAAGTCTGATTGAGGCGTATACATGACGCAGAAAATCGATTTCCAATCTCATTATCTGTGTGACTTAATCAGATAAAGAGAACTTTAGTCAGAGCAACGTGTTTACATGCACTTCAGTTGTCCAGTTAAAGTCAGACTGAGGTAATAATTCTTTTATTTGGTGTTTTATTACAAGGAGATTATTACAAATGTTTACTTCAGGAACTATTTTATTCAGCTGGAGAAACAAATGTTTTACAGGCTGCAAGATGAAGATGTAAAGATACTGAGATTAATCTGATTAAACATTAATCATCATAATATTTTAAGCTGCACTCACGCGATGTAGTCGGGAACGATGACCGGTTTGGGGATGTGGCCTGAAGGAATCGCTCCCTGCAGAACCTTTGCAGGAACAGCTCTGGGTGCAGGTGCAGCGTGGATGGGAACCACCGAGGAACCCTGGACCTGTTCTGGAGACCTGGTCACTGGAGCAGAATCTGGAACCGCCTGCATAAACAAAGGAGGCGACAATTCAGATTCAGAAAAAACTTTATGTGATTAAGAACTCACAGAGCAGACAACGACATGAGACCGAGAGGAAAAGCTCAAGTTCAAATAAGTAACATAGAATAAACCAACTGTAATAAATATAATTATGAATATATATATAAAATAATTGACTAGTGCACTAATTATATAATTAGTGGACGTACCAGCGACTGCAAGGCTCGCATCTCTGACGTCTGCATCTGAGGAAGAAAAACATTTTGATTCATTAATGTTTTAATTTCCCGCCGACACGGAGGAGGAAGTGGGCGGAGCCAAATTAATCTTGAGTTTGAGGACCAATGGGAGCGAAGGATACAGATGATTGACACGAAGGAGAAGATGAAAGATGAGGAGCAAAAATGGACAACAAATAGTAGGAAGAGGAGAAAGAGGTAGGAGGATGAGAAGAAAGGATGAAAACCAAAGAAGAAGTAGGTGAAGAAGAAGAAAAATGATAGTGGAGAAGAAAGAGAAGAACAAAGGAAGGAGGAAGGGAAGAATAAGAGGGAGGAGAAGGAGATGAAAGAGGAGGAAGCAGAGGAGAAAAAGAAGAAAGAGGACATGACTGAAGGCTGAATAATAGAAGGAAGAGAAGGACGAGAACTAATAAAATGAAAAAATAGGAAAGGGGGAGGTAAAGGAAAAAATAAATATAAAGGAGGAGAAAGGGGAGGAAGTGGCCCAACAGAGGGAAAAACCTCTGCCTCCTCCAGTCTTTATGCTAAGCTAAGCTAACGTGAAGTAGAATCGATGATGTCATGAAACTATGAAGAAACGTGAACAAACAAATGTTCCCACTGAGGCTGAGCACAGGTATCACAGAGCTCCGCCCCCTCAGGCCTGTGTGGAAACACTGTGGTTTGTTGTTGCTGCAACTTGTGTTTGTTTTTCAGACTGAACTCGATCCAGATTAAAGCCTCTCAACTCCTCCCAACTTTTCCCGGTATCTACCTTCTACCCACAGACTAGTACCTGTAAATGATCATTTTGTGTCTTGTGGCAGAGATTTATAGTAACAAAGTAGAACTACTTCACTAATGTACTTCAGTACTAAAATGTTGTATCTGTTCTCTACTGGAGTATTATTTTTTTCCTCCTACTTCCACTTTTACTTCACTACATATTTTCGATGAGTTTAATATTTCCACTCGATACATTTTTCATGTGCTGCATCATTACTCGTTTCAATTGACCTTTAGCAAAACCCCGCCCTCAAATCCAATCATACATCCTAGAAACTGTTACTACGGAAACAATGTCCGTCAAGCTGCCGACCTCCAACAACATCTAAACAACATAAACAAGCATAGATATGTCTGCTCCAAGGTAAAGCTAACATGGGCTAAAGCCATAGTGATAGCTAGCTAGCTGACATCAAGCAAGCAAGGAGATCAGCTATGGTTGCTATTAGTTACTATTAGTTAACTTAATGTTAGCTAGCAAGTTCACGTTAGCTAGCTAACTAGCTAGCTAGCTATTGTGTTGGGTCTCAATGCATCAAAGTTGAACTTATTGTGTTTTCATCTTTTATGTTTTAGTTTTTGTTTTTTGCTTGTTGAATATTGAAACTGTCTTTCTCGAGATGCATTAAGTAATAAGCTTGTACAGTTCCCTCTCACCTCCTGGCCGTACTTTTCCCGGTATCTCCGAGCGGATTCGTGCCTCCACAGCTTGAGGCAGACGATGGCTCCGATCAGATAAACCACCATGGTGACGAAGAGGAAGATGATGGCGGCCGTCTGACCGGCCTCCGTCCTGCAGAACGCTCCGTTGATGCCGTTGTTGAAGACCGGGTAGGAGCAGAGGCCGCCACGAGTCGTGTCTCGGACGTAGATGATTCCTGGAAGACAAGGAACAAACAGACACTCAGCTCGGACTGAAAATCAGATCAAAGACTCAGTTCATGTAGGTTAAATAATACTTAACTAGCCCCCTAGCCTCCTAGCTAATAGCAGCTCTTCCTACTTTCCAAGCTAACAGTAGTTCCTACGTTCTTAGACATTGAGATCACTCTTCCTAGCTTCCTAGTCTCCCTGCTTATTATAGCTCTTCCTAGGTTCCAACCTAATAGTAATTATTCCAAGCCTCCTAGTTAATAGCAGCTCTTGCTGGCTTCGTAACCTCCAAGCTAATCATAGGTCTCCCTAGCCTACCAGCTAATAGGAGCTCTTCCTAGTTTCTGAGCTAACAGTAGTTACTCCTAGCTTCTTAAACTCCAAAGTAATTTTCATTCTTCCTAGCCTCCCAGCCAATAGCTGCCCTTTCTAGCTTCCTAACCTCCCAGTAGCTCTTCCTAGGTTTGCAATTAATTACAGTTCTTCCTAACCACCTCCCAGGTAATTGTAGCTCTTTCTAGCCTTAAAGCTAGTCATAGCCTTCCTAGCCACCCGGCTAGTCATAGCCCTCCCTAGTTTCCTTGCCTCCCTGCTAGTCGTAACTCTTCCTAGCCTCCCAACTAGTGGTAGCTCTTCCTAGCCTCCCTGCTAGTGGTAGCTCTTCCTAGCCTCCCAGCTAGTTGTAGTTCTTTCTACCGCCCCAGTTAATTGTAGCTCTTCCTAGCCTCCCAGCTAGTCGTAGTTCTTTCTGGCCTCCCAGCTAGTTTTAGTTCTTTCTGGCCTCCCAGCTAGTCGTAGTTCTTTCTGGCCTCCCAGCTAGTTGTGGCTCTTCCTAGCCTCCCAGATAGTCGTAGCTCTTCCTAGCTTCCTACTCTCCCAGCTACTCATGGCTCTCCCTAGCCTCCCAACTAGCCGTGGCTCTTCCTAGCCTCCCAGGTTGTCGTAGATCTTCCTAGCTTCCTAGTCTCCCAGCTACTCATGGCTCTTCCTAGCCTCCCAGCTAACAGATAATCCACAGGTTAGGATTATTCCTGTTGCCTACCTGCTGCCATGTAGAGGATGGCCAGCGACAGGTTGATGATGAACTCGGTCAGGGGCCACCAGTTAGAGTCCAGGAGGATGGTGCGGTAGTACATGGTCATCCCCAGCACCAACACGATCACCGTCACCAACCAGGCCAGTCCCGCCACCACCAACACAAACGGGGTCTTGGGGCCAGTGTAATAGGTCCCGCTGGTCCCGGCCCCGTAAAAGCCGCCGCCGTACGCCCCCCCGGGGGACGAGTATCCGAACATGTTGAACCACTCGTTGTCTTTGTGGATGTAGGCGCACACACAGGCGAACACGGCGGCTCCCAGCAGCAGCTCCACGCATCCCAGGATCCTCAGCAGCCCGGCCCAGGACTTCATGAAGGCGTATCGCAGGTGGTACTCCTCCACCCGCTCGCTGTAGGTCAGACCTGTGTGGTGGGTTCGTCCAGACGCCGACTCCAGAAGCTCCTTACGGGAGTTGTAGCTGCCTCCCGAGCCGCCATAGGCGTCCCGGTACGATCCAGGAACGGAGGGGGATTGCGGGGGGGAGCAGCGTACTCCTTCGGTGGTGCTGTTGTTGTTGTTGGTGGACGAAGGCATGGACCACGCCTTCTTACTGCTGCGGTTGCTTCCTCTGAAGAAGTTCTTCCAGGAGTCGGGGATGAAGCGGTGGACCGGTTTGATGTCGAGGGCGGGGTCGACGTCGCCTTCGCTGCCGCTGGGGTCAAACTCGGGGCCGATGGGCGGCTGGTCGGGCAGCGGCGGTGGTGGGAGGGGGTCGGAGCTCTGAGCGAGACCCGGCACCCGCTCAGAGCTCAAGGGCACCGGGTCGTAGGAGTCGGGGGTTCGGGGTAACGAGTCCTGGGGAACCTGGTCATAGTGGGGCGCATGGCGGACTCGCTCAGTGCGTCCGTAAGAGCCTCCTCCATAGGACATGAGGATGGTGATGGTCCCTGAAAGCAGCACAGAGGTAATCAGACCTCAGCTCAGTCTGGTCTGATTTATGAAACGTAATTCAGTGGTTTTGGAGTGGTAATTTTTGTGTGATTAAGTGTCATAAGTGGCCATTTTCTGTCCATAAGTGGCCATATTTAGATCATAAATGGTTATTTTGTGTCTTTTGGTGGTCACTTTGTCTTTTGGTCGTTATTTTGTGTCCATATGTGGTCATAAATGGTTATTTTGTATCCATACGTGGTTATTTTGTGCCTGGAAATTTTTCACTGAGGTAGAAATTGTTCCTTTTTTTTTTGTTTTATGTGGTTGTTCTTTTTGCCTGCTTGCAGATATTTTGCAGACTGTAACTGTGTTTGCAGCGATTTCTGAAATATAATTCAATGTTTTTGCATCTATTTCTGTTTTCAGTTGTTTAAAACGTAACAAAATGATGCTTATGAATGTGTGCGTGTGTCTTTTCTGTCTCTTTCTGGTCCGACTCATCTTAATGTTTCTTCTGAGTCTCTTTGAGTCACTTTAAGGCACTAAGACCGTTGGCATTTTGAACAATTCCTTTCTGTGACTATTTAGAACTTGTGTAGCTGGTTTTGTGGAAACATTTTTCGGGCTGAAACTGTCTTTTTGAATATTTATTTTTTTTGTGTTAATTTCTTTTGATTTTTGACATAGTTTTGAGCCTCTTTCTAGTTTCTATGAGTCTATATGTGGATCATCATTTTGAGGTCATACACATACACACACTCATAACTATAATGCACCTTGGAGTGGATTTTTATTTCCATCTAATTTTTTTTAGTCATTAGTCAGTCGTTCTGTGGTCATTTGTTGCGTGCCTGCAGACTACTTGCCTGTAGAAAATGTCCTTTTTCATCTTCATTTTGTGCGTGTGTCTGGTTTGTGCTCATTTCTTTTTCCATTGACTTCAACTTTTTGTGGTTGTTTTAAGCCTGTTTGCGACTTTCACAAGTCCATAAGTGGTCATTTTGTGCCCAGATATTTTGCACGGTGGTAGAAACAGTTCCTTTTTTGTCTTTTTGTGGTCTGTCTGCAGACATTTTGCGTATTGAAACTGTCTTTTTCAACATGCTACATCATTTTTCCAACATATTTGTGTCATTTATGAATCCATCAGCAGCATCTCTGAGGCCCTTTGGCCTGTTTGCAGTAGTTTTGTGTCTCGTTTTTGTGAGTTGCTTTGCAGTAATTTGCAATCAATCTGAATTCATTTGTTTGCGTTTTGCATGTTTTTAGCGACTGTAAATGGATCAAAGTCAATAACAGAAGAGAGCAGGCAAATAATGAAGAGAGACAGAGAAAGAGGACAAGACATGATATGATAGAAGACGTTGTATTAGATATTCAAGTCCAACATTCATGCAAACACATGGAGGAGTAATGAAGATGATCCACACCAGAGGAGAAAAAAGCCACAGCCCCTCATCCTCCATGCAAGTTGAGTCAGGAATGTGTGTTTGTGCTGCAACCAGAGAAACCACCTCCACTACCACCACTACTGTTGTTAGCACAGAGACACATTCCCAGTCAGCCCCTGAAAGCCCCGTTTCCTTGAGTGGATTCGATCTGGAGAGGTTAAGATAAAATATGAAGTGAGCTTGAATACCTCTTTCACACGCAGTCACTCAACTGGACTTACATTGGCCTGCAGCTCAGAATGCAAACCTTGTACGAACACAGACGAGTCACCTGCAGAGACAGAGACACGGTGAGGACGGCGTGAAACGTGATCTACCAGCGTCACTTTATCAGTCAGAGAAACGAGCTCTGAGTCTGACGTCTGACGGACACAATCAGCTGGAATGATGAGGATGAACGTGCAGATGAGAGGTCATGATGGAGATGAAGCTCAGACAGATGATCAGTTTACAGCCACTGGGGAAAAAGGAAATCAGAATAAAAGAATTAAATGAACAAACTTTAGAGCAGGTTTCCAACAAAGAACGTGAAGTTATAAAACACTGACGTTCGTTTCCAGTTAGTTCAGATTTATAGTGGAAGTCGATAACATCACAGAGGACGTTAGACAGATGTTTACAGCAACTAAAACTAAATAATATTTGTGTTTGATTAATTATTTATTTTCTGTTCCCTGAAAATTAGGTCAATTAATCAATTAATACAAAAAGAACGGTTCCGTTAACTCAAATATTGTTGCTTTAAATATTACAAGTGTTATATTTTCAGTATTTAATCCATGTTCTATTTATAAATGAAGAAAACAGAAAATAAATGACTGAATAATGATTAATTAATTAATATTATAGCTGTAAATTGATTAATAATAACCGGTTTAAGTCGAGTAAATTATCTGAATGTTTTACCAACACTGATTTAATTAAATATTAAAGGATAACCGTGTAATTTAACTTGTACTAGTGTTAATAAAGAGGTAAATAAAGTCTGGTGTGTGTTTATAATAAAGTCTAGTGTGTGTGTGTGTAGGTGCGTGTAGGTGAACGTGCAGGCCTGCTGCTGTTTATTAGCTGGCTCAGATCCAGAGGACTCGATCAGATCCAAACTTTAAACCCTGACTCCACGTTAACTCCGTGTTTTCCTCCTTCTCTCCGCTTTTATTCGCTTTTATTTCCGTTTCTCTCTAGATCTGTTAAATTATTTCATCTTAAACCGACTGAGGAGAATCACACTCCGCTCGAGCTGCGGCTGCGCGGACCGTTTTGTTTACGACGTTTAAAAGAAAAGAAACTTTAACTTGGTCTAAAAGTGTTTTTCGCGGAGGAGCAGGAGGAGCAGGAGGAGGAGAAGCTTCTCTCTGAGGAGAAACAGTTTCTCTGCGGTCTCTTACCTCGGTCTCTTCTCTTCTTCTTCTTCTTTCTCTCATGACAGAAACATTAAACCTGAGGTTTCTCGGTCCACACCACGTGACTCGCCCATCCCTGTGACGTCAGCGCGCCGCGACGCACTTCACCTGCTCCATCGGAAACACCTGAGACGGAAGTACACACAGATAGATACACAAATATACACAAAGACACACATGTGAGCACACACACACACACCCACTAACACACACTGATATACACACTAACACACAGACACACACTATAACACACACAGATAGACACAAAGACTCACGTAGACACACATACACCTATTGATATACACAATAACACATACAATAATGCACACATACACGAATAGACACACAGAAACACACACAAACGCACACTCCAGACAGACACACTGAGAAATGACCTGTGGATTCAAGAGGAGACAACGACGACACTTACAGACGCACAAACATGACAGAGTCAAACAAGATACAGCAAGACATCACAACATCACAACAAGAGACACAACAGAGAGACAAACAGAAGCACACACAACAAAACACAACACAACAATCAACAGAGTCGACAATGTGACTGTAAACAGCTTTAATACAAAAACAAACACACACAGAGACACACACATACACACAGGCCTCCTCATATTTTAGCTTCTTATTTTCTGTTCTTATTTCTCCACCTGTTGTTTTATTTCATTCTTTTCCACTTCTTTGTTTCTCTGTCTTCTTCCATATTTTATATCACTGATGTTTCTTCTTTCTTCTCTTTTAGCCTGTTTTATGTTCTAGTTCCAGGTCTGGTTCCAGGTCTGGTTCTAGGTCTAGTTCCAGGGCTGGTTCCAGGTCTGGTTCCAGGTCTAGTTCCAGGTCTAGTTCCAGGTCTGGTTCCAGGTCTGGTTCCAGGTCTGGTTCCAGGTCTAGTTCCAGGTCCAGTTCCAGGTCTGGTTCCAGGTCTAGTCCCAGGTTCCAGGAAGACGAAATAAATAACGAAGGAGACTTCAACATTTTGAGGAAACGTTTTAATGTTTTTTTTTGATCTTGATGAGACACAATGTCCTCACAAACACAAACACACAGGGGTGTAGTGGTTTTTATGTCTTTATGTCTCTATGAGGACGCTCTGAGCCATAGTAACTGAACCTCTGATTGGTCCTCACAAGGATGGACACACGAGCCTTCACACACACACACACACACACACACACACACACACACACACACACACACACACACCGTTAAATACTGAGACGAACCGATCGATACGACATCGTGTTGATACAATGATGACGAATCAACGACGACGGGCTGATACGATAAAGGATCAGTGACGTACAGCGAAGTATCGGTACGATGTATCGGTACGATGTATCGGTACGATGTATCGGTACGATGTATCGGTACGACATCCATAGATTGCATAAAGGTCTGTTCTGAGTTCTCGTCTCCGATGGCTTTTTAGGTTCTATCAACATCTGGAAGAAGAGGAACGTTTGAACATCTGGATTCATCAGACGAGACACGAGCACATGATCAGGATCGATACTATAATACCAGGAGGAGGAGAACTACTGGGGGGGGGGGGGTGCAGTAAAATATAAAAGAGGTTAAAAGAGAAGAAAGAAGAAAGAAAGAATAAAAAAGACTGAATGGGAATGAAGCCAAAAAAACAGGTGGAGAAATAAGAACAGAACTAGATAAAAGAAAACGAGCTAAAAAAGAGGTGAAAATATTTAAATATGAATAAAAAAGAAAAGACAAACAAGAAAAGAGGTAAAGCAAAGAATATATAACAAGAATAAAAAATGGAAAACAAAACGAAGGGAAAAAGAAAAGGCTGAAAGAGTAAAAGTTAAACATAAAGAAATCTAAAGGAGGAATGAATAGAAGAAAGAGGGAGGAATAGAAAGAAAACCAGTTCCAGTCTAAAGCTAAACTTTTCTTCCAGCATCAGGTTGAAACTGAACCAGAACTCACGATAAAAGTTTAGTTAAAAACGTCTCGTTCGAAGTTTCGAAGACGAGCGACGAGATAAAACGTGATGAAAGTGATAAATACGTGTGAGTCACAGTAAAATATTCTACAGTACGTTCTACGACAGCATCACGACATCAGACTGGATGAAACACTGAGGCCTATAAAGTGCATAATAGTAGGTAACAGCATAGCGACGAAACATGGCCGCCGTCCTCAACGAGTAACAGCATCCAGGAAATACTTAAAGGGTGATTCCTCTTTTTGGTAAAAGTTCACACAGAGAGAAATACCTTAAAACACAGATGTGCATTATAAAATCTGACTGGAGTTAAACTGGACTTAGAGTTAGAGTTAAAGTTAAAGTGCTCCATAGAGAAGACGCCGTTTCTTTTTGTTGTTCTGATTCTGGGAACAGGTCTTCAGTACGGAATCTGGTTCTGGTAATACTGCAGCATGTCGTAGGTTTTACTCCTGGAGGAAACAAAACAGAAAACAAAACTGTTTAAAATCCACAGATTCACTAATTTCCTCGTTTACATACAGAGAAATGATCACGTTGTAAAAACAGCGCATGGGGTTCTACCTAGTGTTGTTTCAGAACCAGGAACGGCTGGTTGGCGACTTGGGGATATGATCCAGATTTTAGAACAAAGCTAAGTCAGTATTTATTTATTTATTAATCTCCACATTGATGTTAGTTAGACCCGTCTCTAATGGATCTCTACCTACCACTGTTTCAGAACCATGAACACATGGTTGTTGACTTAACCCGCGTGTTTGACTACTTTTGGTTTTACCTTTTTATTTCATCTTAAAGACTGTTCACCTTGTTCCTTGTTTGGCTTCATTCTTTTCAGCTCATGTGTGACTTTTTTCATTCTGACAAACTGAACACAAACACTTTGGACCTAAAACCAGACTAAAACCATCAAATCCCAGGAGGAAAAAGTCACTTTTCTCTTTGAAAACCACAAACACGTTTAACCAACCATTTTTAAAAATTTGAACGTAAATTTAGCAAACAATAGTTATTTACAAATATTTACATTAAAATTCAGATGCACTATCACTTCCTGACTGGTTGAAAGGTCCGCTGTCTGTTTGCTAGTGTTTTCCTTTTCCCTGTTTCTCCGTGCACCAACATGATGACAATATTCAGGATAAACTGTGGCGTAAATTATTTATAATAAGTCTAGTTTTACTTGGCCTATCAACACAATTTAAAAACTGGTCTATAGGTTGAAGTTAGTTCTTTCTACGAAAGTTGAAACAGAGACTCAGTGATGCTGCGTCTTGCTGCTACGTCTTTAATTGGTCATGTTAATTGAATGCACCAGCCCGTTTGTCGACTCTAGAGGGTTAAAGACATGATCCATATTTTGGAACAAAGTGTGAAATTCTCTGTTAAGTCAGTATTTATTTATTTATCTATCTCCACCATGATGGTGATTATGGTTGTCTCTAATGGACCTCTACCTACCACTGTTTCAGAACTATGAACAACTGGTTGTTGACTTTAGGAGATGATTTTGGAACAAGCTGACCACATGGTTGCGCTGTCATGTCAGTGAGACACTTGTAAATGGTGTGAATTTATGTCTTTTATTTATTTATCCATTACTACGGCCTTTTTTATATATATAAATATAGGTGAACATATACTCTTTGATTCTGGACCAGTGAAATATTTTCTTTACTTTGGTTCGATGTTTTTTTTTTCTCACCTGCTACTGAGGAAACAGCTTTGGATGACTTTGATGATGAACGCTGCTGCTTCTTTCTCACTCATCTGAGGATTAAAACGTCCTCTGAAGAAAATAAAACATATATTAATGTTTAAAAGACTAAAATAAATGTATTTTTTTTCTAATCCAAAAATGGTTAAATATAAGTGAGAACAAAGCTCAGGACTCAAACTGAAGCTAACTAGCTAACCTGAAATGTTGTTCTAGCTAAAATCCAGCACATTTACACAATGTTACGTATTTGTATCAAGAGTTTGTTAATTTGCACTATACTACCAAAGAAATAAAAAACAAAAATAAATAAATACAGGACTGGTTTTTCCTCCGATTCTACCGACAAATCAACCTGAAGCTAACTAGCTAACCTGAAATGTTGTTCTAGCTAAAAATCTAGCATGTATTTGTACCAATAGTTGGTTAATTTGCACTATAGTACCAAAGAAATAAAAAACATAAATGAATAAATACAGGACTGGTTTTCTCCTCTGGTTGTTCTGATAAATCAACCTGAAGCTAACTAGCTAGCTAACCTGAAACGTTGTTGTAGTTGTTCTGTCTAAAATCCAGCATATTTACATAAAGTCATGTATTAATATCAATAGTTTGTTAATTTGCACCGTCCTCTCCAAATACACAAAAATAAATAAATACAGGACTGGTTTTCTTCTCGAATAAAACAAGCCGATGCTAGCTAGCTAACCTGAAATGTTCTCGTTGTTTATTTTCCTTAAATCCAATTGTAACTTAGTGAAGTGTTAGTAAGAAGATCAATACTTGAGTTATTAAACTGAGAACAGATAAACTGATGTATCTGATCTAATCTGGCTGCTGTAGGTTTGATAAAACACAATAAATTTAAGGTCTACACCCATTTAATTCACAGGAAAAGCTAATTTTACGGTTCTCTACATTCCCTTCATCTCACAGACATCACGGTTTCCTCTTTTACTTCTTCTCACGTGGCTAACATCATAAATGAGTTCAGAAGCTTAAAACCCGGTTGGACATACTTGAGGAGTTTAATGGTTTGTCCTCTGAAGCACGGAAGTCCAGTGTCCAGCATGAGGGTCACCAGAGACACCACAGCGTCCATGTAGGGTCTGTTTGTTAGTTTAGAGAAGAACAACAGTCAGAACCAAAGAAAACATCCACAACATCTTCCCCCGGCTCGTTCTCGTACCTCACGGCCAGATACCCTCGAACACACATCTCCATGAACCATTTGAAGGGCGTCGCCTCCATCTTGCCGCCCATGATCATCACCATCTCATCCGTCAGCTTGATGTCGGGCTCCCAGCCCAGGTTACCGCCGGGGGAGCTCTCGAACATGAAGCCGAAATCTGAAGGAGGGGAGCGAACAAATCAGATTTGATCTGCAGAGGAAGAAACTTCAACCTCCAAGAAACTCCAGACCAGAGGCCACATTCAGCCCGACCTGATCTGAAGAGTATCCAGCATATTCACACAGTGTCATGTATTTGTTCCAAGAGTTTGTTAATTTGCACCGTCCTCACCTAATAAACAAAAATGAATAAATTAATACAGGGCTGGTTTTCTCCTCCGATTCTACCGATAAATCAACCTGAAGCTAACTAGCTAGCTAACCTGAAATGTTACTGTTGTTTATCGGCCTTAAATCCAAATGAAATGAAAGCAAAATAAAAAAGAGAAAAAAGAAGAAGGGACATATAACAAGAAAAGCATAAAAAAGACAGAGACATAAAGAAGTGAAAAACAAATGAAGCCAAAAAACAAATGAGAAAAGAGAACTACAAAAAAGAAGAGAAAATGACAAACTACAAAAGAAAGAAGTGAGATGAAAAGATTTAAAGAAGAGGACAAAAAGAGGTGAAAAAAGAAGAAGGGAATTAAACAGGAAGAACAAAGAAAGGAAGAAGGCAAAAAAGAAAGAAAACAAGATCAGGAAATACAGAAATGAAAGAATAGAGAGAAAGGGAAGAAAATAAAATAAAGAAAAAACAATCAAACAAAAGTGAAATAACAAATATGAGGAAAAAGAAAAGACAAAAATAAAAGGGAAGAGGAAAAAATAAAGCAAAGAATAAATAACAAGAATAAAAAAAGACAAAATAGAAAAACTAAAAGAAGAAAAAATGACAATTCCAGATTTTCCCGTTTGTTTTAGTTCAGAGAAGTAACAATTATGAAAAAGTTTTTAATGAACCATCCTTTAAAAAAATTAGTCATCAACAAACTGAAATTCAAAAAGAAAAATAAGTGTAGTTTGGGCTCATTGCTGCCATCTGCTGTTTAGTTCTGGGTCTCACTGCGTTTCCATTGAATCTAGAAATACACAAAACCCAAATATCTGAAGCCAAAACACTTTCATGCTCTCATGAGGTGGTTTTTCAGACGTATCCATATAAAGGTTTAAAGTGGAATGGACACACTTTTTTGTCATTTCCCCGTCACAGACGTCACTGGAGACAAGACGGGGGCTCAAAGTGAGAATTTAAGAGAATTATGGGACATCACATGAAGACGAGACTTTATGAGAGTTACAGCTCATTCACAAAACACCTTTCATTTAAAACAATGCACAACTGTTCTTTATCAAATTATCAATTTCAGAAATATCACCGTAATGGAAACGTAGCTACTGTTGTGTTGATGTGGAAAACTTTCAAACAGGTTCCAGTTTTGTTGAAAACTTGTAATTTTGACACTTATAAAAGAAGGGGGTGGGTACCGATGTGGATGAGGTGGCCTTTGCTGTCCAGCATGATGTTGCCGTTGTGTCGGTCTTTGATCTGCAGCAGGAACAGCAGGAGGCTGTAGGCGGCCATACTGCGGATGAAGTTATACCGAGCCTGCAGGAAGAAAGCCAGCAGAACATCAGCTCTGACGTTATGTCGACGATTCCCAAATCTACTTTTATGACCCAGATATGTAGATTTATAGATGGAAGGAAACTCCCTGATATGAATTCATTCAGTAACAACTTGAAATACCACATGAGCTCACATATTCGACAAAGGTTATAGTAAAAACAGAACCTGGCACACTCTCCATTTGGATAAAAACAAAGTGTGATAATATCATGCAAATGATCCAGTGTGTGTTTTACATCCGCCTCAGTTTTCTATCGTTATTTTAAGCGTAATTCAACTCCCAAAAGAGAGAGAACGACCTAATTAAAATTGCGTTTCCTGGATTTTACTGTTATTATTTACATTTTTTGTTGATATTGTGATAATACTGTTATTGGGAAGTGAAAATCTGATATTGCAACAACCCTAATACACACAAATTAACCTTTGGACATTTTATTTAGCCTGTACTACATACCCTCCAGTGAAACCAGTCACCTATGTGTATGCTACACATCAGTGCAAAGCTAACTTCCCGTACAAGATAGTTATGTTGTGTCTATGTGTTACCTATAGTACAACTATTAGCACCACTAGATGGAGGCGTGTGTTTTCTGACCTGTAATGGACTAAAGAAGTAAATTAGCTTTAAGCTACACTCTGGTTAAATGGCGACATTTATGTTGGAGCTGAGACCCTGCGTCCTCATATGGGGACGTTAAGTTTTAGGTTTTATTGCAGCTTATTCGGCTTCATTTAAACCTGTTGTCCTCATTAGTGGACACTTTAGTCTGACATCTAGTGGTAGCAATGGATCAATACACTTGTCGGTAAAAACACAGTAGATTAATTTTATAGACAATCACAGGACAAAAGTGAATGAGGAACAAAACCTCATAAAATTCTACGGTTAAAACTTATTTATTTGAGCCGCAAATTTAACAAATTTTAGCAATAGCAACGTTGCTAATTAGCAAGGACTTCAATGTTCTGTCTTTGCTCAGCCATGTTCAGATATTAAAATAAAAAGTTTAATATTTTGTCGCATATCGGTGACTTAATTATAATACAAATAATGAAACAATCCCAGTTTTCACATATGAGGACGTTGTTTTTTTTCCCCCAAAAACTACTACTTCCTGTTCAAAGATGATTAGTTTTTATACATTTTAGGTCCAACTGATCCTAAATAACTTGGAGAGATTAAAACCAAACAAAAGGAGGAGGTTAAAGTAAATGAAACCAGCATTTATCAGCAAACTCCTTGGTGAAACAATGGAGTATTAGCATTAGCAGTTAGCATTAGAAGTTTGTCTCCTAACTACTCCCTGTATCCACGCCTCCTTGGATTTACCTTCTGGAAGGCCAGGGTGGACTCGTCTCCGTACTGGTTGCGGAAGTAGTCGTACATGCCGAAGTCCGTCTGTCGGCCCAGCTGGTCCCTGGACTTACAGTCTGGGATGCACTCGATCACTCCACACTGACGGGAGAAGATAAAAAGGTTCTGACCTTTGTCCTCATCAGGAGTAAAAGCATGATGGTGATGTGAGACTAGATGTAAGTGGACCGGAGGGAGGAGGTGAAGGAGGTGAAGGAGGTGAAGGAGGTTCTTACCCCGGGGGCAGTGGCCACGACTCTGTAAGGAAAGACGAATAAATCCAGACCGACCAGCTGGAAGATGTTCTTAAAGAGACCAATGATCTGCAGAGCCAGCATGTCCTGCACAGAGGGGACAGAGGGGACATGTAGCAATGGACTCGTCTAATAATGGAGGAGGTGGTAACCATGGTAACCTCTACTAGTAAATAAACATGGTTCTTCTCTGTAAACATTCAGGACTGGAGGAGGACGTGGAGATTCCTCCTCTTCCTTTCTTTCTTCCTCTCCTCCCTCTTCTTGTCCACCTACTCTCCTCCTCCTTCCTACTCCCTTCTCCTCATCCTCCTCTTCTAATACTCCTTCTTCTTCCTCTCCACCTCATTCATCTTCTCCTCTTCTACAACATGTTCCTTTTCCTCCTTCTTCTTCTAATCTTCCTCTTTTTCTCCTCATTCTACATTTTTTCCTCATTCTCTTCCTCCTCCCTCTTCTTCTCCTTCTCCTCCACTTTCTTCTTCTACTCTACTTTATTCTCCTTTTTTAATCTCCTCCTAATACTTTTCTTCTTTTTATCTATCTTCTCCTCATCCTCCCTTGCTACTACTCCTTTCTCTCCTCCTTGTTCCTTCTCCCTCTCAAACTTCTTCTCCTTTCTTCTCCTCATCCTCCTCTTCCACAACACGTTCCTTCTCCTTCTTCTTCTAATCTTCCTCTTTTTCTTTTCCTCATTCTCTTCTTCTTTCTTCTTCTTCTACTCTACTCTCCTTTTTTCTCCTTCTCCTGCTACTTCTCTTTCTTTTTATGCATCTTCTTCTTATCCCACTTTTTCTCCTCCTCCTCCTCCTCTTCCTCCTTCCTACTCCCTTCTCCTCATCCTCCTGTCCTAATACTCCTTCCTCTTCCTCACCACCTCATTCATCTTCTCCTCTTCTACAACACGTTCCTTCTCCTCCTCCTTCTTCTAATCTTCCTCTTTCTCCTCATTCTACGTTTTTCCTCATTCTCTTCCTCCTCCTGCTTCTCCTCCTTCTTCACTTTCTTCTTCTACTCTACTTCATTCTCCTTTTTTTAATCTTCTCCTAATACTTCTCTTCTTTTTATATATCCTCTCCTCCTCCTTCCTACCCCTCTTCTCCTCATCCTCTTGTCCTAATACTCCTTCTTCTTCCTCTCCACGTCATTTTTCCTCTTCCTCCTCTTCTACAACACATTCCTTCTCCTCCTTCTTCTTCTAATCTCCCTCTTCTTTTCTTCTCATTCTACATTTTTTCCTGCTTCTCCTCCTCCTCCACTTTCTTTTTCTACTCCACTTCATTCTTTTTTAATCTCCTCCTAATACTTCTCTTCTTTTTATCTATCTTCTCCTCATCCTCCCTTGCTACTACTCCTTCATCTCCTCCTAGTTCCTTCTCCCTCTCCAACTTGTTCTCCTTTCTTCTCCTCTTCCACAACACGTCCCTTCTCCTCTTTCTTCTTCTAATCTTCCTCTTTTTCTTAATTTTTTCCTCATTCTCTTCTTCCTCCACTTTCTTCTTCTTCTAGTCTACTCCACTCTCCTCTTTTCTCCTTATCCTGTTACTTCTCTTTTTATGCATCTTCTTCTTATCCCACCTTTTCTCCTCCTCCTCCTCTTCCTGTTCTATTTCCAGTAGACGTGCTGCTCCTCTTCATTAATAAACTTCTACCTGATGATGTCATTTCTCTCTGTCTCCATGGTAACGGTTGTAAATCATCACCGTCCCATGAATCTAAGCGATGAACGGGGTCTGTTTACGTCACAGAGGAGCTGCTCTAACCTGTCTGCAGTCGTCTCCCACTTTAAAGATGGCCGCCTGCCAGCAGACCCTGCGGGACCCGTCCGGGTTCTCCTCGCCCTCCTCCAGCGAGTCCGAGGGGCAGCGGAGGCCCTCCCTCTCCAGCTCGCTCACCCCGCAACGCTTCACCTTGAACTTGGCCAGATATGGAGCCTTGGCAGCGCTGAGAGAAACCGACGCCCGTGAGACACAACAACAAATACAACAACAACAACAACAGCAACACATTTATCAGAGTACGACACACACTGAGGCGCCGCTACCTCTGCATCGGGGTCCCAGACTTGTAGTCGATGTCCAGTACGATGGCTTCAGGATTACTGGGCAGGTAGCAGCCTGGGAAACACAAAGAGGAGAGGAAAGTTAACTCAGAATCAGACCAAGACCACGTCCCTGGAGGGTCCAGAGACAATGGGTGAGAAGAAGAAAGAATAAAGAAGGAAGGAAGAAGAAAGGAAGGAAGGAAGGGAGGAAGGAAGGGGGTGAAAGGAAGGAAGCAAGGAAGGAAGGAAGGAAGGAAGGAAGGGGATGAAAGGAAGGAAGGAGGGAAGGAAGGAAGGAAGGAAGGAAGGAAGGGGGTGAAAGGAAGGAGGGAAGGAAGGAAGGGGGGAAGGGAGGAAGGAAGGAAGGGAGGGAGGAAGGAAAGAAAGAAAGAAGGAAGGAAGGAAGGGAGGAAGGAAGGGGATGAAAGGAAGGAAGGAAGGAAGGAAGGAAGGAAGGAAGGAAGGAAGGAAGGAAGGAAGGAAGGAAGGGGGGAAGGGAGGGAGGAAGGAAAGAAAGAAGGAAGGGAGGAAGGAAGGGGATGAAAGGAAGGAAGGAAGGAAGGAAGGAAGGAAGGAGAGAAAGAAGGAAGGAAGGAAGGAAGGGGATGAAAGGAAGCAACGAAGGAAGGAAGGAAGGGGGAAGGAAGGGGGGAAGGAAAGAAGGAAGGGAGGGAGGAGGGAAGGAAGGAAGGAAGGGGATGAAAGGAAGCAACGAAGGAAGGAAGGAAGGGGGAAGGAAGGGGGGAAGGAAAGAAGGAAGGGAGGGAGGAGGGAAGGAAGGAAGGGGATGAAAGGAAGGAAGGGAGGGAGGAAGGAAAGGAGGGAGGAAGGAAAGAAAGAAGGATGGAAGGAAGGAAGGAAGGAAGGAAGGAAGGGAGGAAGGGAGGGAGGAAGGGAGGAAGGGAGGGGATGAAAGGAAGGAAAGAAAGAAAGAAAGAAAGAAAGAAAGAAAGAAAGAAAGAAAGAAAGAAGGGAGGAAGGAAGGAAAGGAGGGAGGAAGGAAGGAAGGAAGGAAGGGGATGAAAGGAAGGAAGGAAGGAAGGGGGGAAGGAAGGAAGGAAGGAAGGAAGGGGATGAAAGGAAGGAAGGAAGGAAGGAAGGAAGGAAGGAATGGGGATGAAAGGAAGAAAGGGAGGGAGGAAGGAGAGAAAGAAGGAAGGAAGGGGATGAAAGGAAG
Organism: Mugil cephalus; assembly: GCF_022458985.1. Taxonomy (NCBI): domain Eukaryota; kingdom Metazoa; phylum Chordata; class Actinopteri; order Mugiliformes; family Mugilidae; genus Mugil; species Mugil cephalus. Next base: position 2,219,907 of record NC_061788.1, read on the forward strand.
GAAGGAAGAAAGGAAGGAAGGAAGGAAGGAAGGAAGGAAGGAAGGAAGGGAGGGAGGGAGGAAGGAAGAAGGAGACTGCGTCTATTTCTTCTTCTTCTGTTTTAATGGTGGTTGACTGACGTCAAAGCTGCCAATAACACAAAGAAGAAGAAGAAGAAGAAGAAGAAGAGTATTTCCACCAGTGTCGTCTGTGTGGAAGAACTTTGCTCTGGACAATAAATCAGTTAGTGGAGGACATTAAGGACATTTAGGACATTTAGGACATTAAGGACATTTAGGACATTAAGGACATTTAGGACATTTAGGACATTAAGGACATTTAGGACATTAAGGACAATACTAATAAAACGTTACCTGGCTGAACTTTAATATCTGACAGCGCCTTCAGACAAGCTCTTTTCCTCTCGTCTCCCTTTGGAACTGGTCTGAAAAGTTAAGAACAGAGCAGAGTTAAATGTGAAGGAGTGGAGCCGTGGACCCGTGGACCCGTGGACCCATTGACCCGTGGACCCGTGGACCCGCCCCCCCCACCCTCTCTATCAGGACGGAGGTTTACTTGATGATGGCCGACACGTTGGTGATCTTGTTGAAGAAGTCAAACTCCCTCTGGTAGAAGTCTTTGGCCGGACCCGACAGGGAGCCCGTGATCTCCTCCACCATCTGCTCCAGCAGTTCACCGATGTCGGCTACAGGAGACACATGTGATTTAATGAGAGCTAACGAGCTAACGAGCTAACGAGCTAACGGGCTAACGGTGGTTCTGTCAACAGGCAGGAAGATACCAATAATTACACAGTAGAAGAAGAAACGTGATGATAAAAGGAGAAAACTAGACTAGTTTTATTAAGGTTTTAATTACAAGAGATATAGTGATGATAGACCATCAGCCAAAACATTAGGACCACCTCGTCTTCCTCCTCATCCTCATCTTTGGCCAATTCTTCCTCATCATCTTCCACCTTTTCTTCCTCTTCCTTCTCTCCACCTTCCATTTCCTCTTAATCTTCCTTCTGTTTCTCTTTTTCTTCCGTTTTCCCTCGCTCCCCCTCATTTTCATCTCATGCGTCCTCTTCTTCCTTCTATCTTCCACATTTGCTTTCTCCTTTTCCCTCCCCATCCTCCCCTTATTCATCTTCCTCCTCCTCGTTTTTACTCTTCTTCTCCCCCATCCTCATGTTGTGCCTCTTCCTTCTCTTCTTCCTAAACTTGAACATTTTTCCTGTTTCTAACATCAACTCTTCTTCTAAAATGTTCTTCTTGTTCTCTGATTTATCTCCACCTGCTGGCAGGAGCCATGAGACACTGAGTGGTCATAATGTTATGGCTGACTGCTGTCAGTGTATTCTTGTCTCCAGGTTGTGGATCATCTAAAACAAAGGTTTGAGTTTTGAGTTGTCCACTCACGGTCTTTCTGGTGTCCCTCCTCGTCCAGGTAGATGTTGGTCTTCATGTTCCAGATGAACTGATGTGCGAGTAGCTGAGACTTCTGAGCCGCCCACAGGATGTATTCCCGGACGTAACCCATCTGAACCAGAACACACAGTCAACACCAGGCCGTGGAACAGTTTAGCTTCAATAACACCGGGCTTTACCTTATCGTAACGAAGAGCCTGTACAATCTGAGGGATGTAGAACAAGATGGCGTCCTGAGAAGAGAAAGGTTCTGTTTTAGTTTTTAGAAAAATTAAAGCTTCGTCGTCTTTGAAGAGTGAAATAAATCCGGACGTACGGGAGGAAAGGAGCGCAGCACTTTAACCCCGTACTGAGCGGTGAGGGGGTGGGGGGGGTACATGCTGCTGAAGTAGGACAGACCGGTGGGGGGGTCGGCCGGAGCCCAACACAAGATGTGGCTCAGCTCCGGAGAGTCGGCATCGATCGTGTGCCACGTCACGAGGAACTGGGACAAAAAAAACATAAATAAAACAAATAAATAAAAATATTTCAGCAGACGTATGAAGGGACCAGGTTTCTACTGAGGCTGGAGTGAAGTGATCTCACCTTCACGGCCTCGGGGACGTCGCTGACCGCTCCGGGGTCCAGCCTCACCAGCCGGGTCACCTCCGCCACGATGGCGTCGTTCTTGAACCTGGTAACCGTGACAACATAGCCGGGTTCAGACATGGGGGGGTGATGTGGTTACCGTGGAGACGTGATCAGATTTATGGATGAGAGATGTCTGGTGTGTGGAGGTGATATATGTTGTTTAGTTTGGTTCTAATGAAACCTAATGTCTCTTATTGTGTCCAAGTGTGTCCGTGTTTATTAATGTGATGTGATGTGATGAGATGTGATGAGGGAGGAGGGAGGACCTGGGGGGCAGCTGCATGGCCAGGTAGGGGGCGATGCTCCAGGCCAGGTTCACGTTGTCCTTCCACTGTTTCTCCGTCAGGCTGATGTACTTGGACCTCCAGTTGGAGATGCTGGTCTCCACAGACTGCTCCGTGGAGATGCTCAGCTCCTGGGTGGACAGCGGGTTGTACCACGTGGTCAGACGCTCTATCTCGCTGGCCTGCACAGGAGGAGGAGGAGGAGGAGGAGACGAGAAGGAGTCAGAACGAACCAGGAGGAGGAGGAGGAAGAGGAGGAGTCAGGCTGGTTCTCACCAGTAAGGCCAACAGCAGAGTTCTGCGCTTCATGTAATATTTGTGAAGCTGAGTTCCTCTGTTGCTCTTCTTGGACGTTCCTAGAAGAAGCAGAAGAAGAGTGAGAGAATTAGTAGCTTATAATCTATCCTGCAGCCTCCAGCCACCAGGGGGAGCTCTACTTGGTTTGGCTTCAGAGTCGTATATTAGAGAGAGTCTGTCCAACTCATATTACAGGCGCCATGTTTGCTACATCAGAGGTTAGATTCTACAGTGTAACTCTATGGGGCGGATGTTTAAATAAATGTCTTATTTCCACCATTAACGTTCCTATAAATGTTATTAATATGTAAAAGGCCCTCACTTAAATATCCCAGCGTCTACTTCCTTTAAATATCTTAAATGATCCTGTAAAATGCTTTGTAGCCCAATCACCTCATCAGTCATGGAGCTGTGTTTACCTTCTCCTCCGTCTCCGTGTTCATACATCACCGTTAAAAGGTTCAAATTACTCAGAAATAGTGAAAATGAAACTATTCTTACTGTTATTCAGTATTATCATTATAGCATTAGCATGCTAACTATAATAGCTTAGTAGTTACTAAAGTAAAGTTACGTCTCAGTTAAATGTGTCTTTCTACATAAATTACCTGAACACATGGGTTTCACAGTATTTATGACGCTAGCTGCTATTTTTCTAAGCCTTTAGTCTAGATAACTAGCTAGCATAATGCTAGCATAAGGCTAGGCTAACTTCAAACTCCATTCATGTGTAAAGTGGTGTTGGGTGTTTTTGAGATCAAGGTTCACATTAATGATGATGTGACTTTATATTTCTATATAAAATCTTAAACATTAAACAGAGACATTGACATTTACCTCATCAAATAATAGAGAGAAACCAGCTGACATCCAGTTCTTCCTTTTAATCTTCTGCTCCATAACTTTCTCTGTTTTTGTTCACTGGGGAAACGGTGGAGTTTCCTCCGTGTTTTAACTTTAAATCCAACTTTATTCTCTGTTATTTCCACTTCTCTATGGGTGAATATTGGTTGGATGTATCTAACATGAAACACGTGACCAGCTCAGAACCAATCAGCATAGAGGGACAGATCAGACGCTCCATTCATTAGTTGGACAGACTCTCTCTAATGTCTCTGTTTGGCTTCACTTTAAAGCAGTGATGTTCCACAGACTCTCCCGTTGTGTCTTACCCGGAGCCCATCATTCAGATCTCAATAGTTTTAGAGCTTAAAGATCTGGTATCGCAGGTATCGACATTTCAGTATCGATCCTCACATGACGACTTTAGAGGAGACGCCACGGCGTCCACTTAACAAACTGCGGTGACTTTATTGTGTCTCTTCGGGTTAAAATGTCTGACCTGACTTCTTGGAGGTGGTGGACATGCCGCTGGACAGCGGGTAGGTGTTGATCCATCCCTGACCGCTCTGCTGAGAGCGGGAGCTGGAGTCCATGTTGCTCCGGAGGTCGGCGGCGTTCATCACCGACAGGCTGTTCAAGGACGGGTCCTGATTATCTGTTCGCACACAAAGGTTCAGTCTCGAGACACAGACGGGACGTTTTACGTCTTAAAGTACATCTTTAAATCCCAATTTAACCTGTATTAGCTGTTCAGATCTCACATTAACATCCTGGACAAACTGATCTCACCTGTTCATCTTTAACCTCCTGTTATTTGTCTTTGGGCTCATTCAGAGTTTAATGAACAATCTTTTGTTTTGTTTCATATTTAATGATTTTCCTAATTTAATGGGGACACTGACCCTGACATAATAGTATTCTTGATAATAGTTTTTCATATCAAATGTTATAAGTAACAAGAATATGAACTTAGACATGATATAAATGGTCAACAAACAAATAAATATATTTTTAATTGTAATAATTTTTGAGTTTTTTATTGGCTGGAGTCAAATTGATCCTGAGGATAAAAAGTGTCAATAAATTAATTTGATTTATTTATGTATGAATTATTATTATTTCTCTGTTTATTCCAAGGGTGGTTATTGTGGCAGGGTGGGTTTACTTATTCTAAACTTGGAGACATGATCCAGATTTAGGAACAAGATCAAAAGTCTGTCTTAAATTAGTATTTAAATTAGTATTATAGATCTGAGCCTACTGCTGTTTCAGAACCAAGAACAGCTGGTCGTCTTTTTATTTATATTTCTTGTCTTTCTAGTTTATTTTGTTCTCAGAATCTTTTAAAGTCTCGTCACTAATGAACAGGCGTCTCTGGTTCAGGTTCATTTCTACCAGTGGATGAATGAATGGATGAGTTCAGTATCAGGTTTTTAATTGGACCAGGACTCATACTATAATATATCCAGTATCATAATATCGCAATAATGTGTCGTATCGTGACTCCAGTATCGTGATATGTATCGTCAAGTCCTCCTCCACATGTGGACTGTGGACCAGATGGTCCAGATGTTAATGTGAGGTTCTACTTAGATCCAGAGTCAAAACTACGACCTCTAAACATCGATATAGAACAACATGAGCGATGATGAGCGAGATGAACTGTGTGGCTACGTCCTCTGCTGCTGTGATGGTCATGCATTTGAAAGCAGCGAGGGGAGGAGGGGGAGGAGGGGGAGGAGGAGGAGGAGGGAGCTTTAAAGCAACGATGTGGGTTCAGATGTTTGGAGTAAAATCTGCGTTTTGATGAGAATGAGTCTTTTTTCTCTGGGTCCGTCGGGGATGAAGAGGAGAGGGTCGTCCGGGGCTCGGATTCTTCTCCGGATGCCGGATGGATCGGGTCGAGGAGGAGAGGGGCGGACGGGTGGTTCTGACGTGATGGATACTCATGCATATTGACGCAGCTGGCAAATTTGCGCTCGTCCTCACAGCTGTAAATCGTTTGAGGCTAATAGTAAAATAAAAAAAAGTAAAATAATGGGGTGCCATTGCCAGGACGTGTGAGCAGCACTGTGAGGATAAGCAGCGTCAAATTTGACACGCGTGAAAGCATGCTGCCCCCCGGCTGCATCCGCTTCAGGCTTACTTAAGATCGAAATCGGAGATGTGCTGGACACGATAAGCGATCCAAATATCCCGGCCGAGAGTGTGCTCGGGGCTGGGGTAGTACCAAGCTCACCGGGTGCGACCAGGTGGCACGCTGCCAGGTACTTCTTGTCGGACAGGATGCTGGCGTAGAAACGGATGGTGATGCTGATGTCCTCGCGGAGACGCTTGTCCCCCTGGGTGGGGAACTTTGGAGACACGCTGGGGAGGGCGACAGAGGACAGAGTTTAACTGGAACAGTTTGGTTTGTTTTATTTAGAAGCTACAAGACAAAAACAATGAAAGATTAAACATCTTTAATGACACCTGTGAGCGTGTTAGCATCCTCATCTTAGCATTTGGCTAAATATCAAACAGTCGCTAGCTCTTTTTTGAGACCTACAAATGTGACAAACTCTGAAGCAATTTCAAACTTGTCTGGGATTTTGTTCAAATACAGACTCAAACATGATGACTCGAATTTGAAATCATGAAAATTTGAACAGAAAGTTGGCAGCTTTATAAAAAACCTTCATGAGGGAGCTAGGGATTAGCTAGCATTAGCCTAAATGCAATTTTTGGTTGATTAGTATTCTGATAGTCATTAAGTTTACATGATAAAAGGAGTTTTATATGAGCTATTTACATTATTAGGATTAAAATGTTGATAGTTCATATTAATGAGTCACTTGTTTAACTTATTTCACTTCCAACTGTGTGTGGCTAATAGAAGTATTTTGCAGTTTATTTGCTGTATAATTTTTACTCTACAAATCACAGACATGGTCAATTCACATGAGATTAAGATCAGAGACGACCTCCGTGATTATTACGAATAACCGGAGGCTCCAGCTTAAGGCTACACTGGACTAAAGCCATAGTGATAGCTAGCTAGCTAACATAAAGTTGAAGTGGATGTGGAGGGACTGGAGTACCAAGCTAACGGCTTCATTATTCCTCTGGAGTCCAGAGTATAATTGGCCAATTTTTGACTAGTTATGGTTTTACCTTTATATTTCATCTTAAAAATGGTTTTGCTTTCGAGCATTTGATGCCTTCTAGCGTTTTGTTTTTCATCTACTTGACGTCCAACAACGATATTAAGAAAAAGTGTGCGGTCTAGTTTTATTTGTCTTATCAACACAATGTAAAAACTGGTCTATAGTTTGTTTGAAGTTAGAACTTCCTACAAAAGTTGAAACAGAGATTCAGTGAAGCTGTGTCTTGTTGCTACGTCGTCTTAAATTGGTCATGTGATTTGGATGTAACTGTCCCATCTTCCTCAGTTTTTTTGGATAAAACACGACTTTAATCGCTCTGTTTTATGACACTTCTTAGACCAAAACAGTCAAAGCTGAAGGACTCCGATGTCGGTACCTGAAGTAATCAAAGGCCGTAGAGTAGATCTTCTCTCGCAGGACATTTCTCACAGTTGAGTTGGTGACGACGTCCGAGTGGAGCAGAGACAGACCCAGAGTCAGCAGCCTGGACCACAGGGAAATATGCACTGTTTAAAGTTTCCATTCATCAGTTTGTGTCACAGTGGGAACAGAACGAGCCCTTAAGTTAAGAGTTCTGGATCGAAGCCTTGGGCCTCGTCCAACCTTTGAGATATGTACCTGAACCGTGGTCCGATAGCAGCTACGTGACGGTTCAAGCTGCTCTTATCTCCGCCGACGTTCAGAGACAGAGAGCGTTGCATCAAACTGCAGAAGATCTCCACCTGGTCGGCGCTGGAGTACTTCGCTATCTCAAACCTCTGCACCAGAAACTGGAGGAGTGGAAAAAAGACACCGGGAGATAAGTGGATTTAAAAGGATTTAAAGATTTATGAATCAAAAAGCACGACGGCTTCTATGGGACCTCGATCCAGATGTGGTGGGGGGTGACGTCTGGGGGGCACGGGACTGGTTGACTCTCCTCAGAAGCAGCCAGAGGATCGGCCTCCACCTGGGCGTCCGAGAACAAGCCCATCTTCAGCTCCACCGTCATCTGCCACGCCCCCGCCATCTCACGCATGAACTGAGGAGACACCGCATGTTAGCCACGTAGCATGCTGCTAATGGGTGGGTGGGTGTTTGCACAACATGCTACATTTAGCATCTTAGCTTCTAAGTTTCCTGTGCTGTTTTTTTCCCCGTAAAGTTCACAGAAACCATCGTTATTTCTCAAGATTGTAGATTATGAGTTGGTTTGTTCTGATTTCTTACCACAGTGCTTCCTGGTTCTGGGTTAATACGCGGTAAATGGATGTAAATAGGTTTAAAATGGTTCCTGATATGAAAGACATGTTTGACTATGCAGTCGGTTTCAGCTAAAGATGCTACGGTCCAGTAGCCTCTATTACTTGCCCCCATTTCACAGACTGTCTTAGATCAAACAGACTCTGTCTTGCAACCTTTTCTAGCTTTTGGAGGTTAAATTACACCTTTTTTTCCAGGCAGCTTTTCATTCTAGGTCTGAATTGATATAAGTGATTAACTCATGTTTCCTGAAAGATCCAATAATAAATATTCAGCTCAAAGAACATGTGGTATCAAAATGTGTCTTGATACACAATATACACTACAGGCCAAAAGTTTGTAAGCAAGATCCAATTTTTACATAAAAGATCATAGTTTCATTGGTTTACTTCATGCATCAACATAAACATGATTATTATGTGAAGTGTAACTTATTTGGAGACATTTTTACTGTAATTATCAGGCGTTTGAGTTTTTCTTGCTTAGACTTTGCTTTAACAACAGCATTGCATGAAAGAGGCATTTGTTCCACAAGGGATATTTGTACGCAGAGTCTCAAAAACCAAAGAGATTAAGTGAATAATGCAAAGTGTAATTTGTTATTTTTTTACTTTTTCACTTAAGTTGTGACTCTTCTAACTCTCCTCGACTTAAAACTATTTCTTTTGCTGACATTTATTCACCAATGTTCTGGTAATATCAACGAACAGCTAAAGGTACATTGAGGAAAACTGTGCATATGAATAAAATCAAAGTCTAAGTCAATGTCAAACTTTTGGCCTGTAGTGTGTGTATATATATATATGAAAATAAAGTTCTATGTATTTATTCTGGTAGCTGAAGCCAGTCGGCTGAACAAGCCAGTACTTCTGCCCTTATTCCTCCTTCTTTGTCCGTTCCCTGTTCAAACCCTCCATGTACCGGTACTTCCACTCCTGTCCGAGCTGCTAACAGCCACTCCCAGCAGGCGATGGCGGTTTCCATGCCGTGCTCCGTAAACATCTTGAGAGGAGACCAGCAGAGGTGATGCAGGAGCTGAGGGTCAAAGTCTAGAAAAAATATTTAAAAGAAAAAAATAAATAAAAATCAAGAGTCAGGTGATGAACTCAGAAACAGAGGGAGGGATTAAAGTCAGACCTTTGGTGCTGATTAGCAGCGCAGCCAGTTTGAACATGGCCTCGGTGAAGGCCTCAGGCTGAGCGGAGTCCAAAGCTTCACCCATCTGCTTGATCATCAGTCGGCCCAGATCGGACTGACCCCGGACGGCCTGGGCGAAGTGGACCATACCCGACACCTAGAGGACGAGACATGAAGGAGATTTAACTCCAGAGCTCATTTAAATGTTGTAAACGACGACCTTATGTTGGCTTTAACTTTCTGGTAATTGATCACGAATCACTAGGGATGTAAGGATGCATCACTATGTTTTCATTGCCTCATTTTTCTCTGAGAAATAATTAAAGGAATCTTTTTCAGTGTTTGTCATTTGTCTGCAAGCTCATTCTGTTAAAAGAAAATCGTTAACCCAGTATCATAAATCGTATTGAATCGTGAGTTGAGTGAATCGTTTCTTCCCTGATCGATTAACTTTGACTTATTTCACAGCAGCAGAAAGGAAACAGGAAATCGTTTAGTGTGACTTCACCTCTCCAGCGTATCTGTTCCTGAGGTTGAGGGAGGCCATGAAGTTGGAGTAGTCCTTCTTCACACAGGCTGGTCTCTCGGTCAGCTGAGTGGACTAGAGTCGATAAAGAAACAAAAAAAAAACATCAAATAAAGTTCACGGTTGAGTACAAAGATAGTGGAAAGTGTCTGCATCGCGCTCAGGCTGCTCTGGAGGTTGTTTTGTTATTGGTGCTACATAAATAAAATTGAGTTGAATTGAATTGATAACTCTATAGATTAATATTATGTGGAGTCCCGCAAGGCTCAGTTCTTGGGCCACCTTACATCAACACTTTCTATGTAACTGCATTAAGACAATAACACTATTCTATCATCATTTACAATGTACAGTAATATATACCTACACAAACAAATATTACATTTAGGGCTGGGTACCGATACTATCGAATACCGAAATGCTCTGATCCTATGGAATATCAAAAAATAAATCTGAAAATAATCTTTCGGTGCCAAATTCCGAAATCCAAGAAAGTAAATTTTAGCCATTGCAAGCCAATAATAATTCTTCATACGTGTGTCAAGATCTAAAGTCGCTGGTATAATGTGGAGTTGAAGGGAAGCTTAGCCACGGATGCTAGTAGCATAGCGTTAACATTAACAAAGTTGCAAGGCAGGAGACAAAGTGAAGGGATTTCCATGCGTTGCATTTATTTAACACTTTGTTGTTGTTCAAATTGGTTTTAAAACATCTGATATAAAAAAAAAATGACACTGTAAGCTTGTTTATTAATTGCGAATCTTCAAATTTACAGATATTTATATACGATCACAGACGAATAACACCGTAAATAACTTAAGTCATTATTTTTTACACACGTTCCATTTCTTTGAACCTGTGTCCAATTTGTAGAACTTTGTTATAAATTAGGAGAAAGAAGGAAGTTTAAGTTTTCAGTATTAAAGTATAAATCTACTATTGGGTAGTTGTTATAAACATATAAATAAATGTCTTCATATCCTTTTTGTAATGTTGCATCTGTTATGTGATGAGAGAGATCATCCCAGGAAGGAGTGGGTGTCTAGATGCATTAAACTGGTTTGATATTTTCTGGTTTTTAATTCCTTTGGCTCTAACAGGAAGTTGAGACCCTCTGGTTGGTGGTTCGGTCGACCAATCACAGGCGTTGATTTCAGAACTCAACCTAAGTTCACCATCAAAATAACCGTTAGCACACAAGCTAATGGGCTAACGAGCTAACGTCCACCCACCCCGAGTGTCGTGTTCTGTCTGTTGTAGCCGGCAAAGTGCAGGATGCTTTCAGTGGCCATGGCCAGGCCTGTGTGCTGGGACAGACCCGACACCCAGTTCTGATGTTTATTCAGGTACTCCTGAAATAAAAAAATAATAACAAAAAAACAAAGTTTAATTTAACAACATGATCATTATTCATTTATTTATCTATAATTTGGCTAAGTTTTGAAATATAATAAGACGATTACAACAGTGCAGTAAAGTTATTCACACACGACACAAAATAACTTAATTTACATTAAACAACAAAAATATAGGACTATCGGCTAATGATAAAGAAAAAATATTAATGTTTGCATCACCTTTAAAATAGTAGATAAACACTATTTTAACCAATTACAGCAGACAATAGTGAATGCACTCTAAGGTTATAGTATTCAGCATTTGTTTAAAACTAGATAGACAGGTGGTTAGACCAACATATATATTAGTTAAGGACAAGATGAATACAAGGTACCTCAGCCTTTTTCATTCGAGGGTGCTAACTTCCAACTTAGAAGAAATGTATATACAGAAGGTTTAACACACAACCCTGATTTTTGAGGAGCTATAAAGTGAATGGACAAATGCATAATTGAAATGAATAATTCTGAATATTTATCACCTGTTGTTTTCTGTGTTGGTCTTTTTCCTTTTCTCTCAGAGAATTGTGCATGTTGTGATAAAACAACGTAACGATTGCTTCCTCTTTCTTTTCTGTTACTCTGTTTGGTTTAATATATATACAGAGTTCTGATGTAATGCTGTTTTGGGATGACAGTCCACAGTTATAACACCATTCACATGTATTTTATTATGTATATCCAGACACACAGACACATGCAGACATATTATTTATGTTTTTATTTAATTTTATTTATTTTTTTTGTTTGTCAAAGTGTCTCATCCTGTCTCGTCCTGTCTCGGTCCTCCTTTCTGGGTCCGGGTTGTGGGGGCAGCAGCTTCAGGAGGGTCCAGACGTCCCTCTCCCCGGTCACTTCCACCAGCTCCTCCGGAGTAATCCTCAGGCACTCCCAGGTCAGACGGGAGATGTAACCCTTCCATCGTGTCCTGGGGCGACCCCAAGGCTTCCTACCGGTGGGACATGCCCGAAACGCCTCTAAAGGGAGGCGTCCGGGAGGCATCCTCGCCAGATGCCCGAACCACCACTGACTCCTCTCGACGGCTCTACTCTGAGCTCCTCCCGAGTGTCCAAGCTCCTAACCTCATCTCTAAGGTTAGGAGCCAGGCCACCTTACGAGGAAACTCATTTTGGCCGCTTGTATCTGCAATCTTGTTCTTTTGGTGAGGGTTGGAACATAGATCGACCGGTAAATTGAGAGCTTTGCCTTTCTGCTCGGCTCTCTCTTCACCACGACAGACCGGTGAAGTGCCCACAACACTGCAGACACTGCTCCGATCCCTCTGTCGATCTCCCGCTCCATTCTACCCTCACTCGTGAACAAGATGCTGAGGTACTTGAACTCCTCCACTTGAGGCAGGACTTCCTGCCCGACCCGGAGGGAGCAAACCACCCTTTTTTCCAACTGAGACCCATGGCCTCAGACTTGGAGGTGCTAATCTTCATCCCAGCCGCTTCACAATCGGCTGCGAATCGCCCCAGCAAGAGCTGAAGGTCGTAGTTCAATGAAGCTAAGAGGACCACGTCGTCCGCAAAAAAGCAGGGACGAGATCCTCTGATCACCGAACTCGACACACTCCACCACCCGGCTGCGCCTTGAAATTCTGTCCATAAAAGTTATGAATAGAACTGTGATAAAGGGCAGCACTGGTGGAGTCCAACCCTCACCGGGAACAAGTCCGACTTACAACCAGCTACACGGACCGAACTCGCGCTCCTTTGGTACAGGGACTGAACGGCCCTTAGAAAGGGGCCATCCACCCCATACTCCTGGAGCAAACCCCACAGGATGCCCCTGGGGACACGGTCGTAGGCCTTCTCCAAATCCACAAAACACATGTGGACTGGGTTGGGCGAACTCCCATTTCCCCTCCAGCACCCTGGCAAGGGTAAAGAGCTGGTCCATGGTTCCACGCCCAGGACGAAAAAAAAAAATGCATTGTTCCTCCTCAATCTGAGGTTCAAACTATCAATTGTACCCTCTTTTCCAGCAACCTGGTGTAGACTTCCCCGGGGAGGCTGAAGAGTGTGATCCCCCTATAGTTAGAACACACCCTCTTGGTCCCCCTTCTTAAAAGATGGGAACCACCACCCCAGTCTGCCACTCCCCCAGGTGACGTCTGCAGCTCCCCGTCCCCACCGAAAATGGTGTGGACGAGTTGCCGTCTTCTGCCCCTGAGGCACCGAACGGTTCGCCAGAAACTCTTTGGAGCCAACTGATAGTCTTCTTTGATAGCCTCACGAACTCCTTCCACGTCTGTTTTTGCCTCAGCAACTGCCCTGCCTGCATACCACTTAGCCATCCGGTACCGGTCAGCTGCTTCCGGAGACCCACAGACCAACCATTGCCTGTAGGTCTCCTTCTTCAGTCTGACAGCTCCCTTCACCTCCAGTGTCTACCAGCAGGTTTGGGGGCTACCACTACGACCAGCACCAGCGACCTTGCGGCCGCAACTCACAACAGCTGCCTTGACAATGGCGGAGCGGGACATAAACCCATTTGGACTCAATGTCCCCCTCCACCCTCCGGACGTGGTTGAAGCTCTGTTGGAGGTGGGAGTTACAGACCATCTTGACAGGTTCTTCCGCCAGGCGTTCCCAGCAGACCCTCACTATTCGTTTGGGCCTCGCAGGTCTGCACGGCATCTTCCCCTGCCATCTGATCCAACTCGCCACCAGGTGGTGATCAGCTCTGCTCCTCTCTTCACCCGAGTGTCCAGAACATACGGTCGCAGGTCAGATGGTCCGACTACAAAGTCAATCATCGACCTACGACCTAGGCCGTCATGGTGCAGTTATGGACAGACTGTGACTTGCACAGTAGTCCAATAACTGAACACCGCTCGGGTTCAGATCAGGCAGGCTGTTCCAAACACATCCCTCCAGGTCACGCTGTCATTGCCCATATGAGCGTTGAAATCCCCCAGAAGGACAATGAAGTCCCTGGTCAGGACACAGTCAAGTGTCCGACCTAGGACCTCCAAAAAAGGCGGGTGCTCTGAACTGCTGTTCGGCGCATAAGCGCAAACGACAGTCAGGACCCGTTCCCCGACCCGAAGGCGCAGGGAAGCAACCCATTCGTCCATTCCGGGAGAAACCCAACATAGAGGCAGAGAGTCATGGGGCAAGCAAAAACTCCCCCCATGGCCCTCCGCCTCTCATCCGGAGCAACTCCAGCAAAGAAAAGAGTCCAATCCCTCTCAAGGAGTTGGGTCCCGGAACCAACGCTGTGTGTCGAGGTGAGGCCGACTATATCCAGCCGATAACCCTCAACCTCTTCCACAAGCTCCAGCTCCTTCCCCACCAGAGAGGTGATGTTCCATGTTCCAAAAGCCAGTTTCCATAACCAAGGATCAGACCGCGAGACCCCCGCCTCCGTCTGCCGCCCGATCCACACTGCACCGAACCCTTCCAGGACGTCCTATGAGAAAAGAGCAGGTGTTTTCCGCCTAACAAACAATCTCCATCACCACTTTGTCACTGATGTCACAGGTTTTTTTGGGAGAAGATCTCCAGAACTTCCACTTCCTCTGCACCTTGTCCTCCTTTTTATTCTCCTTCTTCTGGAGTTTGGCTTTCTTTTTAAGCTCTTCTCTCTCTTCTTTCTCCTTCTTTTTCACCTGTTTCTTTTCTTCTTTCTCTTTCTTTTCCATCAGTTTCTTTTCTTCTTTCTCTTTCTTTTTAAGCTCCTTCCTCTCGTCTTTCTCTTTCTTTTCCATCAGTTTCTTTTCTTCTTTCTTTTTCTTTTTAAGCTCCTTCCTCTCGTCTTTCTCTTTCTTTTTCCTCTCTTTCTTTTCTCTCTTAGTCTCTGTCTTTGTCTCTGTCTGTTGAGCCTTCAGCTCATTGAGCTCCTCGGCTTCTCTCTTTGATTCTGACAGATCTTTCCTCTCTTCTTCCAGCTGTTTCTTGGCTTCAGTCAGATCTTTCTTCTCCTCTTCCAGCTCTCTTTTCTCCTCTGTCAGATCTTTCTTCTCCTCTTCCAGCTCTCTTTTCTCCTCTGTCAGATCTTTCTTCTCCTCTTCGAGGTCGCTCTTTTCCTCTTTGAGATTTTGCTTCTCTTCTTCCAGTTCTTGCTTTTGCTTTGCCAGAGCTTTCTTCTCCTTCTCCACTTCCTTCTTTGCTTCTGACAGGTATTTCTCCTGCTCCATCAGTTTCTTGATCTTCTCCTCCATTTCTTTCTTTGTTGACTCCACTTGAGTTTTTTCCTCTTTCAGCTCTTTCTTCTCTCTCTCCAGCGTCTTCTTCACTTCCTGAACATCATTCTGGGCCTCCTTCAGCTCCTTGTCTTTCTTTTCTTTCTCCAGAATGTTGTTCTCTTTTTCCTCCACGAGTTGCTTCTTTTCTTGCTTCATCTTTTTCTTTTCTTCCTTCAGCTTTGTAATGGCCTCTTTAGCTTTTCCTTTGGTCTCATCCAGAGCTTTCTTTTCCTTCTCCAGTTCATGTTTGTCGTCCTGGAGCGCCTTCTTCTCCTCTTCCACCTCTTTTCTTAATTTGTCCTCCAGGGCGCTGTATTTTGCAGCCTCGTCTTTGCGGAGGATTTCATTAAGTTCATCGGAGAGACTTTCCTTCTCCGTGTTGAGGAGCAGGATTTCGCTTTCTCTCTGGAGGAGCAGCTCCTTAAGCTCATTTAACTCCTGCTGGTCGTCTCTGGAGTTGTCGTCGGTCTGTGTGCAGGCCTCTGTCTTCAGCTGGTTGTCCATCTCTTTTGGGAGTTCTGGTACCTGCTGCTCCTGCTCCTTCGTGTCCTCTGCCTGTTTATCTATTTTCTTCTCAGCCTCACTCAGCTGATTCAAAAGGTCGGCTCTTTGTCTGAGCAGATTCAGCACATGTGAGTGCAAAAACTGCATGGTCTCCCTTAAAAAGTCATTGTCGTTTTTAATGACCTCCATTTCGCTTTGCAGCTGAATGAAGTAAGGGTTGAACCTGATTGACAAAGGATCGTGGGCATTGAAGATGCACTGCCCTCCGGGTTGGGGAGCGTTGAACACACACCCCTCTGTGGGTGGGGGTGCATTAGCTGTGAATGCCCCTGGGGGCAGTTGGGGAGCATTGCAGGCAAATGCCCCTGTGGGCAGTTGGGGAGCATTGACCACATGCTCCACCGTCGGTTGGGGAGCATTGGCCTGAAGAGGATTGCTCACCCTCCACACTTGTGCTGGGTTGGAAGTGTTGTCCATTGGATCGGGAAACTATTACAGTAAAGAAATGTAACAGTAGATATCTGCTGGAACAGATTAGAAGTTGTCTGCAGTAGACAGCGCTCCTCTGCTGATCCTTGTAGTTGTCTGTAAAGACGGGGGCTTTGTGTTGACGTACGTCGGTGTCTGTGTAGACTGGTTTTCTAGATGCTTCTTCACGGTAAACTGTGATGAATCGATCCGAACTTCTAGTAGATACGAAGTGTCTAATAGATGAGTCTATTGCCGTGTGTGAGGGGGAGTTATAAGCTCTGATCATGACCGATGATGTCATAATTCTACTGCCTTTGAAGATGAAAGGAAGCCCCGCCCACAGAGAACAAAGCCTGAAAAGATCAAAGACAACAGGCCCCGCCCACAGAAAACATTCCACATTCCACCAGAAACCAACACAGAACAGAGCAGCAAATTAGGCCACGCCCACATTTGGGTGAAATCAAACCACTGGCAGTAAACACAACTCCCTTCATAATCACAACATATATATAATGTTGTTGCCTAGTGATGCTTGGTGATGTAATATATCAAAAAAAAAAAAAAAAAAACTTGAAAAAAGAGGGGCTGTATGACCTATAGCCGACCGACTGAGAAATGGGTGAAAGACCCTCTCAGAGGCCATAGGTGTCATACCTGGACATTTACTCTCACATCAGTGAATCACCCGTAATATGTGACATATATTGTTACATATTGTTAAGGGAATAAATCATGGCATAAATACAGCCAACGTTAACCCTTTCATTAAAAGACTCTTTACAGCAACGTAACTCTGTCGCTACCTACTGTCATTTCAGTTCAGCATCAACATTTACTACTTTGACTATTTAACATGAATTTTGAATTTTTAACATCATAACTAACAACTCCGTCGACTGACATTCTCTAACGTTCAATCATCATCATGATTAAGTATTTGCCGCACAAATACAAGAATACTGGTGTTTTTTCTCCATTATTATATTCAATTTTAATATATCCAGTGTAACGGTGTATTTGAGTTTGGAACACTGCACCGCAAGACACTGTTTCAAACTGGACCATTTCAATGCAGCTTCTAAACACACATGGTGCCACTGTGGCCGAAAAACGAAGCAGCAGCAAAACGAGAAGAAAAAAAAGGCGCCATGTTTGGGGGGTTTTTTTGAGGTGAAAAAAAAACTTTTTAATTTTTTTTGTGGTTTCTGATCTAAAATGATTCATTATTTACTTAAAAGGAAACTGAAGTTACCTGTAGGTGTGACTTGGTGACAGACGGAGCCCACTTCATAGCCTCTTTGAGGATCTCTCCACAGCGAGCAGCAAAATCCTTCACTATGCTCTGGAGGTTCAGAGGAAACGATTCATGGTGTTTAATGAGTTAAACAGAGATGTGAGAATTAAAGAGTGAACACAGAGTCAGTGTGGTACCTCTCTGGCTTCATATGTGTCTGGGACGGTGATTCTGTACGGAGTGTCTGGGATGTCGTAGTAAGGCTGGTCTTTATGGATGTCCTGAAATAAGAATAATGATAATAAAAATAATAATAATGATTCTGTCTCCTGTTTATTTTGGGTGATGGAGACTCACTGCGCTGAGGGACAGGGACAGAGTCTGGAGGATGTCCAACATGGTCTTCAGGACACGGCCGCTCCACAACAGATGAGGGAACCTGGAGGAAAGAGACGACAACGTTTTACACTCTGATTCTGGTTCTAAACTCTGGTTCTGGTTCTAAACACTGAGTCTGGTTCTGGACTCTGAGTCTCTGAGGTGAGGTCTCACGTTTCAGCCAGGCCGGACAGATATTTATCAGCCACTCTCCGAATCCTCTTGTGGATGTGGTTGAAGTTGACCAGCAGGAACTGAGCGTGACGTTCCAGCTCCTCCTCGTGGGCTTTGGTTTTAGCCTGAACAACATTTACATTAATCATCATTATTATTATTATTATTATTATTATTATAATAACAATAAAAGACACCTTAGAAACCTGTAAAAGTCTGACTCTAAACAGGATACACTCACTTTTTCAGCCATCATTTGCAGGAAGACCTCAAACACCTTGTCGCTAACAGCAATCACACACTGCATCATACCTGCAAGAGCACAATCAATGCATTAAAAATGTGTATTTGGAGTATTAAGTCGTTTTATTTGTACAGCATATACATCAGCATGTTGCATCATGAGAAGACCCCAACACGAGCCACATTTAACTATGAGCTTTATCAAAAAAAAACAAAAACAGTAGCTCTTCCTAGCCTCAAAGCTAATACTATCTCCTCCTAGCCTCTCAGCTAAAACTAGCTCTTTCTTATACTGACATGTATCTGTGTGTGTCCTGTGGGAATGTACGATAACGTATTTTTACGGGTGAGCTACGGCTACGAGGACGTCATCAACTTGTGTTTATCAAATTTATCGCGAGGTGGCAAATTCTCATTGTGGGAATAGTTTGTGGCGGTAAGTCGCGTACGATAAGTCAGCGCCCATTTCTACTCGTCCCATATGAAAGGTTTGCAAAAATAAGATAATGTCTAAGGATAGCAACGTCTTAAAGGGATTTATATGTGCAAAGAAGGATTTTAAATTCTGAGGCTTTTATTGCTTTTAATGGAACGTTATCGTCGGGTTCTTCTCACCAGATTTATCCTTCTGTATCGCTCTGTCCTCAAAGTATCGAAACATGACCTGGAAACGGTCCGAGTCCAGAGAATGCAGCATCCTGAGCAAGAACAGACGAGAACGGAGATTTAATTAACGGGTGACGCGGAGCTGGTGCGATTTCTGTCCGGATGTGTCGGCCGACCTCATGTACTCCAGCCTGTACACCGACAGCAGATACGTGGACATGGCGAAGTCCAGCTTGTTGATGAGAGCGGCCACTTCAGGAGGAGGATCCAGGAGGTTGATGATTGTCCCGCGCAGATCGTTCAGCTCGGCCTGAGATTAAATTTAACGAGTCGGAAAAGGTTTGTAAAATAAAATGGAAAAATAAGCTGAATAATGTGCGTTGGTGTGTTTGATCTGGTACCGGAGTCACGGTGTCATTCTTCAGAGCCGAGTTGTACTGGAGCTCCGAGCGGAGAGGTTCTCCACTGGGGAACGTGAGCAGAGGAGATTTGGTGGCGATCTCACAAACTCCTTCGTACCACTCCTCCGGCCACAGACCTGAACATGCAACAGCAACAGAAAAGGTTTAGACAAGGAAGGAAGATCAAGAGACTGCTTCCTTTTAATCTTAATTCTCGAATGAGATTCTGGAGGGACGAGCCGTGCGGTAAATAAAGACTCTTCCTACCTGAGCCCTCGACAGCGAAGCCCATGACGACGGAGTAGAGCCAGAAGTCCCTGAAGAGCTTCTGCAGACGAGGCTTCGCTTCCTTAATTGGTGGCAGCCTCTTAGTGAGCTACCAGGGGAACGAGAGGGGAGACCAGTGTGTGTTAATAAAACTATTTAAGCTGCTCGGTCCCAGACACGGTGAAGAAGTCTGTA
This sequence comes from Mugil cephalus, assembly GCF_022458985.1. Classification (NCBI taxonomy): domain Eukaryota; kingdom Metazoa; phylum Chordata; class Actinopteri; order Mugiliformes; family Mugilidae; genus Mugil; species Mugil cephalus. The sequence continues at coordinate 2,239,493 of NC_061788.1, forward strand.
ATAATAATAATAATAATAACCCACCACTGCAATAACAGGGATTAAGACGCCGAGGTTTCCAGCGCTGCTCGACGCCTGCACACACACAACAAAGCAGATTAAATTCAATTTAGTGATGATGTTGAGAAATAAAAGCATCTCCAGATGTACGTGATGTTTTTTTTAAATGCACAAGAAAATACATTGAATTCCTCTATGAGACTCTTTAAAGAACAAAAACATTATTTTATTTCAGGAGTAAACTTGTGGCCAAACTAATAAAGTCTCAATAAACCGAAGTAATGTAGTGATGGTAGCTACTCCAGTAAATTAGCATAATTTAGTTATATGTTCATCTGGATTATATTCTGAATATTTATTTATTTATTCATTTGCACAAACATAAAAAACACATGTGACAGGTAAGGTCAAGAAGCCTTCAGGTTAATAAAAAACGTCCAATAAACTAAAAAATGTGAAAAATACATACAGATAATTCAACACCTAACAGTAGCTCCTCCTAGCTTAATAGTAGCTCTTCCTAGCCTCTCAGCTAATAGTAGCTCTTCTTAGCTTCATATCCTAATAGTAGTTATTCCTAGCTTCATATCCTAATAGTGGTTAGCTCTCCTAGCTTTCTAGCTCAGCTAATAGTAGCTCTTCCTAGCCTTTCAGCTAACAGTTGTAGCTCTTTCTCATACTGACATGTATCTGTGTATTACAGGTGAACTATGGCTACGAGGACGTCATCGACTTGTGTTTATCACATTTATCGTGAGATGGAAAATTCTCAATGTGGGAACAGTTTTTGGCAGTAAATCATGTGCAATAAGTTATTGGTATTGAAAGGTTTGCAAAAAAAAAAGATAATGGCTAAGGATAGAAATGCAACAAATTTATCGTCAGTTTGGCTAAAATGTACGGGGATAAATGTTTGAGCCCACATCGTCCATCTCCAGGTTCGTACCTTCAGAGCTGGTCCTTTGTCTGAAGCCCTCTCGCTCGCTCTCTTCCCCTCCAAACCCAGCTGAACAAAAAGCTCCAGCAGGTTCACCAGCAGCTCATCGACCATGTGCTCAGCCTGAAGGTTCGCCGCTATGTTACCCAGAGCGTTGATCACAGCCAGCGAACAGTGTCTGCACAAAGAACAGGGAACAGTTTTTACACCATCACCTCCTGATTCTGTCCCTTTTACACTCAGAGTCGGCAAAAACGTTTTGTGTCTGGTTTTCTAGGACAAATCTAAAGCCAGTGAAGCTGCCTCTGGTGGTGGAGCTCACCTGTATCCGTGGTCCTTGTAGTCTTTGGTGGAGTAAACCATGGAGCTCGCCTTGACACTGATTTGCTGGAACAAATTCCAAACCTCCTGGTAGATGTATTGCTGAAGAGGAATGAGAGAAAAGTTTGCAAAGTCACAAAAATATTCATCTTAAAAACAAGGTACATACAGACAAACCACCATTTAATATCTGTACTAGGACCCTCTACATCAATGACAATTTAATTTAATCAATTTAAAAAATATATATATTTAATTGGGCTTACATAATTACACTTAATTTCACTTGTCTTGTCAATATTATAATTATTATTATATATATTATACTATTAACTGTGAATTGTTATTAATATTATACCCCATTATTATTTTACTTATTTGCATTCTGTTCAGTTTGTCTTCACTAATAATTATTATAATAATAATATATAATAATAAATAAGAGCTACCACCTTTACATTTACAGTTTATATTTATATGTTATTTTATTTTTGTTATAAATTAATACCTATGTTTTTATTTACCTTGTATATAATTATTCCCGTTTCTACTGTAGCATGTGACAAATAAAACCTCATCTTAAATCTTAAAGAATCTATTGTTAAATAAATAAATAAATAAATAAATAACTTAATAAATGTGAGCGCTGACATTGCCCGTGATGACCATGCAGCCGAGCTGGTCTATGATGAGGACGTCGAGCTGGGACGGAGGCTGACAGAACTTCTGCTGGAGGATCTGCAGGATGGGCTCCATGACTCTGGGAGTGTCGCGCAGAGCCACAGCGATGTGGCCCAGAGCCCTGATGGTGTGGTCGGGGATCAGGTGAGCGTCCCTGAGGGGAGGAACAACTTTGATTATTTTCTTTTATATTATTATTATTAAACAGGTTTATTTCTGAGTCTGACTTACTTGTCGTTTTCCTGATAGATGTAGAGACGGTTAGACAAGCTGGCAAGAAAAGCTTCCACTATGACGTTGTCCATCGTCAGTCCAGCTTTCAGGCACCTGAGGACGGACAGAGACAATATATCGTCAATTACATATCGGCACTAATGTCTTTATGTGAGGACTAACAGTAACGTATGTCGACATTAAATTCACAGACACATTAAACCAACGTCTCTCTTCTGATAAGTTGAAATTAGCTGTTACCTGGTAGGCCAGGGTGCCAAGAAGAGCTAATATTTATTGGAGGTTGGCAGGTGCTACAACTAGCTGGGAGGCTACGAATATAAGTTGGGCGGCCAGAAAGAGCTATTATTAGCTGAGAGGCTAGTTATATTGGCTGGGAGGCTAGGAAGAGCTACTATTAGCTGTGAGGCTAGGAAGCTAGGAAGAGCTGCTATTGGCTGGGAGGCTAGGAAGTTAGGAAGAACTGCTATTGGCTGGGAGGCTAGGAAACTACTAAGAGCTGCTAGCTGCTATTAGTCCGGAGGCTAGGGAGCTACTGAGAGCTGCTATTGGCTGGGAGGCTAGGAAATTAGGAAGAGCTACCATTAGCTGGGAGGCTAGGAAGTGCTGCTATTAGCTGGGAGGCTAAGAGAAGCTAATATTAGCTGGGAGATTAGGAAGCTAGGAAGAGCTGCTATTAGCTGGGAGGCTAAGAAGTGCTGCTATTGGCAGGGAGGCTAGGAAACTACTAAGAGCTGCTAGCTGCTATTAGTCAGGAGGCTAGGAAGCTACTGAGAGCTTCTATTAGTTCAGAGGCTAGGAAGCAGGGAAGAGCTACTATTAGCTGGAGGCTAGTAAAGTAAGAAGCGCCGCTATTACCAAGAGCTAGCTTTGCTCACCAGGGAAGAACCTGATATTATTTATTGTTAGTGTTAAGTTCACGTTGTTGTTTTCTAAACTGTAGAAATCTTCACCTGCAGATGTTGTCGATGGAAATGTCCCGGAGCTGCTCGTACATCGAGGGCTGAGTCTTCTTGCTGGAGTGGCTGCTGAGTGTGGACTGAGAGTGTTCGTTGGTCACATGGATCTTTATCTCTCCGCCCCCTTTTATAAACGATTCTTCTGTCAGACCGTTTAATTTATTCATTTATTTATTTATTAATTTCTTTGAGCAGATGTGCTGTCGTTACCTGAGACACTCTGGCTGTGATACTTATACAACTTGACCAGAACCGGAGACGGAACCACCAGGAAGTCTCTGAGCGACATGGTGACGGAGTGGGCCACCACAGGGAAGCGTTCACACAGACGACCCAAACCCTGCACATATATAAATATAAACACAAACATGGACACAAACACAAACACAAACACGGGACACAAACACAAACACAAACATGGACGCAAACACAAACACAAACACAAACACAAACATGGACACAAACACAGACACAAACACAAACATGGACACAAACACAGACACAAACACAAACATGGACACAAACACAGACACAAACACAAACATGGACACAAACACAAACACAAACATGGACACAAACACAAACACAAACACAGACACAAACACAGACAAAAACATGGACACAAACACAAACACAAACACAGACACAAACATGGACACAAACACAGACACAAACACAAACATGGACGCAAACACAAACACAAACATGGACACAAACACAGACATGGACACAAACATGGACACAAACACAAACACAAACACAAACACAAACACAGACACAAACACAAACACAGACATGGACACAAACATGGACACAAACCCAGACATGGACACAAACATGGACACAAACACAAACACAAACATGGACACAAACACAGACATGGACACAAACATGGACACAAACACAAACACAGACACAAACACAAACATGGACACAAACACAAACACAAACACAAACATGGACACAAACATGGACACAAACATGGACGCAAACACAAACACAAACACAGACACAAACATGGACACAAACATGGACGCAAACACAAACACAAACACAAACATGGACACAAACACAAACACGGACACAAACACAAACACGTTAATGACATAATTGAGAACTGATCCAACAACAAAATCATCTTCTTCTTCCTCCATATTTGTTCTTCCTCTCTTTCTTCTTTTTCCTCTTATATTTCTTCTTCTATCACCTACCTCTTTATTTTTCTTCCTCCCTATTTCCTTTCTCCTCTCTCCTTCCTCTTCTTCCTGTCTCTTTCTTCTTCTTCTTCTTCTTCTTCCTCACTATTTCCTTTGGTTCCTCCCTTATTCTTCATCATCACACTTTCCTCTTTTTCTTCCTCCTCCTTCCATCTTCTACCTTCAACTTATTTATATATTTTTCATGTATAAATAAAAAAAATAAGTCTCATTCTGTGAAAATATGTTCACAAAATTGAATAAAGTGTCGTTCTAACATCTCTTCCTCCCTTCATCTTCTACCATCTTTCTTGTAGAAGAAGACGAAGACGAAGAAGAAGACGAAGAAGAAGAAGAAGAAGACGAAGAAGAAGAAGAAGACGAAGAAGAAGAAGAAGTAGAAGAAGAAGAAGTAGTAGTAGAAGAAGCAGAAGAAGAAGCAGCTGTTACCTGGAGGCAGCAGATGAGGAGCGGCATGTGAGCGATGATGACTTTACTGGACGTCTTCGACTGAAGCTTCTCTGAGAGCTTGGTGCAGAGGTTCTCAGCTCCTGTATATAAAACATTAAAAAGGAAACAGGTTTACGGCGGCGTGGTTACCGTGGAGACGGGTGGAACCAGAGGAACCGGCCTCACCCTGCTCCTCGGTCACGGCCCAGACCATCAGGTCCACACAGGCGGCGTTGGCCTGGCAGCGAAGCTTCAGAGGACTCAGCTCACTCTGCAGGTACTCGACGTCGTGGAGGATCCTCTGCAGCTCAGACTGGCTGCTGCTGAACTGCTCCAGCACGAAGTCATGGACCTCCTTCACGTAGTCCGTCTGAAGGTCTGGAGAGAGAAGAAAAAACAACCTCCATATGAGTATGTGGCGCAAAGACTACAGGTATTACGGTACTTTGGGTGCAGACTTTGCTTTGTTCATGGATAATCTTCATCACTTACCTTTCAGATTGTACAAGGTGTCTCTGAGCATTTTAAATATGGCCACGTACAGAGGGTCGCTGAAGGTTTTATAGTGGAGATGAAGACCAGGATTGACCTGACAACAAAGAGAAGGATGATGTATGGACTCGAATATATAAAGAGCGTTATTAGTTGGGTGGAAAAAGGCTTAAAGATTGATATAATTTAATATATATATATATATATATATATGAGAATTACATTCAAACTAAAGAACCAAAGTGACGTTCTTGAAGAGAACTGGTCTCAGCTATATGTTAAAAAGACCAAGGTAAAGTCTACCCTTTTATAA